>NC_045774.1:85750464-86085350 GCF_008692025.1 Phocoena sinus | reverse complement strand
AGCAAAAAGAAAGTGAAAAAAAGGAATAAAAAAATCTTCCATATACCTACCAAAAAAAAAAAAAATAGAGTGAATAAAATTTTTAAAAAATGTCTAATTTTTTTCATTTCCAGAGCTCTCCATTTCTTTGTGTAAATTCAAATTTTTGTCTGTTATCACAGTCCTTCTCTCTGAAGAATTTGGTTTAACAATTCTTGAGGTACAAGAATCCTGGCTATGAATTCTCTCAGATTCGTTGTTTGAAA
The DNA here is from genome assembly GCF_008692025.1 of Phocoena sinus. Taxonomy (NCBI): domain Eukaryota; kingdom Metazoa; phylum Chordata; class Mammalia; order Artiodactyla; family Phocoenidae; genus Phocoena; species Phocoena sinus. Next base: position 86,085,105 of record NC_045774.1, on the reverse strand, counting down.
ATGTCTTTATTTGGCCTTCATATTTTAAATATATATATTTGCTGGGTTGACAGATTTTCCCTGCTTTTGATACATTAAAGATATCACACTATTAAGTCTTGTGTACTTTCTGACAAGGAAACTGATGTAATTCTTATCTTCTTTTGTATGTAAAATGCCTTTTCTCTTTATTTTTCTGTTGCCTTTAAAGACATTTTTCATCTCTGATTTTCAACAGTTTGACTGTAATACATCAAATTATAATTTGGGGGGATAATCATCTGGTTGCTATTAGAATAACACAGGCAAGATGAATCTGTAGTTTCTTGAATCTGTAGTTTGGAGCGCTTCATTATTTTTTGCTAAATTCTCACCATTCTCTGATCCAATACTATGTCTACCTTTTTCTCTTGCTCTCTTTTCTCTTTTTTGGGCTTGAATAATCCACTGGTTAAACTGTTTTATATTTTCCCTTCTGTTAGGTTATAGGATTTTTTGGATGTGCTGGTCTTTTATTGTGGTGGTGATATTAGTTTGTTTGTTTTTTCTCTTCTATGTATGTTTCAGTTTTCAACAATTTCTACTGACATATCTCCATGTCCACCAATTTGTTCTTCTGCTGTTGAACTCACTGAAGGAACTTTTCATTACTTTATAGTTTTTTTGTTTCTAGAATTTTAATTTGGGTTTCTTATAGCTTCATCATTTCTAATGAAACCCCCCAAATCTTCATGCATGTTGTCTACCTGTACCATTAAATTTCTAAACATATAATCATAGGTTTTTTTTTTTTAACATCTTTATTGGAGTATAATTGCTTTACAATGGTGTGTTAGCTTCTGCTTTATAACAAAGTGAATCAGTTATACATATACATATGTTCCCATAACTCTTCCCTCTTGCGTCTCCCTCCCTCCCACCCTCCCTATCCCAACCCTCCAGGTGGTCAAAAAGCACTGAGCCGATATCCCTGTGCCATGCAGCTGCTTCCCACTAGCTATCTAACTTACATTTTTTAGTGTGTATATGTCCATGACTCTCTCTCGCCGTGTCACAGCTCACCCTTCCCACTCCCCATATCCTCAAGTCCATTCTCCAGTAGGTCTGTATCTTTATTCCTGTCTTACCCCTAGGTTCTTCATGACATTTTTTTCCCTTAAATTCCATATATATGTGTTAGCATATGGTATTTGTCTTTTTCTTTCTGACTTACTTCACTCGGTATGACAGACTCTAGGGCTATCCACCTCATTACAAATAGTTCAATTTCGTTTCTTTTTATGGCTGAGTAATATTCCATTGTATATATGTGCCACATCTTCTTTATCCATTCATCTGATGATGGGAACTTAGGTTGTTTCCATCTCTGGGCTATTGTAAATAGAGCTGCAATGAACATTTTGGTACATGACTCTCTTTGAATTTTGGTTTTCTCAGGGAATATGCCCAGTAGTGGGATTGCTGGGTCATGTGGTAGTTCTATTTGTAGTTTTTTAAGGAGCCTCCATACTGTTCTCCATAGTGGCTGAACCAATTCACATTCCCACCAGCAGTGCAAGAGTGTTCCCTTTCCTCCACACCCTCTCCAGTATTTATTGTGTCTAGATTTTTTGGTGATGGCCATTCTGACTGGTGTGAGTTGATATCTCATTGTAGTTTTGATTTACATTTATCTAATGATTAATGATGTTGAGCATTCATTCATGTGTTTGTTGGCAGTCTGTATATCTTCTTTGGAGAAATGTCTATTTAGGTCTTCTGCCCATTTTTGGATTGGGTTTTTTGTTTTTTTGTTATTGGGCTGCATGAGCTGCTTGTAAATTTTGGAGATTAATCCTTTGCCAGTTGTTTCATTTGCAAATATTTTCTCCAATTCTGAGGGTTGTCTTTTAGTCTTGTTTATGGTTTCCTTTGCTGTGCAAAAGCTTTGCAGTTTCATTAGGTCCCATTTGTTTATTTTTGTTTTTATTTCCATTACTCTAGGAGGTGGGTCAGAAAGGATCTTGCTGTGATTTATGTCATAGAGGGTTCTGCCTATGTTTTCCTCTAAGAGTTTGATAGTTTCTGGCCTTACATTTAGGTCTTTAATCCATTTTGATTATTTTTGTGTATGGTGTTAGGGAGTGATCTATTCTCATACTTTTACATGTATCTGTCCAGTTTTCCCAGCACCACTTATTGAAGAGGCTGTCCTTTCTCCACTGTACATTCCTGCCACCTTTATCAAAGATAAGGTGTCCATATGTGCGTGGGTTTATCTCTGGGCTTTCTATCCGTTTCCATTGATCTATCTTTCTGTTTTTGTGCCAGTACCATACTGTCTTGATTACTGTAGCTTTGTAGTATAGTCTGAAGTCAGGGAGCCTGATTCTTCCAGCTCCTTTTTTCGTTCTCAAGATTGCTTTGGCTTTTCGGGGTCTTTTGTGTTTCCATACAAATTGTGAAATTTTTTGTTGTAGTTCTGTGAAAAATGCCAGTGGTAGTTTGATAGAGATTGTATTGAGTCTATAGATTGCTTTGGGTAGTAGAGTCATTTTCACAATGTTGATTCTTCCCGTCCAAGAACATCGTATATCTCTCCATCTATTTGTATCATCTTTAATTTCTTTCTTCAGTGTCTTATAATTTTCTGCATACAGGTCTTTTGTCTCCTTAGGTAGGTTTATTCCTAGATATTTTATTCTTCTTGTTGCAATAGTAAATGGGAGTGTTTTTTGATTTCCATTTCAGATTTTTCATCATTAGTATATAGGAATGCCAGAGATTTCTGTGCATTAATTTTGTATCCTGCTACTTTACCAAATTCATTAATTAGCTCTAGTAGTTTTCTGGTAGCATCTTTAGGATTCTCTGTGTATAGTATCATGTCATCTGCAAACAGTGACAGCTTTACTTCTTTTCCAATTTGGATTCCTTTTATTTCCTTTTCTTCTCTAATTGCTATGGCTAAAACTTCTAAAACTATGTTGAATAAGAGTGGTGAGAGTGGGCAACCTTGTCTTGTTCCTGATCTTAGTGGAAATGCTTTCAGTTTTTCACCATTGAGGATGATGCTGTCTGAGGGCTTGTCATATGTGGCCTTTATTATGTTGAGGAAAGTTCCCTCTATGCCTACTTTCTGCAGGGTTTTTATCATAAATGGGTGTTGAATTTTGTCAAAAGCTTTCTCTGTATCTATTGAGATGATCATATAGATTTTCTCCTTCAATTTGTTAATATGGTTTATCACATTGACAGATTTGCGTATATTGAAGAATCCTTGCAATCCTGGAATAAATCCCACTTGATAATGGTGTGTGATCCTTTTAATGTGCTGATGGATTCTGTTTGCTAGTATTTTGTCGAGGATTTTTGCATCTATGTTCATCAGTGATATGGGCCTGTAGTTTTCTTTCTTTGTGACATCCTTGTCTGGTTTTGGTATCAAGGTGATGGTGGCCTCGTAGAAGGAATTTGGGAGTGTTCCTCCCTCTGCTATACTTTGGAAGAGTTTGAGAAGGATAGATGTTAGCTCTTCTCTAAATGTTTGCTAGAAATCGCCTGTGAAGCTATCTAGTCCTGGGCTTTTGTTTGTTGGAAGATTTTTAATCACACATTATATTTCTGTGTAGTGATTCGTCTGTTCATATTTTCTATTTCTTCCTGATTCAGTCTTGGCAGGTTGTGCATTTCTAAGAATTTGTCCATTTCTTCCAGATTGTCCATTTTATTGGCATAGAGTTGCTTGTAGTAATCTCTCATGATCTTTTTTATTTCTGCAGTGTCATTTGTTACTTCTCCTTTTTCATTTCTAATTCTATTGATTTGAGTCTTCTCCCTTTTATTCTTGATGTGTCTGGCTAGTGGTTTATCTATTTTGTTTATCTTCTCAAAGAACCAGTTTTTAGTTTTATTGAGCTTTGCTATTGTTTCCTTCATTTTTTTTTTTTCATTTATTTCTGATCTGATTTTTATGATTTCTTTCCTTCTGCTAGCTTTGGGGTTTTTTTTGTTCTTCTTTCTCTAATTACTTGAGGTGCAAGGTTAGGTTGTTTATTCGAGATGTTTCCTGCTTCTTAAGGTGGGCTTGTATTGCTATAAACTTCCCCCTTAGAACTGCTTTTGCTGCACCCCATAGGTTTTGGGTCGTTTTGTCTCCACTGTCATTTGTTTCTAGGTATTTTTTTTATTTCCTCTTTGATTACTTCAGTGATCACTTCATCATTAAGTAGTGTATTGTTTAGCCTCCATGTGTTTGTATTTTTTACAGATCTTTTCCTGTAATTGATATCTAGTCTCATGGCATTGTTGTCGGAAACAATACTTGATACAATTTCAATTTTCTTAAATTTACTAAGGCTTGATTTGTGACCCAAGATATGATCTATCCTGGAGAATGTTCCATGAGCACTTGAGAAAAATGTGTATTCTGTTGTTTTGGGATGGAGTGTCCTATAAATATCAATTAAGTCCATCTTGTTTAATGTATCATTTAAAGCTTGTGTTTCCTTATTTATTTTCATTTTGGATGATCTGTCCATGGGTGAAAGTGGTGTTCTAAAGTCCCCTACTATGACTGTGTTACTGTTGATTTCCCCTTTTATGGCTGTTACTATTTGCCTTATGTATTGAGGTGCTCCTATGTTGAGTGCATAAATATTTACAATTGTTATATCTTCTTCTTGGATCGATCCCTTGATCATTATGTAGTGTCCTTCCTTGTCTCTTCAAATAGTCCTTATTTTAAAGTCTATTTTGTCTGATATGAGAATTGCTACTCCAGCTTTCTTTTGGTTTCCATTTGCATGGAATATCTTTTTCCATCCCCTTACTTTCAGTCTGTATGTGTCTCTAGGTCTGAAGTGGGTCTCTTGTAGACAGCATATATAAGGGTCTTGTTTTTGTATCCATTCAGCCAATCTGTGTCTTTTGGTGGGAGCATTTAGTCCACTTACATTTAAGGTAATTATTGATATGTATGTTCCTATTCCCATTATCTAAATTGTTTTGGGTTTGTTATTATAGGTCTTTTCCTTCTCTTGTGTTTCTTGTCTAGAGAAGTTCCTTTAGCATTTGTTGTAAAGCTGGTTTGGTGGTGCTGAACTCTCTCAGCTTTTGCTTGTCTGTAAAAGTTTTAATTTCTCCATCAAATCTGAATGAGATCCTTACTGGATAGAGTAGTCTTGGCTGCAGGTTTTTCTCCTTCATCACTTTCAGCATGTCCTGACACTCCCTTCTGGCTTGTAGGGTTTCTGCTGAGAGATCAGCTGTTAACCTTATAGGGATTCCCTTGTCTGTTATTTTTCCCTTGCTGCTTTTACTATGCTTTCTTTGTATTTAATTTTTGACAGTTTGATTAATATGTGTCTTGGCGTGTTTCTCTTTGGATTTATCCTGTATGGGACTCTCTGTGCTTCCTGGACTTGATTAACTATTTCCTTTCCCATATTAGGGAAGTTTTCAACTATAATCTCTTCAAATATTTTCTCAGTCCCTTTCTTTTTCTCTTCTTCTTCTGGAACCCCCATAATTCGAATGTTGGTGCATTTAATATTGTCCTAGAGGTCTCTGTGACTGTCCTCAGTTCTTTTCATTCTTTTTTCTTTATTCTGCTCTGCAGTAGTTATTTCCACTATTTTATCTTCCAGGTCACTTATCCGTTCTTCTGCCTCAGTTATTCTGCTATTGATCCCATCTAGAGTACTTTTAATTTCATTTATTGTGTTGTGCATCGTTGCTTGTTTCATCTTTATTTCTTCTAGGTCCTTGTTAACTGTTTCTTGCATTTTGTCCATTCTGTTTCCAAGATTTTGGATCATCCTTACTATCATTTTTCTGAATTCTTTTTCAGGTAGACTGCCTATTTCCTCTTCATTTGTTAGGTCTGGTGCATTTTTATCTTGCTCCTTTATCTGCTGTGTGTTTTTCTGTCTTCTCATTTTGCTTATCTTATTGTGTTTGGGGTCTCCTTTTTGCAGGTTGCAGGTTCATAGTTCCCGCTGTTTTTGATGTCTGTCTCCAGTGACTAAGGTTGGTTCAGTGGGTTGTATAGGGTTCCTGGTGGATGGGACTAGTGCCTGTGTTGTGGTGGATGTGGCTGTATCTTGCCTCCCTAGTGGGTAGTTTCACGTCTGGTGGTGTGTTTTGGGGTGTCTGTGGCCTTATTATGATTTTAGGTTGCCTCTCTGCTAATGCGTGGGGCTGTGTTCCTGTTTTGTTAGTTGTTTGGCATAGGTTGTCCAGCACTGTAGCTTGCTGGTTGTTGAGTGAATCTGGGTGCTGGTGTTAAGATGGAGGTCTCTGGGAGATTTTTGCAGTTAGATATTATGTGGAGCTGGGAGGTCTCTTGTTGACCCGTGTCCTGAAGTTGGCTCTCCTACCTCAGAGGCAGAGCCCTGACTCCTGGCTGGAGCACCAAGAGACTTTCATCCACACGGCTCAGAATAAAAGAAAGAAAAAGTAGAGATAATTAGTAGAAGTATGAAGAAAGAAAGAAAGAAAGGAGTGAAGGAAGGAAGAAAGAAAGAAAGAAAGAAGCAAAGAAGGAAAGAAGGCAAGAAGGAAAGAAAGGAGAGAGGGAGGGAGGAAGGAAGGAAGGAGGGAAGGAAGGAAATAAAACAGAAAGAAAGAAGATACAGTAAAATAAAATAAAGTATAATAAAGTTATTGAATTAAAAAATAATTATTTAGAAAAAAAATAAAAGGGATGGATAGAACCTTAGGACAAATGTTGGAAGCAAAGCTATACAGACAAAATCTTACACAGAAGCATACACATACACCCTCACAAAAAGAGGTAAAGGGGAAAAAATCATAAATCTTGCTCTCAGAGACCACCTCCTCAATTTGGGATGATTTGTTGTCTAAAGGAGGGAAGGAAGGAAGGAAGGAAGGAAGGAAAGAAAGAAAGAAAGAAAGAAAGAAAGAAAGAAAGAAAGAAAAAAGAAAGAAAGAAAGAAAGAATGAAGAAAGAAAGAGAGAATGTAAAGTATAATAAAGTTATTAAAATTAAAATTAATTATTAAGAAAAAAATTTTTTTAAAAAACCATGGACGGATAGAACCCTAGGACAAATGGTGGAAGCAAAACTATACAGACAAGATCTCACACAGAAGCATACACATACACATTCACAAAAAGAGGAAAAGGGGGAAAAATCATAGATCTTGCTCTCGAAGCCCACCTCCTCAATTTGGGATGACTCGTTGTCTATTCGTGTATTCCACAGATGCAGGGTACATCAAGTTGATTGTGGAGATTTAATCCACTGTTTCTGAGGCTGCTGGGAGAGATTTCCCTTTCTCTTCTTTGTTCTCACAGCTCACAGGGGCTCAGCTTTGGATTTGGCACTGCTTCTGCGTGTAGGTCACTGGAGGGCGTCTGTTTTTTGCTCGGACGGGATGGGGTTAAAGGAGCCGCTGATTCGGGGGCTCTGGTGCACTCAGGCCGGGGCGGAGGGAGGGGAACTGCGTGCTGGGTGGGCCTGCGGCGGCAGAGGCCAGCGTGACGTTGCACCAGCCTGAGGTCCGCCGTGCGTTCTCCTGGGGAAGTTGTCCCTGGATCCCGGGAACCTGGCAGTGGCGGGCTGCACAGGCTTCGCGGAAGAGGGGTGTGGACAGTGACCTGTGCTCGCACACAGGCCCCTTGGCGGCGGCAGCAGCAGCCCTAGCGTCTCCCATCTGTCTCTGGGGTCTGCGCTTTTAGCCGCGGCTCGCGCCCGTCTCTGAAGTTCCTTTAAGCAGCGCTCTTAAACCTCTCTCCTCGCGCACCAGGAAACAAAGAGGGAAGAAAAAGTCTCTTGCCTCTTCGGCAGCTCCAGCCTTTTCCCCGGACTGCCTCCTGGCTAGCCGTGGTGCACTAACCCCTTCAGGCTATGTTCAAGCCGCCAACCCCAGTCCTCTCCCTGTGCTCTGACCAAAACCCGAGCCTCAGCTCGCAGCCCCACCCGCCCTAGCAGGTGAGCAGACAAGGCTCTTGGGCTGGTGAGTGCCGGTCAGCACCGATTCTCTGTGTGGGAATCTCACCACTTTGCCCTCCGCACCCCAGTTGCTGTGTACTCCTCCGCGGCATCGAAGCTCCCCCCTCCACCTCCCACAGTCTCCGCCCGTGAAGGGTTTCTTAGTGTGTGGAAACTTTTCCTCCTTCACAGCTCCCTCCCACTGGTGCAGGTGCCTTCCCTATTCTTTTGTCTCTGTTTTTTCTTATTTTCTTTTGCCCTACCCAGGTACGTGGGGAGTTTCTTGCCTTTTGGGAGGTCTGAGGTCTTCTGCCAGCCTTCAGTAGGTGTTTTGTAGGAGTTGTTCCACGTGTAAATGTATTTCTGGTGTATCTGTGGGGAGGAAGTTGATCTCCGCGTCTTACTCTTCCGCCATCTTCAAGGTCCCTCCCTAATCATAGTTTATAAAATAATTTTTATATAATTTTCAAAGGTTACTTTCCATTTACAGTTATTACAAAATATTGGCTATATTCCCCATGTTGTTTTACATTTTTCTGTTTGATAGTTCCAAGATCTAGATACCCCTGAGTCTGATTCAATTGACTGTTCAGGTAGTCTTACGTTTTGCATTGACATTAAAAGTAATTAAAGTCAGCATTGTAGGATGAACAGTAGACACTGAAGTCAAGAGTATCTAAGTCTGGAAAGATCCAGGTTTCTTTTGTCATTCAGCCTTGTGTCGATCTAGTAAATAATTGAGCTGGGTTTGGGTTTTCTTGCTGACGTTTTTACCATCAGGACATCATAGTCTTCAAATTCTTCTAGTAGTGGGATACTGCTGTCTTCTGATTAAGACAGTATTGAGACATCAAAGGGGTTTGTCCTTTGTCTTTCTTCCTCAGCTTTCAGTGATTCCTGTTTGCCTGCATGATGGAGGGGGTGGGTCTACACAATCTTCTCATCTCCCAGAAGCAGACTTGTGTTGCTTCTAACACTGCAGTAAGAGTAGAGAATTTTTCTCTATCTTTATCCACATTGATTGAGGCTCTTCCTGACCACCCTATTTAAAATTGCATCCCTCCTCTAATTTTATCCCATCCTATGACCTTCTAAGCTTTTTTTCTCCCTGTTTTACCATGAAACATAACATATAATTTGTTATTTCACTTTTTGTCTTTCATCCCCACTTTTGTGTCTCTTTATTTTTGTTGCCAGATCTCCAAGGTCTGAAATAATACCAGCCACATACTAGGTACTCTGAAACCCTTGTTCAGTGAATTAACAGAAGCTGGAGTCATTTGAAAATAGTCGATTTCTATCTAGAAAGACTAAAATTGTTTTCATTCATGATAGTAATAATATATACTGAAAGAATACAGGCAATTAAGATTTAGCTTTTACATTTTTCCCATAATTGTTAAGCAATCCTTGATTTTTCATGAGTATTGTGTGCTTACTCCAAGCAAAAAAAAGCCTAGTATTGGTGTTTTAACTTGCAAAGAGCAACAAGAAAGTGAAATCACCTTCATAGCTAGCACCATGTTTCCTCAGGAAGATTTATATCTCATGAAACCACATTTTGAAAACTAGTTGTTTCAGAAGGTACAATTTACTATCTCCTTCCTTTTCAGGATGTGATATTATAATGTACCAAAGCTACAGAAGAGTATCATAAAGATTTGGGTAGCAGTTACAGGAGAGATGAGAGAAAGGAAGCAGATACAACGTGGATGTAGACTTACATTGAATGTGGCCAATTCCCAGGGTCCTCAACCCTCTTGACATACAGACCTGAATTCATATACACTCTGTGTGAGTGCCCTGCTGGATGGGGTTGAGATGGCCTGGTGATGTGGAATATGAGGAAGACTTGTGACATTAAGGACACAGGGACAACCATTGAGAAACATGGGTCCAGGGTAATGGAAGACGCAGAGACTATAAGACCTCTGATGATTAGTAAACATCTCTGAAGGCTTCAAATTTCTGCAGACTCTTGGATGTGTATTTATATGCAGTTTCACTAAGATCTCACATGGCAGAGATCCCTTCAGCTAGCATTTGGCTTATGATCATGCGGGATATGGAGGCCACAGAAGCTAAGAAGCTACAACTAAATCTCACATGAAAAACAGCAGCAACTCTAGAAAAAAAGATGTAGATTTGTGGAAGGCAACCTAATCTTCCATAGTCTAATAGTGCTTTTAAAAATATAAATCCTCGGGACCCACCTCCTGATTCCCTAATACAATATGTCTGAAGTGGAATCTAGAGACATAGTTTTTTAGCTGTTGTTGAGAAAAAACATTATATAATTGTGCCACAGAAATTAACTCTGACCCTTCATGTAGTATGGTCGTGTGACATTTAATTTATTTTAGAAAAAAAAAAAATAAGTAATGACCAGTCTACCATTTTAAATTTCCTTCTCAAGGTGTGATGGTTTTGGTGATGATGATCCCCTGGCAGAATGCCCTCAACTAAAACTAAAGTTGCTCATTCTGGTAAAAGCTGATATAGATTCATGCCCCATAGTGATAATCATGCTGGGGCAATTCATATTGAAAAAGTGTATTTCAGGTTTCTATGTAATTTTCAAAATTAAGTTTCATATGCCATATATATGAATGGGGAGTCACCTGAAGATAGAGCAGAGATTGTTATTAAATGGATGTGCTTCTTTGTTTTCTCTGTTTGAATTATACTGCACATTTACACATAGCTTCATAATCAGAGACTCTTTCCTTTTGCACAACTTTTATACTGAATTTATAGGTATAATTTCTCACCACTATGGGTTTCAGAAGAGTATTAACTTCTTGCAGGCTGTTATTCAGTAATATCAGGTAGCCAAATCATTCTCAGTTAAATTTCCAGTAGAGGTAATCCTCCCTCATTTATCTGACTAGTAAACTAGGAAGAAAAAGAAAATCCTGTAAGCTAACAGCATGATGATTCAGTATAATGAAAATTTGCTCGACATTTGTATAAAATGACAAATGTTGGTTTTTCATATGTTGTGTTCCCATTAACTTTAATATAGATTACTCAAGACAAATGGCAGCATTTGGCATGTTTGTCATTGCAAATCGAGGAGTTTGGTGTGTCCTTACTCTGGAATAATTAATACACTTTGGTAGGACAAAAAGATTCTTTTTACTCAGTAAACTTTCCACTTCTAAAAGCTGAGTATCAGTTTTCTTTTTAACACTTGACTGTGCAGGCTATTTACAAAATATTTTATTCTGAAGTCTGAATTTAGGGAGTTCAAATTTTATTATTTTAAATTTCATTTAACAAAAGGAGTAAGTAAAACTTAAAAATAAGTCAATAACTAGTTATGCTCAATCATTCTGAAATATAAAATTTGAAATCTATTATATTGCCATGTATGCTACAACAATTACCTTTTCATATGCTGGAAAGTATTCTTATGTTCAAGTATCAATTATCAGAACATGTAAGTAGAAATGGTCATATATTTTAGCTGACATACATTTGAAATAAAACCTAATGTTTATATGAAGAGTCATACAAGTGGTCCTTTTAAGTAAATTTCTTAAATTGCTTATTAAATTACAGTAACCAGATGCTTTTGTAATATAAAATACAGAACCAAATAAAGTCTTGTTTAAACATAGCTATAAAATAAAGTCATAGCAATTTTTATCTCCTGAGCTTTGGACAATTCCATTTAATCATTTATGAAAAAAAAATTGTAATTAGGCACTTTTGAATGATCACAGAGTCTTATACAATGTATTGCATAGTAATACATTTCTCAAGTTTTTAATGGAATATGAACATATGTAAACATCCAAGTGGATGCAGTTTTTATGCTGATAAAATCATGGTTCATTAGTAAATTCAGTGATTCAAAGTAATCTTTGATTTGGACTTTTCTAGAATATCCAATTCCATCTTTCTTGTTGTACCCTCTTCTCCAGGTCTTGCTTTTGTGCTGCTATGCTCCATACCCACAAACTGTCTATGGTGGAATGATAATGTCTTTTAGTTAGGACTGTTTTACTACTGAGAGAAACTTTTATTTCCTAACCCACATATTTGTTACTTTACTTCAGAGAATTCACCCTTTATTTCTAAAGCTCTAGATACCCACTTTCCTAGAAATTTCTGCACAGATCTATATATTTCATCAATTCCTGATAAAGTCCCATGGTAGAGCCTTTCATCACAAAAGGCTTCTTTGAGTGATTGCAAGATAAGTGTGAAAAGAGGTATATATGCTTTGGGATTTAAGAAAATGAAGTTGAGATGCTCACTAAAATAGTGTCCTCGGCATCATTGGTCATTAAAAGTATCGCTTTCTCAATTTATCAGAAACGTCCTATGGCTCAAGCAGCTTGAGACTTCCCAGTTTAAGCCAAACAAGGCCATATTTATTTGGACTACACCTTAGTGTGTGAACTATACATCTTATTACACTTGAGCCTAATGAGAAATAGCTGGTAACTATAAGCCATGATGACTCACTATATACCCAGCTATGTTGTCAAAATTTACTTTTTAGATGATGAAGCATAAAAAACAAGAAATCTTGAGTTCAGTAAACTCTGGATATTGTAAAAGATATAGTAACTCAAATAAAACAAAACTGTGCATTCCAAAAATTGTGAGAAGAAATTTTAAGCTTGTGTTTAAAGTGAGCAGTATTAAAGTTAAAAAAAAAAAACAAACTTATACTCCACAGGTATAGAAATCCCTGTTGAGGAGAGGCAATTTCATAGTAAAGATTCAGAGTTAGGAAAGTTCTAACAAAAAGAATAAAAGTGGGGAAAAAAAGACAAAATATGTATTTTAGACTCCAATTCCTTTCTCACGTATTGCTGCCCGCAGGCTGTAATGCCAAGAAGGTCAAGAGGGCAGGCATGGTCTTAACTCCTTCTTTCTGAAAGACTTTATTTCTTTGTATTTTGTACAAATACATCCCTGGTTATATAACAGAAGCCAGTGAGAACATAAGATGTCCCTTATAGCTAACTTTTCTGGAAAGTCTCTACTCATTAAAGGAAGAGATTAAAAAGCCAGACTGGGTAAAAAGCATACAGGTGTGCTTGTAGATAGTAGCAGCAGCCATTAAAATGACAGCACCTACAAAAAAAAAAAAAAAAAAAAAAGAACCCGCTGCAGTTTGAGAGGCAGAGCCTGCTCTTTCACATGTGAAGTATTGATATTAAGTAACGTATCAGCAGTAGTGCCAACAGATCCTCAAACATAAAGGATGCTCACAGCGAATGTGAGAGCAGAGTTGGCAGTGTGGTGCCTTCTCCCGTTGGAAACGAGCACATTCCAGCTCTGCCATGTTTGTAGGGGTTTTGGCGTCTGTTCAGATTAAAGGCGCTGAGAGTTCTCTTCATTTCTTCTCCCATCACAGTTCTCCCATCAAACAAGCCTACAGAGCTGAAGCCCAAAGGAATCTGAGCCCTTCTAGGAAGATGAACGTGTGCTCATCCGGAAAGTGAAGCTCGGGGACAGGCTTTGAAACAGTCATCCGGGAGTTATTACACGCTGACACTGCAACCCTGGAGGCACGCGCTCGGGAGGGAGCGCAGCTGGTGCTGGATTGTTTTACAAGTGACGCCGAGCTCTGCTTTGAGTGAGGCCAACGTTAAGTGTCAACCCGCTCTAGACACGTCTGACTTGCCGCCATGAACCCGACACAGAGACCCTCAGCAGAATGATGAATGGCCTTGTGATCCCTCAGCAAGGCTTTGCTAGGACGCATTGCATTACAGAAGATCATCCAAATGTTGGTAGGAATGAAGGACTCACTAGGCAGCCCCCACCTAAACTTATTTAAAAGGGATTGCTGAAACCCTTTGCAGTGTGTGCCCACAGCTAAAGCCCTCCGACTGGTAAGGATGTATTCCAGGGCGGAGAGCTCAGAAGGGCAAGAGATATGACACCATTAAAGTATACTGAAAACTTCTTTTTTTTTCTTTTTTGTAGTCTACAAGGTTGTCAGATAAAAGACTTTGAGTGAAAGCTCTGTTAAGGCAAAGCTCGGGAATAGCATTAGCTGAGAGAACCGTTAAGAGGCGGTGATCCGCAATAGTACAGCGGAGTTCAATTTGAGCAGAAGAAATGGGCTCTCTGCAGGGTGAACCAGCCACAACCTGAGCTGAATTCTTCTAACAGAGGCAACGGCTTGGTTAAAGCACGAGCTTAATGTACAAAGTGGGTGTGCTGATCAGAGATGGAACTGTTTAGCCAGCTTCTGCCTCAGCAGGCTAATACAGTCTGGAAGAAGCATCACTTCAATTTGGAATGGGGGTGAAAGGATGAGTGTTTCCTTTCTCTCACACTGATGTCAAGTCTATCTTTTCTCTCCATCAATTCTGCTTCTTATGGTTCTTATTGGAAATAAGTAAAACTTAACAAAAAGATTACACATATGATTTATTATGACTATGGATATTTTTTATCGCTTGTGATATGGCCCATTTTATTCTAGAGGCCTGTGAATAAATGAACGAATGCATGAACAAAAGCCTCCTAAGGACTCCGATGTTGCTTGTCAGCTGCCCTGCATCTAAAAACTTACCTGAAAGACGTGAGATGTGCAGCCTCCCAGCACAGCTAATGTTCTATCCCAGTGGCATTCAGAGAAGGACGTTCTCATGTGACATGTGCTGAATCAATAAGCTCTAACTCATATTTACAATCCTTATTGTCCCATTTTTATGCATCCCATTATCATTTGTGTCCTCAAATTAGACAAAGTTACAGCTAGTTTTTCCTCTGTACTTCCACAAGAAAACACCCCATACCACTTCACACTCCATTAATCCTTTCCTCAATGTGCTACAATGATGTATTTCTTCATTTTTCTTTTCACTAAGATGAAGGCATTCAGAGGTCAGATATTATTTACCTGTGTATTCCTACCAAAGAACATTTTGTCTGTGACATAGAATGCATCCAGTGAACGAAATAAAAGTTGAGAGACAAATCTAAGTGCAAACGGTTGTTAGTTTGCTGTCTGGGGAACCGTGAATTTCAGAGCATTTTATTTTAACTTTTTGCTCATGGAGGAGAGGAGCAATGGGCAGCCTAAGTAATTAATCAGTATAGGTTTATTACTGAGCAAACTCTATGGAGACTAGGGACAGGCTGAGCCCCAGGTGCAGGGCAATGACTTGGCAGATTTCCTCCTGTTCCCATATTAGCTCATCATCTTTCTTGTCCAAGAAAGGAGGCTAACAAATGATCATAGTGGTGACAGCTACTTCTGCTCACTGAGTTGTTGCATCATAGGTACATTAAAAAAGAACACCACAGTTTTCAAATCTTATAAAATAGGAATCAACACACACTGTCTTTCTTTTATGTGTTATATTCCACAAGCAGAGCTGGTTTTACTGCAGGAGGGAATATGATATGAGTGACTCCCAAACAAACTTTAGTTACAAAATAGCTCCCTCATTGACCCTGTCTAAAACTGCCACGTGAATATTCAACTTGGATTAGGGAAATGAAGTTTAAGTGCAAGTGATAGAAGAGAGAGCTAATTATTTGAGACATTATCAGTTCCTAGTATCTAAGCTTGAATTAGAAACAAAGATGTCTGGGGTGGAAGGGATTGTTAGAGATAACAAAACTGCAGTACAGAAAAGTTGTCTTTTTTTTTTTTTTCAATTACACAATATTGAGGGAGAGACGAGACTAAAACCCAAATGTGTTGGTACTTAATACAAAAAAATCATCAATTCATACTAAGCACGGAGTGGGCTAAGAGAATGTGCATGGGATGTATAATCAGAAGGTCCTAGCTTCTCTTTCTGTGTGGCTCACTACCTGTATGATGTGAAATTTATAAGCCATATCTTTCTCATCAATACCATGAAGATATCATTGACTTCAAGATGTTTACAATTATTAAATGAGATCATGTATATGAAGGCCGTGTGTAAATGGGAAAGCAGTACAGAATGCGCAGAGTATTATCTTTTCTAAAGGAAGAACATATGAAACCCATTTGTTCCCTCTCCAGTGAATACTTGCAATGTTTTCTCTTTAGCAATATAGTATTATATTAAATTATTTTAGAAATTTCCTCACAATCATGACTTGGTAAAGTTATTTAATAGTACTGAATGAACTCCATGTCCTTTTTCTGTAAAAATTTAACAATAATATTTTCTACCTCTGAAGTTTTTATAAAAATTAAGTAATGTGCGTTCAAATAATCAACTAGCCTTTCCGTTATCTCTGGATTTTCAAAAACATAGATGTATTATAAGTACCTTGTGCTGTACCAAGCACAGAGTAAAGACCAACAATGCTTCCTCTTTCTAGCCCTTCCCTTTAGTTTTGCATTTATGGTTGTTGATTTTGGTAGTGGTGATAACCTCAGGTTCTTTCTGTCTTCCCAGAGTGGTTGTCGACATCTAAGAACAGGAAACATTCTTCCCATTCCATGGGTACTTACTGTCTAGAGTGAGACTCCACCCACAACAAGCAGAAATCAATGAGAATTTCCTTAAGCAGTAAAGAAACGTCAGTGAGATGGGTTACTATGAAAAGAGGATAGCCAGAGGGTATCATCTGAACTCTCTAGATGATTTAAGATGGACATCAAGTTGAAGGAGATTTTTAAAAAGTAGTCTACGTAACTGCTAAAAATAAATCTCAGACCTCATCTAATTTACAATTTGACTGAAGGATTGCCCTGACTATAAATGCGACTTTACTCTGGGAGCTAGATTGAAATCTGCATCCTATAAGCTGTTCCTCTCAGGTGACCACAGGTAATAAAAAATGGAGAGTTCCATAAAAATCAGGTTAAGTTGCACTAGCCCTTGAAAGTAAAAATAAACTAGGAAATCTCAGTGACTTGACAAAGTATACATTTGTTTCTTTGTTATATATGAGTGAGGTTTTTTTGTTTTGTTTTGTTTTGTTTTGTTTTTTGCGGTACCTGGGCCTCTCACTGCTGTGACCTCTCCCATTGTGGAGCACAGGCTCCAGACGCGCAGGCTCAGCGGCCATGGCTCACGGTCTCAGCCGCTCTGCGGCATGTGGGATCTTCCCGGACTGGGGCACGAACCCGTGTCCCCTGCATCGACAGGCAGACTCCCAACCACTGTGCCACCAGGTAAACCCCCAGGGAACCCCTCGAGGAGTCTTTTGTGGTAACTAAGGGGCACCATTGCTGCATCCAAGCTTATACTGCTTATTGCATGCCAGGCCAATAAATCGAGAGACAAGTTGTTGGGGAAAGGAACAGCAACTTTATTTGGAAAGCCAGAAGACTAAGAGGATGGTGGACTATTTTTCCAAACAACCATTGTACCCAGGTTAGAATTCAGGCTTCTTTTATACAAAATGTGGAGCAGGTGTGGTTGATTGTTGCAAATTTTCTGGTGTTAGAATCCTTTGCTCTTGTAGCTGTCCAGGTCGGTTAGGTCATGATGTTCCTGTAAACCTCCAAGACAAATGTTATCCTCTGCAACTTTTTATCTCTATATGGATGGAAAAGTGCTATACCTTTAAAGGTCAGAGCCTTGAGAATGCGCTGTCATTTATATTTCAGCCTATAGGCAAAATTCTTGTAGCAAAAGCAATAGAAAACAAAGGTTACAGTAAAATAAACTAATATGAAGTCATATTTATTCTCCCTTATTCCATCACCACCTAACTGCAAAAGCTCTGGGAAATATGATTGTCTTAGTAGTCAAAAAGAAAGGGAAACTATTTAATGAACACATAGTGTTTTGTCTATGGACCAGCTGAGATGGACAGGACTCCCCTTACTGAGAAAAGAGCTACTTAGAAAAAGAACACCAGAAGGCTTCCCTGGTGGCGCAGTGGTTGAGAGTCCGCCTGCCGATGCTGGGGACGCGGGTTCGTGCCCCGGTTCGGGAGGATCCCACATGCCACGGAGCGGCTAGGCCCGTAAGCCATGGCCGCTGAGCCTGCGCATCCGGAGCCTGTGCTCCGCAGTGGGAGAGGCCACAACAGTGAGAAGCCCGTGTACCGCAAAAAAAAAAAAAAAAAAAAAACACCAGAAAAAAAAGCATAAGTAAATACACTTCTGTCAGCTATGAAGGAAGGATTGCATTGCAAAAAGCAACCAGCAGTGTCTGATAATAAAAAGCAATGCTAAATTATTTGGTATTCTGAACAAACTATGCTATTTTATTCCTACTACATTTGATACACAATATGTCATTTGCTTGTAATCTCCTTCCCTACTGGGCTGACAGGCAAATTCCTAATCATCCTTCAAAATTTAGTTCAGCCATCAAAACCTCTATTAAGTTCCACTGATATTCTTCCTCACCGGAAAACACAGAGCATCCACCAAAATCACTGCCACTTCACATCATGCTTCATTTTATTTCTTTGTTTGGTTGTCTGTTTCTTATAATGAGCTCTGAGCAAACAAATTGAATAAAGCCTTCTTTCTTTGAACCTTTAGAACTAGCACTGACCCTGGCATATAACAGATTCACAATAAATATCTATTTCTGTTTTGAATTTTGAACTGAATAGCCAGAATATTGACCAACTTTCCATTCAATCCACTGGTTCAAACAAACCCAAAATAACATTTTATAAAAGGATTACAAATAATGTCTTTTCTAGGAAAGAAAAAAAAAAAAAACAACTCTGCCACAAGAATTAAAGTTGATTAAATGATATGTGTCTCTTGTGTTTAAACTGAGAAGAAAGAACATTGTAGCAGGAAATAAGTGGTTGGAAGATTAGGACATGACTGAGTTAAGATGAATTTATAAAATATTTTTAGTTGAATTGTGAATTTAGATACCACATCTACACAAGCAGAAAGAACTAAAAGATTCATGGTGACATATTCCATAAGCCTACTTAATATAATACATTACAATTTGTAACAAGCTCCTCTTTTTATCTATGATGATTTTGAACTTTTTGTCCTCAGATCATTAGCTGTTTAGATTTACTTTTTATCTTAAATCCTTTTGATAATACCTAAAGTCTCAACATCTTCAAATTGTGTTTGTAACTTCCTAAAAAATGATAGCCCAGTGGAAAACGGGTATATGGCATATAATTCTTATCTATCCACAGTTTGATACTGTACAGGTTATGAGAAATTGGTCTTTTTAAATAATTTTGGTTATTCAGTCTGCTTTAGTTGAAAACACAGATATTTTATTTTCTTAGAAAACAAACTTGCTTACATTTGTGTTGGACTAAGTGTCACCCATATAGTGCAAATTATTTCTGAATAC
Source organism: Phocoena sinus (assembly GCF_008692025.1). Lineage (NCBI taxonomy): Eukaryota > Metazoa > Chordata > Mammalia > Artiodactyla > Phocoenidae > Phocoena > Phocoena sinus. The sequence continues at coordinate 86,065,968 of NC_045774.1, read as the reverse complement.
TACCTTAGGCAATTTAGTATGATTCGAGGATAAAGAATAAGGACTTCATGTTTTCTTGTTGGAGATATAAAACAATGAAAAGCAATAGGCCGTAGCAATTAAGATGAAATTTACTAGCGATAAGTGTGCTTTCTTTCAGGGGTTTCCAAAAGCCGACTGCAAAACAACCAAGTCATTACCCATTGCTTTGTCTCCCCTCAAGTTCTCCCATCAGATCCACAGAGTCTCCCAAAGGCAGAACTGTTGGCATCGGTCTCTGAGTTAAATCCCACTGAGAAGGAAATCCACCAAACAAGAACATTGAACTAAGAACACAATGTTTTGATCTGATCATTTTGAGAACACTGGCTATTTTAACAGAACATGTTGCCATAGAGTCTTATTCTGTGATGTTAAATACTGACTATTGCCTTATAGTCTTCTAGGATAAACATGTAATACGAACACATTTCACCAATCCTTACCCACCTTGAATTTCACAACAACCCTAAATCCTGTTTCAGACCCACCATGGGTCCCTCTATTCTCCACCTGCTGTAAAATGTAATAACTGTAATTTTATTCATGATGATTATTTTCTTAGAATAAAATGGTAGAAATGAATTGTACAGACAAGTGTACATAATTTTAGGACCATTCTTGTGTATTGAACATTACCATCCATGCAGGTCAGTTACCTGTTAATCTACATTTTCATCCTATTTCTTTTATGAGTTTGCCATTTAAGTACATCTCTGGAGTACTGGATATTACTTTTCTTAGGACTTAGATATATCACCAAGAACCTGATGCATCTATACTACTAAAAAATTTTTTTAAGAAAAGAATCATTATGTGATACTTGAAGAAAAGAGCTTTAATTTACAAGAAATTTACAATTATACATTTGTGTATACCAGCATTTCAAAACATATAAAGAGGAAATCAATTGAACTACAAGGAGAAGATAACCATTTACCAGGTTTTGAGAGATAGTATTATGTTAATATAATCTATTTTCAACGTAATATTTGATATATTAAAATTCTATATGCAATATTTATATTAATTATGAAGCTTAAATATAATATAAATTCATGAATATAATTCTCAGTTCAAGAACTATAATATGATCAATAGCCTGTATCTATTCACAGGTGTATCCTTTCCATTAAGGTCCCTCAAACCCAATGTTATTTGTGTTACTGACTTCATCCAATCAACAACTGTTTAGTACTTTTCAGTCACATACTTAGCTAATATGTTCTGTTTACTGTCTGTATAAACAGCCAGCTGGCCTTCACATTCACGTGCACACAACATAACTTTATCTGACAACCTATAGGTTTTCCTCCGTGACCCTGCCATTGGGTACTATCTTCCCAGGCAAGATCTTAACAGCATTCAAATACATTAGCTCCTGCAGGGCAGGAAAGAGATGGGGGTGGAGGTGGCTTGGGAATAACTGAGTCAACAAGAAAGGGGGTTTGTACATTCTGTGGATGCATCTTCATTGTCATGAATGGTAGAACTCAGTGGAAAGACACAGGAAGTCCCTGATAAAGAAAAGAAAACAAGGGTCAGCACAACTGAGCAACCTTTGGCAGCCATCTTAGCACTGGATCTGGCCAGCAAGCAAGCTGCCCCTTCTGCACACTTTACACATTCTTGGGCCACTGTCAGTACTCTGGCTGTCTAATGCAGCCAATGGCAACAACAATGTTTTATCCATGTTTGTCTCTTAGGGGATAATAAACTCTGGGAATTCCTTGCCTCAGATTCCCAACATATAAATCTAGATCACACATCTTTCTGTACATGCTAAGGCTATAATATGAGATACTCACCCATATACATCTTGTCCTCCTTTCAAATTTCAGATATTATTGATAGCAACTAAAGAACCCCTTTCTTTTCTCAAAATACACAAGGCTGGACTCTTGAACAGGGCATTAAATAGAATATTTACCTCCCTTAATGGTTTCAGACTGCCAGCCTCATAGAACACCATAGTGACTTATTTGGACATCAAAAAAAAAAAAAAAAAAAAAAGCTGGAGTAGCAATACTCATATCAGACAAAATGGACTTTAAAATAAAGAATGTTACAAGAGATAAGGAAGGACACTACATAATGATCACTGGATCAATCCAAGAAGAAGATATAAAAATTATAAATGTTTATGCACTCAACATAGGATCACCTCAATACATAAGGCAAATGCTAACAGCTATGAAAGGGGAAATTGACAGTAACATAATAATAGTAGGGGACTTTAAAACCCCACTTACACCAATGGACAGATCATCCAAACAGAAAATAAATAAGGGAGCCCAAGCTTTAAATGATACATTAAACAAGATGGACTTAATTGTTATTTATAGAACATTCCACCCAAAAGTGGCAGAATATACTTTCTTCTCAAGTGCACACAGAACATTCTCCAGGATAGATCACATCTTGGGTCACAAATCAAGCCTCAGAAGATTTAAGAAAACTGAAATCATATCAAGCATCTTTGCTGAACACAACACTATGAGATTGGAAATGACTTACCGTAAAAAGACTGTAAAAAACACAAATACATGGAGGCTAAACTGTGCTACTAAATAACCAAGAGATCACTGAAGAAATCAAAGAAGAAATTTTAAAAATACATAGAAACAAATGACAACAAAAACATGACCACCCAAAACCTATGGGACACAGCAAAAGCAGTTTTAAGAGGAAAGTTTATAGCAATTCAATCTCACCTCAAGAAACAAGAAAAATCTCAAATAAACAGTCTAATGCTACACCTAAAGCAACTAGAGAAATAACAAAGAAAACCCAAAGTCTGTAGAAGGAAAGAAATTATAAAATCAGAAAAAATGAAATAGAAATGAGGAAAACAATAGCAAAAATCAACAAAAATAAAAGCTGTGTTTTTGAGAAGATAAACAAAATTGATAAACCTTTAGCCAGATTCATCAAGAAAAAAAGGGAGAGGACACAAATCAATAAAATTAGAAAAGAAAAAGGAGAAATCACAACTGACACTGCAGAAATACAAAGGATTATAAGAGGCTACTAGAAATGACTATATGTCAATAAAATGGACAACCACGAAGAAATGGACAGATTCTTGGAAAGGTACAATTTTCCAAGACTGAACCAGGAAGAATTAGAAAATATAAACAGACCTATCACAAATAATGAAATTGAAACTGTTATTAAAAATCTTCCAACAAACAAAAGTCCAGGACCAGATAGCTTCACAGGTGAATTCTATCAAACATTTAGAGAAGAGCTAACACTGATCCTTCTCAAACTCTTCAAAAAAATCGCAGAGGGAGAAACACTCCCAAATTCATTCTATGAAGCCACCATCACCCTGATACCAAAACCAGAAAAAGATAACACAGAAAAAGAAAATTATTGATCAATATCACTGATGAACATAGATGCAAAAATCCTCAACAAAATATTAGCAAACAGAATCCAACAACACATTAAAAGTATCATACACCATGATCAAGTGGGATATATCCCAAGGATGCAAAAATTCTTCAGTATATGCAAATCAATCAATGTAATACACTGTATTAACAGACTAAGGAATAAAAACCATATAATCATCTCAATAGATGCAGAAAGAGTTTTGACAAAATTCAACCCTGATTTATGATAAAATCTCTCCAGAAAATGGGCATAAAGGGAACCTATCTCAACATAATAAAGACCATATGTGAAAAACCCACAGCAAACATCATTCTCAGTGGTGAAAAACTGAAACCATTTCCTCTAAGATCAGGAACAAGACAAGGTTGCCCACTCTCACTGCTGTTAATCAACTTAGTTTTGAAATTTTTAGCCAATCAGAGAAGAAAAAGAAATAAAAGGAATCCAAATTGGAAAAGAAAAGTAAAACTGTCACTGTTTGCCAATGACGTGATACTATACACAGAGAATCCTAAAGATGACACCAGAAAACTACTAGAGCTAAACAATGAATTTGGTAAAGTTGCAGGATACAAAATTAATGCACAGAAATCTCTTGCATTCCTATACACTAATGATGAAAAATCTGAAAGAGAAATTAAGGAAACACTCCCATTTACCATTGCAACAAAAAGAATAAAATACCTAAGAATAAACCTACCTAGGGAGACAAAAGACCTGTATGCAGAAAACTATAAGACACTGATGAAAGAAATTAAAGATAGGGGTGGGATTGGGAGAGTGGGAGGGAGGGAGACGCAAGAGGGAAGACATATGGGAACATATGTATATGTATAGCTGATTCACTTTGTTATAAAGCAGAAACTAACACACCATTGTAAAGCAATTATACCCCAATAAAGATGTTTAAAAAAAAAAAAAAGAAATTAAAGATGATACCAACAGATGGAGAGATATACCATGTTCTTGGACTGGAGGAATCAATATTGTGAAAATGACTATAATACCCAAAGAAATCTACAGATTCAATGCAATCCTTATCAAACTACCAATGGCATTTTTCACAGAACTAGAACAAAAAAATGTACTATTCATATGAAAACACAAAAGACCCCAAATAACCAAATCAATCTGGAGAAAGAAAAACAGAGCTGGAGGAAACAGGCTCCCTGACTTCAAACTATACTACAAAGCTACAGTAATCAAGACAGTATGGTACTGTAACAAAAACAGAAATATAGATCAGTGGAACAAGATAGAAAGCTCAGAGGTAAACCCACACACATATAGTCACCTAATTTACAACAAAGATAGTAAGAACATACAATGGAGAAAAGACAGCCTTTCAATAAGTGGTGCTGGGAAAACTGGGCAGCTACATGTAAAAGAATGAAATTAGAACACTTTCTAACACCATACACAAAAGTAAACTCAAAATGGATTAGAGACCTAAATGTAAGACTGGACACCTTTAAGCTCTTAGAGGAAAACATAGGAAGAACACTCTTTGAGATAAACCACAGAAATATCTTTTTTGACCCACCTCCTAGAGTAATGAAAATAAAAACAAAAATAAACAAATGACACTTAATGAAACTTAAAAGCTTCTGCACAGCAAAGGAAACCATAAACAAGATGAAAAGACAACCCTTGGAATGGGAGAAAAATATTTGCAAATGAAACAATGGACAAAGGATTAATCTCCAAAATATACAAACAGCTCATGGAGCTCAATATCAAACAACCCAATTAAAAAATGGGCAGAAGACTTAAATAGACATTCCACCAAAGAAGACATACAGATGGCCAAGAAGCACATGAAAAGCTGCTTAACATCAGTAATTATTAGAGAAATGCAAATCAAAACTACAATGAGGTATCACCTCACACTGGTCAGAATAGCTATTATCAAAAAATCTACAAACAATTAATGTTGGAAAGGGTGTGGTGAATAGGGAACCCTCTGGTACTGTTGGTGGGAATGAAATTTGATACAACCGCTATAGAGAACAGTATGGAAGTTCCTTAAAAAACTAAAAATAGAACTACCATATGACCCAGCAATCCCACTACTGGGTATATACCCTGAGAAAACCATAATTCAGAAAGATACATGTATCACAGTGTTCATTGCAGCACTATTTACAATAGCTGGGACATGGAAGCAACCTAAATGTCCATCAACAGATGAGTGGATAAAGAAGATTTGGCACATGTGTACAATGGAATATTGCTCAGCCATAAAAAGAAGCGAAGTTGAGTTATTTGTAGTCAAGTGGATGGAACTAGAGTCTATCATACAGAGTGAAGTAAGTCAGTAAGAGAAAACAAATGCTGTATGCTAACACATATATATGGAATCTAAAAAAAAAAAAAAAAAAAGGTAATGATGAACCTAGTAGCAGGGCAGGAATAAAAATGTAGACTTAGAGAATGGACTGCAGGGCACGGTGGGGGACTGGCAGAAGCTGGGGAGAAGTGAGAGTAGCATCAACATATATACACTACCAAATGTAAAATAGATGCCTAGTGGGAAACAGCAGCATAGCACAGGGAGATCAGCTCGGTGCTTTGCAAAGACCTAGAGGGCTGGGGTAGGGAGGGGCGAGGGAGGCTCAACAGGGAGGGGATATGAGGGTATATGTATGCATATGGCTGATTCACTTCGTTGTACAACAGAAACTAACACAGTATTGTGAAGCAATTATACTCCAATAAAGATGTATTAAAAAGTAAAGAAAAAGTCAAGAATTTTAATTTTAATTAAATGAGATCTGGCTCATTTCACTCATCAGTCAAACACTGGGGGTGAATTATAATAAATCGTCCAACTCCATTTTTGATATTTGAGTGATGACAGCTTCACAGCATCACCTTTGCCTCTTTCCCACGCGTGGGCCAGCTAGTAAGAGTCCACACTACCTATGTTGGTGCTGGCAGAAAGTTAACCCCATGGTTTTGCTCCATGATGAACACAATGCCTGGGATAATACTGAGCACAGTAAGCGTGTTCACCAAAACTCTGCAGAATGTATCAATTTCATCATGTTAGTTTTGAAATCAAAATCCATTTATTTAATAACCAACTAAGCAAAGTGGAAGCTGGTATCAAATGTGGTTGCAACTTTCACCATCTATCCTAGCTGTCATAAAATGCTATTCTAGGCTTGTTGGTTTTCTGTACTGACATTGGCAAGCTAGTCATTCACTTCCTTAATTAGATTCCCTCTCCATATTACTAGCCCAAATCCTCCCCAAATTTTTTCAATTATGAAAATTTGCCTCTCCTTTTTTGTGGTCCCTGATTTTTATTAACATATATTTTTTTACATTTCTTTGATAAATTTGATGATATATCTCGAGGGGCTAATATTGAATAGCATTTTAAAACATTTCTGAAGCAAGTATCATTTAATGCTTCTTAAATTTTTTTTTTTTTTTTGCTTATAAAGTCAAAGTGGAGTCATTAAAATTGGAGACTGTACTGTATGTCATACATCAGTTCAAAGTAGGTTTATTTCTAATCAGTTCTATAATACATATTATGGCTATAAGTTTTCTTGCAGTTGGAGAAAACTGTTTTAAAATTTTGACTTCATATAAATGGATTCAAATGTTTTCACTGTGGCTACGGATTTGATTTGGACACAATAGTTTGTGATGGAGAAAAATCACAAAAGTCAACTGACAAATAGGTCTCCGAGAATGAAGATCAAAAGCCAACTAGTTCATTTTTATCTGCAGCTACAAGTCTCTGCATTTGTTTTACTGTATTCTGAAATGTGTTAATTTTCTCGGTTTTGATTCTATGTTTGAAGCAGCATTAAAAGTTAAACCTGAGTTCCTGTTTGGAAAATTGTACATCCCAACTATATTAATGATAAAAGTCAGGTACTTCAGCAATAGATACCATTTCTCCCTTTCACTAATGTCTTCTTTACTTTTCTAGCATTCCTCTTTGGGTTTCATTACTCTATATCCACTTTTATTAATAGAACACACTGCTATCTTAAATAAACCAGTGACATTTATTTTACACTACCAATCCCTGGTGAAATCCTACTTATTAAAATAAAACTTTTTTTCATCCTATATTCTAATAGCATAACTATCACTTCTTTCTATCTGTAATAAGGCATTGCCACTGCAACTTCTAATGCCTCTCATGATATTCCACATGTACAACAAACACATCGCATCTAATCTAATAAAGACAATCATGCAATATGAGGTAAAAAGGGCATATTATATGGCTCTTGACTTAAGCTTTCTGATCTCCAGAAACATTTACTCCCAACTAGAATAAAAGTTGATTGGAGTGAGGTTAGATGGGGAAAAGTTTATAGCTATAACGCCACGGTTCTCAAAATCCTGTTCTTATACCAGCAGTATAAGCATCATTTGGAAGCTTGTTAGAAATGTAAATTTTGGGCCTCACCCTAGACTTACTGGCAGAATCTCTGGGTTCTGGATCTACTTTTCTCTGCTTTAACAGGTCCTCCAGGTAATTTTGATATGCACATAATTTGGAGAACCACTGGTATAGGTAAAGACAGAACTGAATTATAATCATATCTTTTTCACTTCTACCTATGAGACTGCTATGGTCTGAATGTTTATGTTCCCCCCAATTCACATGTTGAAATCCTAGTCTCCCAGGTGACGGTATTAGGGGGTGGAGACTTTGGGAGGGCTTAGGGGATCAAGATGGAGATAAATGAGATTAGTCCCTTATAAAAGGGCCCTGAATAGCTCCCTTCTGCCTTCTGCCCTGTAAGATCATGGTGAGAAGACAGCTATAAACAGGGAAGTAGCCTCTCACCAGACATCGAATCTTCTGGCACATTGATCTTGGACTTCCCAGACTCTAGAACCGTGAGAAATAAATTTCTGTTGTTTATAAGTCACACAGTCTATTGGATTTTGTAATAACATCCCAAACAGACTAAGATAGAGACCATTAAATTCTGAGGCTATGGGAGTTATGTGACTTCTATAAACCTAGAGCATCCTTGTCTGCATAATGAAGTGAATTTTACAGATGCCAGAGAGAGAGAGAGAGAGAGTGAGAGAGAGAGAGAGAGAGAGAGAGATTTAACTGGAAAACATATTCACCACAGTATCTGTCACATAATAGATTCTTAACAAACCCCAGATTTTCCTATGCCATTTACTACAAATCCTGCTCAATGAATCTGTTACAGTCCACATAATAACAATTAGAAAAGAAATGCTACCTTGACTAACAATAATGGTATAATAAAACCTCTTAATTTACCAATTAGTTTTTCACAGCTCTCTTATTCTGAGAACCATCCAGTGTGTACAAAACGGGGAAGGCATATCTGAACAAGATGTCATAATCTCCTTAGACCTGAATGAGCAAGGTTCTTATCAGGGCTCCTCGAGGTAAGTCTTCCAATGCTTTAGAGTGTCTTGCTCAAAATTTTCTCAGCCTCCTCTGCTGGCTTAGACCAACTGGAGCTGGCAGTATCAGCAAAGAGAAGTTCTGTACTGAGAAGCAGATCTTGGCCTGCTTTGTTCTCAGTGGCCAGAGTGTCTTCTATGAAATTCCAAAATCCTCCCTAGCAGCCAAGACCAGCCTGGATTCTCCCAGGCCTTAGATGTTACCCTGTGCATCACAAAGTTCTTTAGTTCTTGCCACTAAAGAACTAAGAGATTGAATTGACCCTTATTCCAAATCTTATTAGAATGCAAGGGCAGGATGATGAACAGCTTATGTGTTTGTGTTGCTTTTCAATTGTGTCATTACAAATAGGGGTTTCTTTTTCTTTTCACCTTTATTATTGTCCTTACAAAATCATATATAAACATGTTGGAAAAATTAGTGAACAGATTAGTAATATGTAGCTTTTAAGTGCAAGCTACCTATAATGTCACTGCTCATCACACGTCATTAGCTTCCACTTAGATTATGCTATATAAAACTGGAGCCTCATATATAAATGAGAAAAATATATATGCTAGACAAAAGTGAAATAACATATATGTATGGTTTTGAAACTTTATGTAAGTCAACATTTTTTAAAACATATTGACAGTAAATGGAAATTTATGTATTTTATTTGTAAAATTTGTCAAATTCTGTTTGCAAAATTATTGTTACTTTCCCACGGGGTGTTTTCATTGCTTCTAAGGTAAGTAACATGTTGATAGACAATAAGGTGTTTTTTGGTTCATTTTGGCAATGATAATAGTGCTGCGAGTCAGAAAAGACGCAGTTATATGTTTGCTGATGGAATTGTAAAATGATGTAGATATTTTGAATGACAATTTAGAAATATGTATCGAAAACATTGAAAAATAAACCTCTCACCTTGGATTCAGCAATTATTTTTCAACAAACTTATTCTGTAGAAAAAGAGCAGAAGAGTAAAAAGGCATATAAAACTATCTTTTGGAGAATAATTTATATCACTAAACTATAAGCTAGAGTTTATTTCTTTTTATAACAATGTAGTTTTATTTATTTATTTAATTTATTTATTTTTGGCTGCGTTGGGTCTTTGTTGCTGCATGCGGGCTTTCTCTAGTTATGGCGAGCAGGGGCTACTCTTCATTGCGGTGTGTGGGTTTTTCATTGTGGTGGCTTCTCTTGTTGCAGAGCAAGGGCTCTAGGCGTGCAGACTTCAGTAGTTTTGGCGCAAGGGCTTCAGTAGTTGTGGCTCATGGGCTTAGTTGCTCCGCGGCACGTGTGATCTTCCCAGACCAGGGCTCAAACCTGTGTCCCCTGCAATGACAGGTGGATTCTTAACCATTGCACCACCAGGGAAGTCCTAGAGTACATTTCTTTATGTTTATTTTCACCTGGGCAGAGAAAATAATAAGAAAGCATGAAAATTGGTATATATCTATATATACCATAATGCCAAAATAAAATACAAACATTAACATATTACCAAATTTTTGTAACAGTGTTCAAATTTTCCTTACTTTAAGAACCTGAAGCAGATTTTAAATCCTTATATAAAAATGGAATAGAAAAAACTATTGCTGTATTCTTTATTCTATTTTTATCTAATTGAAAAATTGTCTTTGATATGGCAAATAATAAAGATGGTAACATTTACATTCATATAACTTATATGCAACCATTTCCTATAGAAAAACTCTAGCTAAACTGTTCTATAATATCTAAAACAACTCTAATGAAACAATTTCACTGTTAAAGTATGACTCATTTATTAACATCAGAAAATTTCCACCAAATTTAAAAATATCCATAACTATTATTAATTAGATTGATAATTGATTAACAAAATCATGGAATAGTAACCCATGCAACTTAGGGAAAATTAAATGAGATTTTGACAATTTTACATAACTGCATTTCAATTGCTTTTTTTATATGGACAGAGTACAGGTGCTTATGAAATGTGTGTGAGTATGTGTGTATAAAAATTGTGTGAGAAATTAAAATGTAAAAAAATCAGTTGCTTTAGATGATATAAGTTAAATAATATCAATATGGTATTTCTAATTCAATTTTATAGTTACTACTTTAATCCACAATATGATCATCAGCAAAGGGTAATTCATCATAATTCCTGAAAACATCTAGGAAATGAATTGCTGTTACCAAACTTTAAAATGAGATGGAATTTTCAGGATGAGGTCTTCTGGACTTCTTGTTACTCAGCTCTGTGAGAATTCCTGCCAGTCACTCGATGCACTCCCAATCACTACAGCTGTTGTTACCAGGCCAAAGTGTTTCTTCTTTTTTTTTTTTTAATTGATTCAGAAATTTAAAATTTAAACCACAGAATTTTGGAACAGAGATTATCTAATCTAAACACCAAACTAATAAGCAAGACAAGAAATTTAAAACAAGGAAAAAGACATAGTTTTTAAAAAGAGGAATAGTTACTTCAGACAAATGTGAATATTCCTTATATAGATAATATATAACTTATTAATAATAAAAACAAACACAAAAATACAGATTAAAAATAGGCAAGCCACAAAAAAGGAAGTGTGCCGCAGTAACATAAGACAGTTGTTCAAAATTGGTAGTTGTAACTGTGAGCTGAAGCAAAAAATGACATTTAGTTCATATCCACCTGATTGGCAAACATTTAAACACCATCCAAACTTTATAAAAATGTAAGAAAATAGAAATTCTCACACATTACTAGTGGGAATGTGAGACGCTGCATGCACTTTTTTGAAAGCAATCTGGCATTCCTTTGTCAAAAGAATAAACATTACTTTCAAAAAGACTGTATTAGCTATTCAATTCATATATTCACATAAAAGCATGATTATAAAATAATGAGTGAACAGGGAATTAATTCTCACATGCCTAGAGTGGCAAAACCCAGAAAAAATCTACATGTTCAGGAATAGGGAAATAGCTAAATAATTTGGGCATGTGTATGCTATGTGATATTTTGCAGGCATGGAAAATGTTTAGTTTAATATATATCTATGGAGTTGAATAGTTGTCTAGTATACATCTTTTAGGAAAGAAAAGCAAAGTAGAGAATAAACATTTTTGTATAATCCTGCTTTTTTAAAAAAGAAACAAATGCAAAGGTCTATAAACCATAAATGATGTTATTTTGTGTATGTTGGAATTAAAGTGGAGTATGGGGAGGTGGTGAATGTACATGGATGAGAACAATAATAATATTTTCTGTTTTGTTTTTTGTATTATTTTTGCGGTACACAGGCCTCTCACTGTTGTGGCCTCTCCCGTTGCGGAGCACAGGCTCCGGACGCGCAGGCTCAGTGGCCTTGGCTCACGGGCCCAGCTGCTCCACGGCATGTGGGATCTTCCCAGACTGGGGCATGAACCCATGTCCCCTGCATCGGCAGGTGGGCTCTCAACCACTGTGCCACCAGGGAAGCCCTATTTTCTGTTTTATAATGTAGATGGGAAATATCTCAAAAAACAATGATTCAAGAGAGTGCCGATTCTTCTTTAGTTATGAAATGATTATGACTTGGATCAAATTATTTTGTATCTTCTTGCTACAAAACCCCTGGAAATTCCAGACAATAGGTAATTAGCCTAGAATAAATCTAAGCACCCCCCCCAAATAAAAGATGCCAACAACGTTGAAGGGATGAAAGTAAATGTGATTGTGAACTGTCTTCTCTCATCCACTGACCTGAAGTAGAGTATTGCATATTAATTGCCACATGCGGACCAGAGGAATGATATTGGAATATGAGTCATCACATAAGGCTTTGACCAGAAAAGGTACACATTGGGTGAAAAATAGGCCTAGAAGAAAATCTTCCCACCAATACAGGACCATGTAAGAAACGATGTTTATATCTGCCAGGCTCTTCTGGGTATTCACACCACTGCACTGTCCCACTGCAGGTCTAAAATTCAAATGTGCATGATGTATAATAAAATCTCCAAGCCAGGGTTTTAATGTAAAATGACTTTCATTAGGGATATCTTGTCAACTTGGCTAAAGCAAACGTAAATTTGAATGTTCATATCTAAGAGGAAGATTGGATTCTTTCTTTTCTTGTTATGATAATAGCAGAAATGAATGTATCAAAAACTGGGGAAATTTTCAGTAGCATTTGGAGGATTAGCAAATTCCTGTTTGAGTAGTAAGAAATGTAAAAATAAGATAATAGGAGATGATTAAAGAGCGGAAAATCTATTTCTCATTCTTATTCTATAGCCACCCAGGAATTGGACAAATATAAAAAAAGGAAGCCAAGAAGAAAGCTTTCAAAGGAGAAGTTGAAATAGATGGTTTTAAAGAAAACTATTTATATTTAAAATGTATATTGATCTACCTAAGATATTCATGGGAGGGGAGAACTTTGATTTAAAAAATTAAAATTATACATTGGAACAAAAATAATTTCTTTTAGATGTAAAAATAGGACTAAGACTATGAACAAATCAAACTATGACTTTTTCACTCTATTCAAATTTCCTTCAAAGTCCCTACCCTTTTATTTTCAGCACCTGATGTTTCCATGACTTAATAGAGAAAGGAGAGAACCTTAAGCATGAATTCTCTGTTGTTCTGTCCTTCTACTTCCTATTGTATTTCCTTATCTCTGACTTCAGGGAAAAGCTATCCTTTGTCTTGAAGAAGGCTCACCTTCAGCACTCTTGGCACTTTACTCCACAAACTACTTCCTTTATTACATTTGTGCCCCCAACAGTTAGCAACGTGCACACTTGAAGCGAGCTCTCAATGAGTTACTATTGAACCAAGCTTATTTGGTTTCAAAAATAGAAAGTTGTACCAGCAAATATGATGACAGATTTGAAGCTAGAGTTTAAAAATTGCAAAGGATAAATCAGCAAAATATTAGCTGGGGAAGAAAGAAGATTAAAGGATATCTCTCCTAGAAACTGATAGACTTTAGTAGAGTCGAGTCATTTAAACTGTCCTGAAGCTGCATGAAATACAGCTGTGTCCAAGGAAATATATTGCACAAAATATCATCTTGTCATTTGGAACTCACATAATATAATGTACATTAATAGAAGAGAATAGACAGGAGGTAAAACAATAACACATATTGACATAACATTTACATACAAGGCCAAAGGAAACTTTTTTGGTTTCGTGATTTAAACTGAACAACTGTTGTTAACATGCGACAACATTTTCTGATTAAAGTTGTGTTCAATGCGTCCATATTGCAGATAGATGTCTGTACACTCCCATCATTAACCTACTTGCCAGTCAGCTTATCAACACACCCTTGGGTTTGGGCACATGAGCCCTGGGCCTCACACTCCCAGTCCTCCTGTCTGGCCGGTATGCAGGGAGACGGGTGGTAGAGTAGCTCCTGTGACAAACGAAGCACATACAGAAATGTGGATGCAGGCTTCATCTACACCTCCACCCAACTGCAGAGCCCGAGTCACTGCTTCCTCTGAAGTGCCGGTAGTCCATAGCATCGTCCTCCGCATGACATGTACCATGTATTTCTCCAGGTCTCTAAAGCCTTTTATGTCATTGAGGATCATTTATTGTTTGGAAACTAGTGATGGCACAGGTTCTGACACACCAAATGCAGTTGTCAGTAAGCGAATAATGGTGAGAGGCCGCATCACGATTCCTTCAGTGATGTTGTTTTGTAGGCTTTGGTGATAACAGTCATCCCACCATTGAAAATGGTAATCTTTTGTAGGGTTTAAGACAAGAGAATAAGGCATTATAATTATCTTAAATTATTTTACTGCTAGTTATGTGACAATGACAACTCCTGAAAGAGCAGTTTTAAATAAACCCTTCTTGTTGCTTAGTCTAAACAGTGAAAAGTGCTCTGGCTGAATGCAGAAAAATGGCTGTGGAATACTTTCAAATGTGTAATTTTGCATCAATTTTGGTGAAACAGTTACCTTGACCTACCTTATCTACCTGTATAAAAATTATGTCGTTTATTTGAACGCTGTGCTTTATCCTATGTAGGAAGAGGAGAATACAATAGAATCAATGTGCAATAGACGCCTACACCACAATAGAATCGGTTATAATGTAATTAAATCTGCTCAATTTAATCTTATAATTTTAATACTTTTAAAATTATTTATCAAAATATTATTTCCTTGTATCTTTAAAAAGATATTGTTTTATACACTTTCCACATATATACCAGTATTATTTACTTATTTACTTTTTTACGGCAGAACAGATATGAGAATCTGATTGGCATTTATATATATATATACGTTTATTGACGTATAGCTGATTTACAATGCCATGTCAGTTTCAGGTGCACAGCACAGAGATTCAGTTATATATATATTAAGATTCTTTTATTTTTTTTAATTGGGGTATAGTTGCTTTACAATGTTGTGTTAGTTTCTGCTGTACAACAAAGTAAATCAGCTATATGTGTACGTATATCCCCTCCCTCTTAGACCTCCCTCCCCCACCCATCCTACCCATCCAGGTCATCACAGAGCACCAAGCTGAGCTCCCTGTGCTATACAGTGGGTTCCCACTAGCTAACTGTTTAACACATGATAGTGTATATATGTCAATCCCAGTCTCCCAATTTATCCGCTCCCCTGCCCCTACCCCACCCCGCCATGTCCACAAGTCCGTTCTCTACATCTGCGTCTCTATTCCTACCCTGAAAATAGTTTCATCTGTACCATTTTTCTAGATTCTACATATATGAGTTAATGGATTATTTTCTCTTATAGGTTATTAGAAAACATTGAGTATAGTTTTGAGTACAGTTCCCTGTGCTATATGGTAGGTCCTTGCTGGTTATCTGGTTTATATATAGTAGTGTGCATATGTAGTATTTAAAACAACATGTTTATTTCTAGCTATGTGATATATGGTTTAGGTTTAGTAGATAATTCCTGCATATGAAGAGTTTATGATTCATTACTATAGTCTAGAAATTTGTATTAACATACATTTCCCTCAATTTAAAAAAAAAAAACACTTAAAAATATTTTAAATCATTAACATTTTCCATGAGTGTTTTTTATAATGTAAAATATGACTGAAATGTCTATTACATTATTTTATGCTGGCAAACCTTTCACTATATGAATGTCTCATATTCAGTAATAACCTTTTTGGATTATTTTCCTAATTCTTTTATACCAAATTAAGTAACATATTGTGTGGTTGGAAAGAATGTAAATTATTTATAAGTAATGTATTTTATTAGAAAAGGAAAAAAATCATCACTTCTTTCTGAAACTAAAGTTCTTCAACTTAAATATAAGTGTAAATTCTGAGTAGAGGGAACAGTAGGAAGACCCTTTGTCATACTGCACAGGTTTAATGATACTGATTTGATTGATTTATCAATTTCTACTTATAGGAGTGCTTATTTTTCATTTAAATTACACATTTACAGGCTTAAGGACATTCCCTTGTTTTTCACCACTACATTTTACAAGTCGTCATTTTCCAGTATATATACTGCATCCTTCTCTTGTAGATTCAAAATATCAACATGTGCATTAAAGTCTCTGAGAAATCTTATGAGATGCTTTGTTTAAATGACAATTTTCCAACATCGCTTTTCTCATGTAGAATTTTCCTCAAAATTTTGGAAATTACTCTCTTAAATACTGTAATATTAGCAAATATACTGTGAACCATTAATGAGGTTGTGTTTGGTGCTTGTGTGTAGCAACTTTTAAGATCACAACACTCAGAAACGTGTGTCTGAGTAAAGAAAACCAAAAACCCAACTCCTCTCAGTCTTCAAAAAGAAATATAACTAGAGTGTAATTGGAACATAACATGTTGGAATACACACTTTATTCCCTCCCTTAAGGGAGGGAATAAGCACACATGAAATAAGCATCAAAGCAGAACAGAAAATTCATTGAATTCCTTTAGTTAATTATATGCCAGGAACTGTGCTAGGTGCTAGTTTTGTGATTCAAAATACAATCACTTTAGTTTGGGTGATCTTCTGTAATCACATTTAAATAATTTAAGTAATTTAAATTTAACCTAATTTAAATAATTTTGGTGGATCTCTCAAAGGTTTTCCTTTCATACCCTCAATTTTATATTTTCCTAAAACTGCCTAACCCCTCTTGTCACTGGCACGTTTCATGTTTTTCTTTAGGTGTGTAATACATTCAATCAAGTTCTGTTCTGTTATAGTATCTCTGTAATCTTGATCTTACATTTTTGCTTTGACCTAGCAAACATTAAGCCCACATTGTTGTCAAAATATAAAATGACTGAAGGCTTTCAAAAAAAGCAAAAACAACACGAAAAATGAAACAATTTTTGCCTAAAGAAGCTTACATTTTAAAGAGGATAGATGATAGATAGATAGATAGATAGATAGATAAATAAGAAATTATTTTGGCTAAACTAAGAAAGAAGATGTATGACTGACTAGATGATTATCTTAGAATATATGCAATTTATGTAAACTCAAGGTCTACGTACATGGTGTAAAAGTATTTCGGATAAACTAAAATGTGTGTAGTGTGTGTATACATATAAGGGGTATTGGGATTTTCCTATTTCATTTCCATTTATTATTGAAAAACTTTTTGTGGAATGTGAAATGCCAAAGGCCTACTATGTTTGACACTCCACATTTTCCAGTCATATTTGAAATATAAATTATATAATTCTTGTCTCATGGTAACAGAAAAGTACATCCTCTCCCTTTTAGAAAACAATTCCACTCCAGCGTTCCCATGTAAACTACAGTAGCCTCAGCAAGAGTTCTATATAAAAGTTGTGCACAGCTGATCACCCATCTCCCTCAGAGTCAATAAATTTTCAATCTGGACTTAGGCCTAGTCATTGCGCCAAGGGGTTTTTCAATAGGGTTTGTAATGACTTGTACTTGTGCTGAGATTTCTCAGGCAACCTTGATTCTGCTTGATCTATTGCTGCATTTGATTTTATAGATCATTGAGGACTGCAAAACCACTTCTCCCACCATGTGCAACTTTTGAATTCTAATCTAACTTGCCTTTGCCCAGCAATTATGTTGGACGTAGGCATTAGCAGAGCATTTGTTCCTCTTAGGGTTCCAAATGCCAATCTTCTTTCACCTAGAGAATGAAAGCTACCTTGTCTAAATAAATATATTTAGGATGAGTTGGGTTAGTATTGCTTAGAGTATAGAATCGTTCCTTCGTTACAGCCTCTTTCCCAGGTGTTGGTCTGTTGCCTATACTTTGCTTGGTTGATAAATAAATTGCTGTTGTTTTCATAGTAAAATTCTAAAGGTTATGTTAGGTCACCTTTTATGATGCACCTTAATGCAAAACATCTGTTTTATAATTTTCTCTCAATCACTAAAGGTATAAAGAATCTCGTTGAATTTCTGTATCTTTCTGACTCATTAGTTTACTGAGGAGAGTAGTTTTGTATAGCTGTAATTATGCCTTACAGTGAGAAGTATAGTTCTGAAAGCAGTTGAGGTAATAAAAAGAACTAGCAAACAAGAAACCCTGGTTTCACAATAGCCCTTATGTGTATTGTTCAGTATCTTCTCTCTAGGCTCATTGTTAAATACTTACACCTCTGGATTGGTTGCCCTCCTTTCCTTCATCTACTTTTCTATGTTCCCCATGGAATAATAGAGCCATTCATCACTCTTTGCAAAATAACGCCTTTGGTAGGATAAACAAAACTATGAAGCTCCTAGGTAAAGGTAATGTGCCACGTTTTCACACTTTAATCCATCTCTTTGTATTTACTGGCATTTTCCCATGGCTTTCTCCACTTAGAAACTCTCCTTGGGCACTTTAAAGTCAGACCTCGAAGCATGGCTTATGGGGCTCACTGTGACCTGGTCTCTGCCTACCTCTCTATCTCCACCTTTTGTCACCTCATTGCCTACTACATGTTCTGGCAAAACCAAACTAATTATAGTTCTAAGCATAAACCTTCATGTTATTTCTTGGACTTTACCATTAATGCTTAGGTCATATTACAGAACTTTCAAATGCATTCTATAGTATCACCAATATGGTACTTGCTCCATTGCAATCCCTAGCATTTTGGTCTCTCTCTACCTCTACACTGAGTGCTCTTAAAAGCAGTGTTGTCCTTTTGGTTTCTATAGTTCCAACTCCTGGTTTCTAATGGTGTGATCAGTAAATGGTTTTCTTATCTTTTTGTGGTTAAAACTTGCACTTGGGATGTTTGTCTTTCAAGCAAAGTAAAATAATTGATAACTTAGTTTCAAATAAATTACATTTAACATTTTTAAAAAATATATAAATGTGTGACATTCATCCATCCATTCACCCATTAACTGAACTTAAATGGCACTTTAGGTGTGAATGAAAAAAACAACAATAATTTTTGGACCTTGAAATCATACTCAGAAGTCTATTATATCACTCACCTACACAGAACTCTGATCTATTTGAAATTTCAGCATTTTCACTTGTATTCTGCATTTCATTTTTTCTTGCCTTATCAAGGAAGTGACTTCCAAAATAATTCCTTCTTTCTCTAGAAAGAAATCCTTCACATCTGGACTATTACCATAAATAAATATGTTCTAATAATTCAATTAATTTTTTAAAAATCCTTTGATTTCACATATCCATTTATTGACTCATTTCTCTGTTCTTCATCACAGGAAATTTATGCACAGTTTTCCCATTTCCACTAATACCAATCACTCAAGCCAACACCATCACTTGACAAGAATCCTGCAGCTACTTCATAATTTATATCTACACATTTATTCTTACCAATCCCTTTTTCCAGTCACTATTCATTATGAACTTTTAAAAATGTAAACCATATCATGGTTTTTTTAAATTTAATACTCTCCAAGGGTTTCTATTGCTCTTGGAATAAGACCTAAATTATTTACTCTGAGTTAAAGCTGTACATGTTTTTCGCCTTTCCACTTTCCTCATGAACTCCTCCCACCAAAATCAAAGCTGTGTGTCCCACCCAGATCCCTTTTCCCCAGCTGGTGCACTTATCCCCCAGCTCATGTTAGTGTTGACTGCTACTGATTTACAGATCCACCTTCCTTCATATAATTGCCCTCAGGTGACAGGAGCCATCTGGGAAGGAAAGTTAGGCCCCCTGATGGATGGTTCCCCCAGTCAGTGACTAACTGAAACTGGACATAAATGACCAGCCATGTTGCTTCAAGGGGATGTGAACCTGCACCTGCTGTTCGTGCTCCAGAGCCCACATCCTTGCTCAGAGTTTCCCCTTCCCTATTCTACTTCACCACCCCTTTACAGGTTATTTTTAACTTCCTCAAAAAATCATGCAAAAAACTGCACCCAGGAACCCAAACTAAGACACTCACTCTCCTGTGCTTAATCACATGCCTTCTTTTGCCTGGATACACGTGGATCATCGTTCTGCCTAATGACACCTGTACCAGTTGTTCTTTCACTCACCACATTCCATGACATCACAGTGTGTGTTTAAGTCATAGTTGCAGTTACCTTTTATTTTGAGGTGTTTTTGGTAAAAGTGTTTTGTTGTTGTTGTTTTTAATTCATTTACAGTGTTCCTTCTTGAAGCATAAGTTGCGTAAGAGCAGAACTTTGTGTTTTTTCCTCTTGGAAGTTTACCCACAAAACTTACAGCAGTGCCTGCCTAACACACAATACATGTTCAGTCAATATCTTGTTGTATGAATGGATGCCTATAAAACAGTAGGGTACCCATAGACTCAGCACATACAGTTGGTTGCACTAACGTTTTAAACCTTCCTTATTGGGCTGGTGCTGCCACACTTTCATGGTTTTACCCTAATTCCTTGACTATGGTTTTCAGACTCATTTAAGCAGCCAAATACACCTAGGGTCAGGGTGAAGAATTTGTATATCGGTTCCCCAGAATGCCCTTACTATTTTCTTCATAAGTCACTTCTCTACTTTTCCATCCTCTTTCAGTTTGAAATTCTTTTGTGGGAGAAGTAATATGTGCCATATATGATGTGTATGATAGATGAGGCCTGTAGATTGCTTTTTACTCTTGAAAATTTTTAAGAGAGGTGAGCATTCTCCAATACCTCATCTTGGCAAAAGAGGATCAATACAAATATTGCCATTTCATCGTGTATTAGTCAGGATTCTCAGAGAAACAGAGCAAACAATATCTGTCTATCTATCTATCAGTCAATCAATCTATCTACTGAGAGATTTATTATAAGGAATTTGTTCCTAACTTTGTGTAGGTTGAGAGTTCCCAAGATCAGCAGTTGAGAGATTGGAGACCAGGAGAGATGATGGTGTAGTTCCAGTCTGAAATCCAGCAGGCTTGACAACCAAGAAGAACAAATGATTTAATTCAAATCCAAAGACAGGAAGAAGCTGACTTCCTAGCTCAAATAATCAGGCAGAAGAAATTCCCTTATTCATAGGAGAAGGTTGACACTTTCATTGTATTCAGACTTCCAGTTGATCTTATGGCGGCCACCACATTCTCCCTAGAGAACAATCTGCTCTACTTACTCTAATGACTCAAATGTTAATTTCATCTAAAAACATCCTGAGAAACACACCCTGAATAGAATTAACCATCACACATATAAATAAGTCTTTGTTCACAAAGGAATATTTCTTCTTCTCACATTTTCAGTATGATATTGATTTAAAGACCATCATGGTCTTTAATATAACGTTAACAAAATTATATAGATACATACTTTTATTTATTTATTTATACACACACACACACACACACACACACACACACACACCCTACTTCCCATACCCTACCTTTTGAACAGAGCAACAAGAAAATCAACATTTTATAGATTTTTAACACAAAGCTAAATAAACAAAATTTGACTACACGGTACATCTCTGTGTAAGAAACGTACATATATTAAGGTCCAAATTGTATGTTTCAGTATGTTAATTTCCCCATCACTATTGATTCTTTATTCTATTTGTTGATTATTCTTGAAGGACTCTCAAAGTTGAGATATATGTGCTTCATTCTAAGTAGCAAAATGGTAGCCTAAAATCTGATGAGAGTTTGGAAAACCAAATATGATGACTTGCTAATTTAAAAACTACATGAGGCTTCCTTTTAATTTTCTTTAGGACTCATATGTCTTATTCAGAGGTATAAGGCAAATTATTTATGGCATATTATAAATTTGTATGTATTTAATATATTCTGAACATCATTTTATTGCATTCTTTTCCATAGAAAAGGCATTTACACAAGAACTTACTTCTCACAGGAGGAAAGATATTTTGATTTCACTATGCTGTTATACATTTTATCAACAAAAACTTCAATATTCAAAACATATTTACATTCAGATATTTTGATTTCACTATGCTGTTATACATTTTATCAACACAAACTTCAATATTCAAAACATATTTACATTCTATCATCAAACATAATTTCACATGGGAGAGTCACACTGCTGTTCTGCCCACACTTCTGAAACATTATAATAGAACATATTGTTTTTATGCATCTAAAATTAATGTGCTATGAAGCATTTACATGAAATGTAAAGAATAGGGTATAGATATCCCCCCAAATTATGCATATACTAAAGGATTGTATCACCTAATAATCATACTGCTTTACTTTTCTTTCCTTAATAACCTGGAAAAGAAGTGGCATTCTCTTAAACAACACTAATTTTCTGTCAAACTCTTACTTTACATAAGCTAATATATTCTCTTACATTTTCTGTGGAAATATTACCACTTCTATCTAATCATCACCGAAAAAATAAATCTTCTGAAGTTACAGAGCTAAGAACAAGATGGAAATAGACTTGCTGAAATAATGCCACACACCAATATGACAAATTCTACTTTGTAAGAAATACGGCAACCTCTTTCTCCAAAGCAGACATATTTTACATTACAACTACCTATATTGATGAATATCCCGTGAAGTTTTGGGTGATTATATCAATTTAATGTTTCATATATTAATGAATGAATTAATACAAATATATTAAATGGCATGATTGAGATAATTTGAACCTTAAGTACTACTACTCATAGAGCATTTTCTTGATAAGAATCATCAGTTTTATCTCAATTGTCTGACAAGTATGAATGATTTCCGGGCCAGAGTGCCTAAAATGACTTTAATCCATTTTAATATTAATGAATTCTATTATATTATATTGATTCAAGAGTTTTACACTTAGTGCAGAGCTAATGTAAGATGAAAAGATTTTATTAACATAAACCTGAGTAGTGAGAAAATCAAAAGAAAGAAAGATAAGATCTACTGTTAGAAGATTGCAACCTCAGGAAAAGCTCAAAGAACTCTAACTGCAGAATGAGTTATTTGGAAATAGCTGGGAATATATCCTTAGCTGCGTAGATAAACCAGGTGTTGACTTCCATTTGTCACCACGTCCCCACTATACTTTGAGTTGAAGGAAGACACAGTGAAAACTTAGAAGTTCTACTTTCCATAAACCCATGCAGTTACACAGGAAACCAGGTCTCTATTCTATCACTTACTAGCTCCAGGACTCTGTCAGTCATGTAACCTCTCTGGACCACATTAGTTCACATGGTCTTTTATTTCTAAATTAGGCCAAAAGGAATGAGATAACAGATTATGGTTACAGTAAGATTCCAAGAAATTCTAGTTAATAATGCAATACATACTTAGGATCCTTAAAGTTTGGGAAATGTGGGTCATTTTCACGCTCTTCTTTCAGTAAGGCTCTGCTAGTGTTTATCAGCCCTTCAAGTCAGGTAAATTCTATAATTCTCTTTTGTGGTGCCAAAGAAGAAGACGGATAAAGCAGTGATGCTTTAAAAAGTAACAGTTTACTCTACAAATAGCCAGAATCACAATACATCTTTATATAATTTTAAGCCAGCATCACTCTACAGCATAGAAAATTATGCCATAAAAGTTCTGCAAAATGAATCAGTTGTACATTAAAAAATACTTACATTGGATATAAATACTGTTTAATCATTCTACTAAAAAGGAAAATAAAAACAAAGAATGTATATTCTAAAGCATTTCCTAAGTAATCAATAATATTTTAAAGTGACATAAAGAAATCCTTTCAACTATCTTAAGCAAAGGGAGATTGTTAGTGGACAAAAACAGGTGTTTTCTTCAGAAAACACAAACACGCTATATAACAAGGTTGCCAAGACACTGAAACCAAGAGCAAGGTAGCAAGACAAATGTTATAGCCACTCTAAAAGATAGTTTGGTGGTTTCTTACCATATAAGCATACTCTTGCCTTACGATCCAGCCATGGCCCTTTTTGATAGTTACCCAAAGGAGTTAAAAGCTTACATTCACACAAAAACCTGCACACAATGTTTATAACAGCTTCACTTATAATTGCCAAAACTTAGAAGCAGCTAAGATGTCCTTTGATGGGTGAATGGATGAACTGTGCTACATCCAGACAAAAGAATATTCTGCAGTTTTAAAAAGAAATGAGCTACCAAGCCATGACCTGGAGGAGACTTAAATACATATCACTAAGTGAAAGAAGCCAATCTGAAACACTACATACTGTATGATTCAAACTATATGACATTCTGGAAAATGCAAAACTATGGAGACATAAAAACATTAGTGGTTTCGAGGGGTTTGGGGGAGAAGGTAAATAGGCAGAGCTCAGCATTTTTTAGGGCAGTGAAAATACTGTGTGCATTTACCTACTATAAAATGATGTAGACCTTATAAGATTTATTTTTCTAAGTTTTAAGTACATCTGCAATTTATTTTGGTTTGAAATGAACTAAAATTCTACTTTCTTTTTTCAAAATTGCTTTAATATCATTTATTGAGTAATTTTTCCTTCTACTAATTGGTGACCCAGAATCACTAGGGGTTTAAAAATTGTCTTTAATGATTTTCCAAGTGCAATTTTGTTTTGCTTCCATATAATTCATTCATGTTATTTGTATTATTAATAGTAATACATAGCTCTATTCAAATAAAGATCCATACATGGAAACATTGCATTTGTATATGTTTCCATTGTGGATCTTTGTTTGACCTTTAATTACAACTAATATTGACCTACATTGTTTTATTTCAAATAAAATCAAATTCCTGACTGGTACACTTTCCAGATGGTCCTGTGCTTGTGCTTCCAGATTTAATGTGCCATATCTCATGAAAAGCTCATGAAACTGAAGTGGCATTGGCCCCATATAATGCTTTATTATCAGCATACACACAGCACATGGCACAGAGCCTCTTTGCCAACAAATTAGCGCCAGATATTTCTCCCATCCAAGTTCAGTTCAACAGTTTAACTCTGTAATCCTCCATAATTTATGCTGCTTGACTCTGTGCAGTTCTTTTGAATGTATTTAGAAAAAAAGTACGGACACACACACAACAGAAACAAACAAAACAAACAAAAAAATTCTACACAATTGATATACAAATAAGGATCTAAAAGGTACACATGTGAAGTATAACTTAAAATCAATATACTTCTTTTAAAAATTATTACTTATTAGGAAAATATACGTGGGATTTTAAAGGATGTGAAATGCAGCTTACAAACTGGCTGTAAAATCTTTGGAGACATTTGTAAGATAGCCACATTTTAGTAACCCATATCTTTTGTGAGATTAAATCTGTCTGCTGGGAATATTCCTGCATGGATAGAATAAAAAGTACTGCAAAGTTTGGTGAGGAACAAGCTATCTATATTAAAGTACTTATCATTTTTACAGCTGAAATTGGTATTAATATTTCAACAAACAATACCAGGAACCCTTATCTTCTCTTTCTCGATTTTAGTTAAGCACTGTCAGCAGTAGACTACTCAGAACAACTTGGCCTGTTCAAGCAGAATAATTCATTTTAGGATTAAAAATAAATAAATAAACTCACTTTTAATATGCAGTTAGGAGTACTCCAAAGCAGAAACACAAACTTAGTCCAAAGAATGTAAATCTCAAGAAATTTGATTGGCAGTATTCTTTCCCAGCTTTGTAAAAACATTAAAAACTGAGGAAGGAATATTATACATATTGACACATTTTAAACAAATAAACACACTGAACTTATAGATATTCTCTCATTTACCACATAGGCTACTATAGATAAATAAACCGGAATGTATATGTTAATATTTTCTTGAACATAAGAGGAAAGAGATCAAAGAAACAGAAAGATTAATCTTTTGAATTCAATAAATGCTACAGTGTCTCATGATTTTTAATCTAAGTATCATTTGAAGCTATAGACATACCTAGAGATCAAACTCCAGAGTTGAAAATTAGAATGACTCTGAGATAAAACGGGTTTAAATGGACTATTCACTTTGAATTTGCAAATGTTAAGGCCTTTTATAGAGCTAGATGAGTCATAATTAAAATTGTTTTGTTACATGACTGATTATAGTTTACAGAGTTGAATGGATCATTCAGGTCAAAATCTTATTAAAGAAACAACGTTTAAACATTAATGAATATCCAAACATTACACACTTGGTTCACGACTGACTGGAGATGGAAGATGAAAGAAAATTGGAATACTTAATTAAACTCTGAAAGTTCTAATTATTGTATATTTATGTAAATCAAAAAGTGTTCTTATATTTCAAAAGAAAGACGCCATACTGTTATATCTTATGGAATATTAACATCGTATAAAATTGTAGGTTATTAGGATCTAGAACTTCCTATAATTTTATAATATTCTTTATGTTGATTCAGAGATTTGAGGATAATTCTTTAGCAGCGTGAACATCAACTAATCCTGAAAGATCTTCAGAGAAGCAGCACCCGGAGACTGTCTGTTATACGAGCTGGTCAAGTTCACTTACATGACTTTGGCTCGACCACAAGTCCTAAGCCACAATTGAGGGCGAGAGCAGAACGTATTTTATTTTGCCTGAGTATATGGCTAGGTTGTTTAAATGACTTTCAGAACTTTAAGTTTTTAAATTGTTGTATGACATGCTTTCAGAAAAATTTACAAATAGTAAATATACAACTCTAAGAGTTACCAAAAAGTGAATACACCAATGAAAACCACAAAAGTCAAGAAATAGAATACTGCCAACATCCCGGAAGCCCCCCCCACCCTCCTTTTAGTAATCACCCTTTCTTCCCAATTATAATTACTACCTTGATTTTTAACAACATAGTGGTTTTTAACTTTATATGAAAGAAAACATACAGTATGCATTACTTTGTGACTGGCTGATAATGCAAGAGCACTCCATTTCTTCTTTTTTTCATGAACAGGAATTTTTCAAATTAATTATTGTACAGCATTTGAATTAATAAGCAAATGGATGTTTTTCCAGTGTTGCTAGCTAATATGATTTTTTTTTTTCTTTTAACACTTTAAGTATTTCACTCACTCTCTTGCTT
This sequence comes from Phocoena sinus, assembly GCF_008692025.1. Lineage (NCBI taxonomy): Eukaryota > Metazoa > Chordata > Mammalia > Artiodactyla > Phocoenidae > Phocoena > Phocoena sinus. Next base: position 86,038,777 of record NC_045774.1, on the reverse strand, counting down.
GCATGGTTTCTGGTGAGTAGAACCAAAGTAGTTCTTATCTTTGTTTCTCTATGTGTAAAACATTCTTTGTTCTCTGTAGCTGATTTCAAGATTTCCCTTCATCCTTAGAATTCCACCATTTGAATATGATATGATTACGTTCAGTTTTTTGTTGGATTTTTTGTTGTTTTTCTTTTGTTGTTTTGTTTTGTTTTTGGTATTTAACCTGCCTGGTGTTCTTTGAGCTTCCTGGGCCTGAGGCTTAGTGTCTGTCATTAATTTTGAAAATTTCTTGGCTGTTGTTATTTCAGACATTTCTTATGCTCCCTGTCTCTTCTGATATTCCAACAATGCACGTATTACATCTTCTGGAATTGTCACACAATTTTTGCATATTCTGTTCTGTTGTTAAATTCTTTTTTCTTTTTGTGTTTCAATTTGTGAAATCTCTATTGATAAATTTTCAAGCTCACTGACACTCTCCTTTGGTGTGTCCAGTATACTGATGAATAAATCAAAGGCATTCTTTGTTTCTATTACAGAGTATTTAATTTATAAAATTTTATTTTAAGTCTTCCTTAGAGTTTTTCTTTACTTGCATTAGCTGTCTATTAGCACATGTTGTCTAATTTTCCCAATAAAGATTTTAACATATTATTTGTAGTTTTTTTTTTTTGTTTTTTTTTTTTTTAATCCTGGTCTGGTAATTTCAAAAGCTCTGCTATCTATGAGTCTGGTTTTGCGATTGCTTTTTCTCTTCCGGTTGTGTTTTTACTTGCCTTCCAGTATGCCTTGTAATTTTTTTGAAAGCTGGATATGATGTGTCAAATAATAGGAACTCACGTAAATAGGCCTTTAGCGTGAGATTTTATTTTAATCTGACTAGGAATTGGTCTGTGTTTAGTGTTTCCATAGTTGTAGATGTCAGAGGCTTCAATTTCCTCTATTGTTTTCCCTTTTCCTTTTGTCTGAATTTCTCTGAAAACATCTTCTTAAATAGAGTCTGAGCCTTAAAGATTTTCAGCTATAATACACTGTTATTCTATTGGTGCTCTGCTGATATGGGAAGTAATATATAATCCTATGATTGTATCTCAATACTGCATTGGTGCCGTATCCTTTAGCTGTGACCTTCATGAGTGTTTCTCAGCCTTTTTTTCCCCCTTGGGTGAAACAGGACAGCTAGGAGTGTATGGAGTTAGGTTATTTCCCCTTCCTCCTGTAGGATAAGGATCCAGAAAGCTCTTTTCCTTGCTTAGGAGGCCCTTGTAAGGGAGAACTCTCTGGACATATTTCAAAATGATCATCTATCCCCACCCTCTGATAGGAACATATAGGGTTTTTCTGACTCCTTTCAGTGAGAAACTTCTGGAGTTCCTGGAGTCAAAACACAGAGAAGTGTGGAAGCTCCCCAAGACTGTGACCACCAAGAGTTTCACAATCACACTAATTTACATTTCAGATCCAGCATTGACTAATGGCATCCTCCATCATTTATGCCACCAGCTTATGGCTGCAGTGGCTTCTCCTACAGGGAAGCACATTTCAGTTGTGCTTCTCTATATACACCTATCTCTACAGATTTGGTGGTGGCAGCTTTCCCTGTGACTTTAATTTTCTGAAAAGTCCCAAAAGAATTTATTGATTTTTCAGTTCTTTTAGCTTTTACTTTATTGTAAGAACAGGAATGATGATTTCCAACCCTTTACATGTCAGAGGCAAAGCCAGAAGTAAGTGAAATTTCTTTTTAAAACTGGGTTACATTTTTTCTTTTTATTATTAAAGTGTTGTTAATATTTTGAAAATATTCAGGAAATAAGTTCCTTGTTAAGTATTTGTTTTTGCAAATAATTTCTCTCATTCTGTGGCTTTCTTGCCATTTCTAAAGTTTCCTTTTTTTAGGTGATTTGAGATGGGCTTTTAATTTTGATAAAGTTCATATTATTAATTTCTTCTATTTTATTGTTACTGATTTTGCATTTGATCTAGGAAATATTTTTCCAACAAATATTACAAAGATATTTTCTTATGTTTTATTCTAGAAGTTACATATTTTTAGTTTTTACACGTAGGTCTGTCATCTCTCTCAAGTTAATATCATTCTATGGTTTGGTGTGTTAAACTTCCTTACTTGTCCAAATGATTATTCAATTTGCAGTACCATTTGTTAAAAATACATTACTTTTGAAGAGGGGCATCAAGATGGCAGAATAAGAGGACATGGAGCTCACCTACCCCCACAAACACAACAACAACATATTTTCACAGAACAATTCTCACAGAAAACTAACTAGAACCTATACAACTAGACCTCCTATACAACCAAAGCTGCAAGAAAGATCTCCACATAAGCAGGCAGGACTGATAAAAAAGGCATCCAGTCAGGACCTGGTCCTTGGGAGGGATCTGTAAAGAAGAGAAGGGGAGTGAGTGGGTCTTGCCAGTCTGGGCATCCCAGTCCTGGGGTACTGTGCAGAGGACATGAGCCCCCATGACTTCTGGGAAATCCACTGAGACAGAGAGAAGGGCTGGAGAAGCCTAGACTCCACTCATGAAGAATGTGTGCGTGTACTGGTGTGCAAACAGTCAGGGCAGAGAGAGCCTTGCACTGGTGGCTGCTGCCTTGCCTCACTTCCCAATCTAAATGGATGAACATCCTGACCCCACTCAATCTACACCACATCTTGGCTTGAGATATTGGCAAAGATTTGGTCTGGATACACAGATACAGACAGAAGTGCCTGGTGAGTGATCCAGGTGGAACTGCAGAGGCCATTTTGAATCTGGGGCAGACAGGCCCAGGACAAGAGTATGCAGGGGTTCATTTCCCAGTAAGAGCACCCCAGCTCCACCTACTCCAACCACAGCTTAGAACTGAATATGAGGCTGACAGGTCCTGGGAGAAGTCAGACACAAGGCAGCCTAAATCTCAGATGACAGCACAGCTACTTCAATTCCAGCAGTCACAATGACCTGACCCCCCAGCCCCAGCCTAGCCCACACCACAGCCATACATTAGAACTGGGATGAACATAAGAGAGAAAGGGCTGAGACCTTGGGCTGCTTCTGAGTGGAACCACAGACACCTACACAGGTGGTGCATAAGTTCTGTGACCACAGACCTCAATTGCTTCCATCATCACCTCCACTGGGGCAGGGCACACTCTCAAGGGCAATGGAGCCTGACCAAACCTGAACCTCAGGGCTCCTACTCCAACAGCTGGGGAGCAGACCCTGTCCCCACAGGGTGGTGACAGACACAAAGAGGAGTCCCCACATTGCATCCAGCACAGGTTCTAGATACTATAACAACAACCACAACCCACAACCCCTATCAAGGGGACAACGGGCAGCACATCCTGAGGAAAGATGTGGCTGGCTTCCATACTAAAATCAGCCCTCACACCAAAAATATTAGACACATAGTCTACACAGGGATGCTCCTACATAAAAAAACACCCTTTAAGACCAAGGTAGACAACTGTTTCTCCTAAATTCAGAAACAAAGAAAGTTAAGTAAAATGCAAAGGCAGAGGAACAACTCCCAAATAAATGAACAAGATAAGTCCCCTGAAAGAACAAATAATGAAAGAGACCTCGCTGGTCTACTAGACCTTGAGTTCAAAAAGGAAGTAATAAAAATGCTAACAAATTTAAGAAAGGTTGTCAATAGAAATTCAGATCACTGTAACAGGGAACTAGAAACTATAAAGATGAACCAATTAAAAATAGAGAATTTGATTGCTGAGATAAAAATCAATCTAGAAACAATGACTAACAGACTGAATGACACAGAAGAATAAACAAGTGATCTGGAAGATAGAAGAATGGAAATCACCCAATCGGAACAGCAGACAGTTATACAAATAAAAATTTGTATTTCTACAAATAGATGTGCCAACCTATGCACAACAGGTGTTCCAGAAGAAGATAGACAAAGAGATCAAAAATGTATTTGAAGAAATTATGGCTGAAAACCTCTCAAACCTAAGGGACGTCCCAAACCTAAAGAAGGAAACAGATTATCTAGGTACAGGAAGCACAGACAGTCCCAAACAAGATCAAGCCAAGCAGACCCACACCAAGGCATATCATAATTAAAATGGCAAAAGTTAAAAATAGAGGATTCTAAAGACAGCAAGAGAAAAACAAAGTGTCACTCATAAGGGAAACCTCCATAAGGCTATTAGCTGATTTCTCAGCAAAAACTTTATGGGCCAGTAGGGAGTGGCATGATATACTCAAAGTCCTGAAAGGGAAAAACCTACAACCTAGGATAGTCTACCCAGCAAGATTAACATTTAGAATAGAAGGAGTTTTATCCTTGGCATAACCATATCTCTGTTTCTTCTATTTGTGTTAATGCTGTCCTTTCACCCTTTTTTTTGTGGAGACTCTGTTCATCCAGTTTTGCAGTCTCTTTCAGAGAGTTATTCTATATACGGTTATAGATTTATTGTGTCCATAGAAAGATGTAAATTCTGGATTTTCCTATGCTACTATTTTGAACCTTCCCTTTGAAGCAGGTATTGCAAGCTCCAGGTAACAGGACCCCACAAGGATGTGAAGGTCAGGATCACAGGAAGCGGGACCACTGGGGAGGTGAAAGAGATCTTTGCTGTGGGGGCAGTCAGCCAAAGAGGGTGAGGCAGCTCCTGACCTCCTGCCCTCACTGCCCCCAGGGTGAATTCATTTCAATAAAGTGGCTTTAACAAACATGTTCCTCCTTGGTTTAGGCCTGTAATGAATTGGAAAAATAAACATGGTATTTGGATGAAAGGTCTATTTGAAGAATGGATGAAAACACATAAACTAAAATGAGAATATCAAATGTGTAAATCCATATCTTGAGATTATAGAAAAACTGACAGCAGTAGATATTTTTAGGTACTGTCTGTAGACAGATATGTATTCCCATTCAATCTCCAAATAACTTGAAGTATTTTCATTTCATTTTTTATTAATGTGAAAACTAAGATTCAGAGAGATGTATCTGAATCTTATAATACTCCAGCTCTCTTGACTGCTATCTGGTATAATGATAGAGATTGAAACATACAAATAAAGTCTTCAGATTTCTTTCATACTGCTTGTGATTTTTTTAATACCATCAAATAGAGTTTCCGGAAAGTAAACTATTAAGTAATTTGGAAATTAAATACTTACCAGAATAATAATTTTCATAAATGCTGTCAGTCAATATCCTTTCCTTCAAGTTGGCCCCTTTCTTTAATACCAATTTATAAATTGAACTACAAACATGACTCATTTAAATTTATTTAATATGCAAATTGTAAGACATTGATTTCTAAATTATTCATTACCCTGAAATTCAATGACATATGCATGTACAAGAGTATAGGATCTTGAGCTCTAATAAAACAAACATAATATAGTTCAACATCTTTATTTTACTAATGAAGGAAATAACTTTTAAAGAAGTTATCAAACTTAAGTTATTTAAGTTATCAAGGATCCAGTTTGCATATTTAAGTACAAACACACACCCCTCAGTTTTTTCCCCTAATTTCAGGAGATGGTGAAGTCACACTCAATATCTGAAGAAAAATTAAAATAAATAACAAAGTGAAATTATTTTTTAGGGAGAGCCAGGATGATCATATACAGTGTCTACATTAAGAGTAGACTGCTGATATGATATGAAGATTTTGGAGAGTATAGATTTGGCCGACTTTCAAAGATGTAAATGGTTTGACATAATTTGTAAATGTGTGCTCGCTTGTGTAAGACTGTTGCTGATTGATTAACACTCAGAAGTATGTGTACTGGAATGGGCATGTTCCTGATTGTCCTAGTCTCAGAAATGAAGAGCTGATATTGATTGTTTCACTAGAGGAGTATTTTCCTGAGACAAATTTTTCTTGATTCATTCTGTGAATTTAAAAGAAGTCTGGTGAGAGTTGTTACCATGGCTACAAAATAATCTATTTCTTCTTTAAGAGTATGAGATTTATTACTTTTATTATTTTATTATTATTGGTTCCTTTTTTCCCTCAACAAACACTACAATAAATATTATTAAGGATTGTCCATATCTTCATCATATTTGTTGATTCTCGTTTAACATGTTTTATTTGTAATGATTCAATTTTTTTGTTTCAGTGTCCATTGTAATTATTCCATTTTATTTTTGTCTTTTGTTTTGTTTGTTTGTTTGTTTGTTTTACTATCAGGATATGCTATACAGGGCTTCCCTGGTGGCGTAGTGGTTGAGAATCTGTCACTGCAGGGGACATGGGTTCGAGCCCTGGTCTGGGAAGATTCCACATGCCGTGGAGCAACTAGGCCCATGAGCCACAATTACAGAGCGTGCGCGTCTAGAGCCTGTGCTCTGCAACAAGAGAGGCCACGATAGTGAGAGGCCCGCACACTGTCATGAAGAGTGGCCCCCACTTGCTGCAACTAGAGAAAGCTCTCACACAGAAACGAAGACCCAACACAGCCATAAATAGATAAAATTAAGAGAGAAAAAAAAAAAAGATGTGCTATACAGAAGCCTTTAAAATTCTGATTCACAGACACTGAACATCTATGAGACCAACAAGCATTCCTAGAAGTATAATAAGAAGGGACTGAACAATAGTCTGGAAACATGGCCAGTATTTCCCAGGCTTGAATAAGTAAAGAGGTCCCAAAGTCTCCCCAAGTCCATCTAGAGAGACACATCACTCAGTTTTGAGCTTCAAAATAGATTGTTACATCATAACTCTAGTGTTGAATCAGACACAGCATGAAGTGTTAACAATGAGGCAAATCCTCACCTCCCCAGTTTGCCAAAATAAAATTTAAGGCTGATCTATTATCTATAACTACTTGTGCTAAGGAATTTGTTGTGCTCCCAGGGCTCAGCTTATACAATGTATTATGCCAGATTTTTGATGTCAGCCAAACTTCTCCAACTCATATTATGCTATCAATATCCCTAGAAGCCAGCTCTGTCAGTTAGTATGTATACACTTGGGAAGGCTGAAAGGAAAAGTTATCTATTGTGGGTATTTTTTATACTTGGAATGGTCTAATATCTCCACAGAACAATTAGCCCTGAGTAGAAGAACCTGATTTCCTACATAGGAAGCAAAAAAAACATAGAAGAGGTGATCAAGCAAACTTAGTGGAGCTATATATTGTCTCTGGGGGTTGTAATAAAAAATAGACACTAGTAAATCCCATATATATATATATATATATATATATATATATATATATATATATTACAGAAATAACTCATTTTAAATGTTTAATCTTTTAAACATTTTTAGTATTTGATTTGAATTATTACTAAAAGAAGCTGCATGTACAAATGATGCATAGGGAGTATGGTTGCAAAATGAACCAATGCATATGATGATGGTCATCAATTGTTATGTAAGTATAGTTGTATCATCCTTGCCCTAAACGTTCATTATGGAACTTCCCTGGTGGTCCAGTGGTTAAGAATCTGCCTTCCAATTCAGGGGACATGGATGTGATCCCTGATGGGGGAAATAAGATCCCACATGTTGTGCAGCAATTAAGCCCACACACTCTAGATCCCGTGTGCCCTGGAGCCCTCATGCCACAACTAGAGAGTCCTCATGCTGCAACTACTTAGCCTACACTCTCTGGAGCCCAAAGGCACAACTAGAGAGAAGCCCGCACAGCATAACTAAGACCTGACACAGCCAAATAAATAAATAAAGTCCACTAAGAATATACAACACTGTTTAAAAAAAATGTTCATTATGAATACCATTATGATATCACATAGGCTATTTACTTATTCATTAGAATATCAAAAATAAAAATTCACTTCAGTAGCATTAATTTCAGGTACAGCTATTATTTGCACTTACCAGGATATGACAAGATATGATATACACAACAGACTTTCAAATTGATTACACCACTAATACCTGGGAGAACTCAATTAAATAGGCAGAAAAATGATTGCCTCTAGGAAGTCTTGGATTGACTAACACTTTATTATTGGTAAATGAACATGATAAACTAAGTCAAATATATGTAAGCCATAAATATAAAAAGTAAAAATAGAACCAGTAAATATAAAAAGAAGTCCAATAAGAATAAAAAGCCCAGCAAAATTACAACAAACAAGAGTTATGTAAATTAGTTTGTAGCATCTAAAATAATCATGTTCCAAAGTAGAAGTAGAAGCTGCCTACTTCATATGGTTGTCTGTTTGTTTTAAGGCTCCAGGTAAGCAGTAAAACTCCATGAACCAACTGGAGGACCTCCTTGGAGTCCAAGTTAAAGACCTAGAGCTTTCTACTTCTTTCCAATTCTTATTCGATAGGTGATTTCACTTTAATTGTGAAATATGGAACCAAGTATTAATTTCTAATTTAAGTGTTTGAGTGGTAGTTAACAATACCTTTCAAGTAACATTTTATCAAGGTTTAAAGCAGTTTTTTAATGATGTATTTTCCAATATGCTAAATCACTAGATCATCCATTTTTAGGTAATGGTGTGAGTCAATTCCTTAAAATCTATCTCTCTCATATATATATATATATATACACACACACACACACACACACACACACACATACACACAATTGACCCTTGTACAACACAGGTTTAAACTTCACAGGTCCACTTATACATAGATTGTTTTTAATAAATATACTGAAAAATTTTTTGGAGATTTGCAACAATTTGTAAAAAACTCACAGACAAACCATGCAGCCTTTAAGTATTGAAAAAACTTAAGAAAAATTTAAATATGTAATGAATGCATAATTTATATGTAGACACTAGTCTACTTTATCATTTAAGACCATACAATGTGCACAAATCTATAACAAAATGTTAAAATTTATCAAAACTCACACACACAAACACAGATTGTGCCTGGTGCCACTAACAATTGAAAGAAACATAAACAAATGTAAAGATGGAGTATTAAATCATAAGTGCATAAAATTAACTGTAGTACACACTGTACTACTATAATAATTGCATAGCCACTTCCTGTTGCTATCGTGGTGAGCTCGTGTTGCAAATACACACTAAAGTGACCTGTGACACTAGTTATCTCTGTGTAAGCAGTATATTTCTCCAGTAAATTGTGTATCACAGCAAAAAGTGATCTCCTACAGCTCTCCCATATTTTCGTCATATTTAGTGCAATACTGTAAACCTTAAATAACACCATGGGACCCATATGAAGTGGCACCGTTATACTGGAAGAGCTCTCAAGAAGCAAAGTCATGACATTACAAGAAAAAGTTGAATTGCTTGATATCTATCATAGATTAAGGTCTGTAGCTGCAGTTGCCCACATTTCAAGATAAATGAATCCAAGCATAAGGACCAGTGTAAAAAAAGAAAAGGCAGTCCGTGAAGCCCTCACAGCAGCTATACCAGCAGGTGAGAAAACCTTGCACATATTTTGGAAATACCTTTTTATCTCATATTGAAAATGCACCTTTTATGTGGGTAGAGGATTGCTATAACAAAAACATTCCTACAGAGTCTAATATGATTCAAGAAAAAGGTTAAGTCATTATATAAAAACTTAAAGCCAAAGGGAAGTGAAGGATATAAAGCTAGGCAATTTAATGCCAGCAAAGGATGGTTTGATAATTTTAGGAAGAGGTTTGGCCAGAAAATGTCAAGAGAATAGGAGAAGCAGCTTCTGCAGACCAACAGACAGCAGATGAGTTCCAGACAGCATGAAAAAAATATTGAGGAGAAAGGACATCTGCTTGAATAAGTTTTTAATACAGACGAAAGTGCCCTATTCTGGGAAAAAGTGTCATAAGGGACATTTTTCCTTTATGACAAGGAAAGGAAGAGAAGCAAGCACCAGGATTTAAGGCAGGAAGGTATAGGCTAATTCTACCATTTTTTGCGAATGCTGCCTGGTTTATGGTCAGGACTGCCCTTATCTATAAAGCTGCTAAGCCCTGAGCCTTGAGGGAAAATATAAACACCAGCTGCCAGTCTTTTGGTTGTACAACAAGAAGGCTTAAAAAAAAACATTTTTTCTAGATTAGTTCCATTGATGTTTTGTTCTTGAAGTCAGAAAGTACCTTGCCAGTAAGGGACTGCATTTTAAAGTTCTTTTGATATTGGGCAAAGCTCCTGGCCACCCAGAACTCCATGAGTTTAATGCTGTAGGTCTACTTGCCCCCAAATGCAATGTCTGTAATTCAGCCTCTGGATCAGGGGGTCATGAAGACCTTTAAGGGTCCTTGCACATGGTGCTCTATAGAAAGTATTGCCAATGTTATGAAAGAGAACCCGGATAGAGAGAACATCATGAAAGTCTGGGAGGGCTATACCATTGAAGATGTCATTATTGTTATAAAAAAAGCTGGGAAAGCCATCAAGCCCACCAAAATAAATTTCTGCTGGAGAAAACTGTGTCCAGATGTTGTATGTGACTTCACAGGATTTAGAACAGAGCCAATCAAGGAAATTATGTATGAAACTGTGGTTATGGCAAAAAAAAAAAAAAAAAAAAAAGGTGGAGGGTGAAGAGTTCCAGGACATAGACCCTGGAGGAGTTCAAGAACTAATAGACACTACATCAGAGGAATTAACAGAAGATGATCTGACAGAGGAAAGTGCTTCCAAACCAATGCCAGACAATGAGGAGGAAGACATAGAAGAAGCAGTGCCAGAAAACAAAGTGACATCAGACAATCTGGCAGAAGGGCTCTGTTTATTCAAGACTGCTTTTCACTTCTTTCACAGTGTGGACCCTTCACTGATATGGGCACTGAAAGCAAAGCAAATGGTGAAAGAAGATTGATACCTTATAGAAAAAAATTCAGAGAAAGTAAAAAGCAAAAAAGTCAGATAGAAATGATGATGCATTTCAGTAAAGTTACACTGAGTGTGCCTGCCTCTCCTGCCTTCCCTTCTTCCTCCCCAGCTCCTCCCACTCTGCCACCCCTGAGACAGCAGGACCAGCCCCTCCTCTCCCTCCCCCTCCTCAGCCCACTCAACATGAAGACAAGGAGGATGAAGAACTTAATGAGTAGTACATAATCATACTGTACAGTTGATAAACTTATCTGTTGTATGTGTGTGAGAGCCTCAGTGTGAAAATCTAGCAACTCTATGGCAAGAACTGTATAGACATTTTTGTGTTATCATCATGGCCTAAATGTTCATCATGTAGAGCTCCATGTGCAAGACTTGTATCAAAATGGATAGCCTACCCTTACATAGGCATAAAGTGAGTGATATTTAATATAAAATTAATAGTGTGTTAGTTTTCTAACTTTGCTTTCAAATAATTACTTTATTGTATGGTATGCCCCTTTCTCTTGTAATTGAAGAAAATGAGTAACAGCCTAATATCACAGGTAAGTTGTAACAATTTTTCCAATACTGTATTATGAATATGACCATAATACAGTATGCTCTAAAAATTTTATAACAATTTATTCATTGCTGTATAGGCTAGGCTACCATAAGGCAATAGTATCAATTACCATAGGCTACCATAAAGCAATCATATTGTTGCCTCTTTGTTATAAATATATGAATTAGTGTACTGTAAATAAATACAATTTCATTTTCACATCCTCCCATTTTTGGTGTCTAGGTGTTAGTAATATATGTAACATCTACAGTGTTTTGTTTGACACGACACAATACTGTTGTAGGTACTGATAGATAATTCATCTTATAAAGAGAGAACATAAATTTACAGTACTGATAAATACAGTACAGCACTGTAAATATATTTTCTCTTCCTTATGATTTTCTTAATACCATTTTCTTCTCTCTAGCTTACTTTATTTTAAGAATACAGTATATAGTACATGTAACATACAAAACATTTATTAATTGACTGTTTATGTTATCAGTAAGGCTTCTGGTCTGTGGGCCAGCCTATTAATTATTAAGTTTTGGGGGAAATCAAAAGTTATATGTGAATTTTTGACTCTGTGGGGTGTTTACACCATTAACCCCTGTATTTTTCAAAGATCAACTTTCTTTCTTTTTTTCTATTTTTATTTGTCTTATTGGCTCTGTTTCTCTGGAGAACCCTAACTAATACAGACTTTGGTACCAAGAGTGGTACCAAAGTACCATTCTGTTCTAGAGGAACAGAATCATAAGGATGAGTTTTCTGAATTGGTTCTCGGGTTTCTGAAATTGGTTCTCTACACTGATTAGATTTAAAGGCACTAAGGACTATTTCTAGTAGTAAAGAAAACACTGATAGTTCATGACATTATGTAACAATAAAGATATGAAAATTACAACTAATAGATGCTCATAATCAAATATTTATGGGTCAAGTTTCTCCAGGAGGCTGTATATGCTCTGAATTATCATAAAATGTGTGATGCTGTTTCTTCCACTGGCAGTCTCACAGGTCCGGGAATCATAGGTTGGAAAAGGGAGAAGCACCACTCACAACTCACTGTTATTACTAGTGATCCACTAGAAAAAAAAAAAAAAAGAAAGAAAGAAAAGTTATCTGGTTCCTTCAAACTTATGTCCTGCTGATCTAATATTTGTCTTAATTCCAACATGAGGAATATTTCCACCAAGACACATATCAATGACTTCATTGAATTAGAAAGTAAAACTGCTACCCTGCCACTTTGGGCTATTTATTCCCCTGATTGAACAAAGAAGGGAGTTACTGTGGAGCTAGGGTGATTGATCTTGATTACTGTGATCAAGAAGTCAGGTATTGTGAGAATGAACACTGATTATAGAGAGTGTTGGACCAATTCTTCACAATGAATGTAAAGAAATGTATATTTAGAATACAGGGGATCCCTCTTAGTATTACTATGTCTTGTGAAGAAAATCAGTGGAAAACTATAATAATTCAATTCAGGAAGGACTACAAAAATTCGGACACTTCAGGAATGAAGGTTGGGTCATTCCAAAGGGTGAAACACCACGACCAGCTGAGGTGTTTGCAAAGAGCAAAGGAAATATGGAATGGGTAGTGGGAGAAGGTAGTTAAATATAACAGCAATGAACATGTTGTAAAGTACAGAAAGGAGTATGGTTACTGTTATGAGTATTTATTTTTAATTTTGATATGAATATGTGGGTGTATCAAAAGTTTTTTTTTCTCTCTCTCTCTTATTCCCTTATCAAAAAACATAAAATGAAATGACTTCACCTCATAGTATTTAAATATTATTAATTTTACATGGTAATAGTTCAGTTACAAGATATCAAGTAGAAGAGTGAACATCATCCAAGAACTTTGTATCTTCCTGCAAGAAAAGGATTAATGTATTTTCAGTGAATGCAAGATAGTTTTACTATGTTGGGTAGAATGATTGCCTAACTATTGTCTTTATTTGAAGTCTGGTTTAAGAAGATGTGTATGCGTGCGAACTTGACAAGGGGTAGATTTGTAGAGGTTAATTTTAAGTGTCAGCTTGGCTAGGCTATGGTGCCCAAATGCTTTATCAAACACCAGTCAGAATGTTGCTGTGAAAGTATTTTGTTAGATGTAATTAGCATTTAAATCAGTAGACTTTGAGTATAACAGATTACCCTCCATGACAAAAGTGGGCTCCATCCAATTAACTGAATGCCTTAAGAGAAAAAGATAGATTCCCCTAGAAAAAAGGAATCCTGTCCCCATATGTCTTTTGGACTACAATTTCAACTCTTCCCTGGGTCTCTAGTCTACCTGCCTTCCCTCAAATTTCACACTTGCCAGCCGCCATAAACAAGGAATCATTTGAGTCAACTTTGTAAAATAAATCTCTCTCTCTCTGCATACGAACACACATACACATATCCTATTTGTTCACTCCAGACACCTATGAAATGAAATAGGTTTTTGTTTTCTTACAAATAGATTGGAAGTAAGTGACATTAAGCACAAGTATAATTTGTTAACTAGTGATCTATCTTACACAACCTACAGATAAATAACATGTTAAAACTAAAGTAAAAGAAAAAAGAAGCTAAAGTAAAATAAAATAAAGCATGAGGTCTCTGCCTATACTATGCATTTTTACTTTAGATTATACAATTTACTCAATTTTCTGATTATTTCCTCAAAATATTAAATTAGAGGACATAAATTATAGTGAATTAGAAGAAAAAGAATGACAAATGTTGAGGAGATAAATGCTGCAAAAGAAAAGAATATCATGAGAAACTAAGGAGAAGAAGATAAGAAAATTGAAAAGGTGAAGTAAATAAAATACTAAAGTAGTAAATGGGACAATAAAAGATGAAGAAAGCAACATACTTCACATTTTCCTGACCTCAGTTTCTAAATGTCCTTATCCCTTACCTCTGGATTTGTGCTACTGTTTCACTGGCTCAGAAATTTTTTCCCAACTCTCTATAATCAGTGTTCATTCTCACAATATCTGGCTTCAGAATAGACTGGAAATAGGAAGCAAGCATTGCAAAGGTGCCATACAATGTTATCCAATGGTAAAGAAGTCACAGCTATAGAAGCCTGCAATATTTAAAATAATACTGCCTGGATTACTTTCCCAGTCCAGCAGACAGACAGACAGACACACACACACACACACACAAACACACACACACACACACACACACACACTACTTATTTTATATAAACTCTAGCACTTTTAAATTTATCTTAGAAAGCCCTCAACTTTTTAAGATCAGAGTATACAGTCAGCTGAGCTGGTGTGTTCTCTGCCATGTGCATCACTGCTCATAAGAATGTTTTCTCTTGAGCTGTGATGAATGAAAGACATCAGCCCCACTGTCCCTTCTTTCTTCCTTATATTTCCATATGCATCCCTCCCAAACTGAAAGCAGTAAATACGTCATAGAAAATAGAATGCTGAAAAGGCGAATAAGGGCAGTAATGCTCAACAAAATGCAAGTGACAGACATGCTATTCTTTGTATTATGATTTTCAGTGTAACATTATTGCCAATGATAAGTGTGATGGCTTAGAAAGGGAAGAAGGAGAAAGAATAACAGATTATAAAATGTAATGTTTATTGAGTGTTTTCTATAGCTTAGACAGGATGTTAACTGCTTTTTGTATGTCATTTCACTTATACTTGCATTAAGGTCAAAACTATTATTATCTGTAATGTACAATGAAGAAGCTGAAAATAAGAGTAATATATTTTTCAATATTACATAAAAGATGTGATGTAAATTAACTACATCTCATTAATCCAGACACTAAACTTTCAAATATCTATGTAGATGTGGGATTGTCAGAAACCTGCCCTGTAATCTACCTGTGGTCCTTGTTTCCATAACTTTGAACAGATTGATTGAAGCTCCTCTTAGTGTGGTAAGAAGTAAGTTTGCTCAATGTGTTTAAGAGTGTAGTAAACATGAACTAAACTGAGTGGAGAGAATATAATTTTACACTTAGTTAAATAATCAATGATATCAAGCATAATTCACAAAAGTCATTGACAAAGTACAAGTTCTTCAGCACAAACACTACCTGAAGTTCTGAGTAACCCAGATGACTTCAATACCAGGTCTAGATGGCAGGCATGCTCTCCCTATCACTGGAAAAATGGTCTCAGCCAAACCCAAACTCACATTCTGTTTCACAACTTCTGTATGAAGACACTGTCTTTCTGAGAAGCCCAACGCTAAGGTTATATGGAAGACATTCATGGCTTGGTTTGAGTCATGTGCCCATCTCTGGACCAATTACTTCAGCCAGGAACATAAAGTGACCTGATTAGCCAGGTCTTGGCCAGTTTATTCACAAATCTGACAAGGACCCATGTTTATAATGACACAATTTCAAGCCTCCTCTTCTTGAACAAATGAGTTCTCATTTGGAAAAAGTAGTTCTGTTATGAGATTAAGGGACAAAAACACTCCCTGACTAAACAAAAATCAATGGATTCCATAAAACTAGGTTTGCAAAGGCAGGTTCTCCTCCAGGTTGTATGTGAGACAGCTTTTTCATCAACACAGGCATTTGCATTTTAGGGTTCATTTTACCTCACGTTTAGTCCTCTGCTCTATCATCTATTTTCTCATCTGATGGGAGTCCTCTGGCCACATCTGTGGTGCACAGAGCCAGAAGCTGCTGATGCCACTCATTGGCACAGAATTAGATTTTGGTTTGTGAGTGCTAGACAGCGGGTGAGGGTGGTGGTAACAGGATTTGTATAATAATTTACTATCTCTACAGTGTATTACATCTTATAAAGCAAGACTAGTCACCAAATGTAGTTGAAAAGTATGTTAGACACATAGCATTCTTATTTATCTGGTAACAAGTGATATCATAGTAAGTTATTTTGTTTTTAATTAAAATCAAACTTTTTAAAATATAATGCTTCACTTAGACACCAAATGTCATAGTATGCCAGTTCCCATTACCTGTTCCATTTTTTTCTTCTCCCCTTCCTCTAAGCAAGATATGTGGAAAGGTCAAAGATACCAGATGATCAGCATTACTCAGGGCCAATTTAATTCCTCTCTCAGTCAAATGAAGTTAGAAGAAGATGGTATTTAAATCCTATCTCCATTTACAATTTTTCAGCCATCTAAAAGGCAAACCAATTTATATCCAGTAAGCAGTAGTTTTAGCTACAGCTTTTAAAATGCATTTTTTGTTAATAGTGATATTTGCATTGGCATAAAAAAAACAAAAATAAAGACAACCCTCTATATATTAAAACTCATCTTTTGATGCATACTGGAAATAGAGGGCATTAATTTATTTGCTTAATTGCAGAATGCAAATTTTTAAATGATTAGAACAATAATTATATCTCTACTGTTCACTATGTCTTAATAAGGAAAATTTTTATAACTAAATTTTTTCAACTTGAAAGCTTTTATTCTATAAAGAAAATAGTTTTAAAATAGTTTTAAAATATTTTAGAATCTATTTGACTTTTCCAATGAAGGCTAATCATTTTTAATTTATGCATAAGAAAAATAATATATTATCTTAAACATATGTAATGTATTAGCATGTATATTTCATAAGGGAGTAGAAGCAGAATTTTTGTTCATGTAGGACTGACCAGAGCAGTGTCCAAACATCACATGGCAAAGAGCAGGGGGATTCAAGGAAGACTGCTGTCTGTCACATGCCTTATCCCTAGTTCCAGAAGCAAGAAAATATTGACCTCTTCTTGTGATTCCAGGGTACAGTTTTAGAGAGAGTTCTATCCAGGTTAGCTCAGGATTTTCTCAGATGGGGGTTTAGGACATGACAGAAAGCTCCAATTAACCTGAGATGCCAAAGGCTACTAGTTTAAGGAAAACAATTTGTTTCCTAAATAGGACATAAATCTAGCCAAAAAATAGGATATGGTGTGTGTCCTGAGGCATTCACAGGCATTAATTGTGCTTCTGCTTTTCCTAAAACATACAGACCAAAGGGAAATTCACTTAAAAAAAAAATTGAAAAGTAAGGTCCTACTCTAATGAAAAGTCAGAATTTGAGAATAAATCACTTTGGGTAGTAAGAAATAAAATCCATGTATTGCCTGCTATAGTACCTTTTAATTTAGATTTTAAACACTGATAGAATATGGTATGGTACTGATGACAACACTAAATTATTTGGATTAACTATCAATAAGTAATTTACACTTTTAGGTAATCAACAGCTTTTCTGGAATAGTGTCATGTTAAAACACCTTAGTAAATAGTTCCATGGAAATATGTCACCAAAGTTCTATCTTTATTAGAAATATGTTTAAAAATAAATGTTGTCACTTAATGTGCATACATGTTTTATATTAAAATCTAGAAATTCTAGAACTTTGTAGTAACAAGGTTCATCTCTCTGGTATTGCCACCTCACCTCTCTCTGCCCAAGTCATTTTGACTTTAGCAGCTTCCATGGTAAACAAAGGAGCTCTTAAAAGAACCACCTTCTATCTTATTTGATTCCAGGTTTCATTACTATTATTCTGCTCAAATGCTTTTCATCTCTGTTCAGAGACTCCAAATTTAATATCACTATCAATTTTCATTATTGCTATGAAGTTCCCAGAACTACTCTGCAATAATCTTAAACCTTTCAGGTAGTTTAAGAATGGGAACAGGAATGAAGAGTTCCTCTGTAGAGAGGGATTGCGTTCTTTCTTGGCAGAATCATAATAACTTTAAAATTCAAATTCTTAGAAAGGTATAATCTTCCAAGACTTAACCAGGAAGAAATAGAAAATATGAACAGACTAATCACAAGTACTGAAATTGAAACTGTGATTTAAAAACTTCCAATAAACAAAAGTGCAGGACCAGATGGCTTCACAGGCAAATTCTATCAAACATTTAGAGAAGAGTTAACACCTACAATTCTGAAAATATTACAAAAATTTGAAGAGGAAGGAACACTCCCAAACTCATTCTATGCAGTCACTGTCACCCTGATACCAAAACAAGACAATGATACCACCAAAAAAGAAAATTAAAGACCAATCATAAATGAGCATAGACACAAAAATCCTCAACAAAATACTAGTAAACTGAACCCAACAATACATTAAAAGAATCATATACCATGATCAAGTGAGATTTATCCCAGGGTTACAAGGATTATTCAACATCCACAGGTCAATCAAAGTGATGTACCTCAACAATAAATTGAAGAATAAAACCCATATGATCACATCAATAGATGCAGGAAAAACTTTTGGCAAAATTCAACACCCATTTATAATAAACACTCTCTGGAAAGTGGGCACAGAGGGAACCTACCTCAATATAATAAAGGATATATGACAAACCCAAAGCTAACATCATACTCAATGGTGAAAAGCTGAGAACATTTCCTCTAAGATCAGGAAAAGGACAAAGATGTCCACTCTTGCCAATTTTATTCAACATAGATTTGGAAGACCTAGCCACAGCAATCAGAGAAGGAAAATAAATGAAATGAATCCAAATTGGAAAAGAAGAAGTAAAACTGTCACTATCTGCAGATGACATGATACTATACATATAAAATCCTAAAGATGCCACCAGAAAACTACTAGAGCCCATCAATGAATTTGGTAAAGTTGAGGGATGCAAAATTAATACACAGAAATCTGTTGCATTTCTATACACTAAAAACAAAAGATCAGAAAGAGAAATTAAGGAAGCAATCTAATTTACCATTGCATTAAGAAGAATAAAATACCTAGGAATAATCCTACCTAAGGAGACAAAAGACCAGTATGCAGAAAACTATAAGATACTGATGAAAGAAATCAAAGATGACACAAACAGATGGAAAGATACATCATGTTCTTGGACTGGAAGAATCAGAGTTGTCAAAATATCTATACTACACAAAGCAATCTACAGATTCAATGCAATCCCTATCAAATTACCAATGGCATTTTTCACAGGATTAGAACAAAAAAATTTTAAATGTGTATGGAAACACACACAAACACACAAAAAAAAAAACAACCCCAAAAAACAAAGCAATCCTGAAAAAAAGGAAAAACGGAGCTGGAGGAATCAGGCTCCCTGACTTCAGACTATACTACAAAGCCACAGTCATCTAAAGAGTATCATACTGGAACAAAACCAGAAATATAGATCAATGGAACCAGATAGAAAGCCCAGAAATAAATTCACACACCTATGGTCATCTAATCTATGACAAAGGGGGCAAGAATATACAATAGAGAAAAGACAGTTTCTTCAATAAGTGTTGCTGGAAAAACTGGAGAGACACGTGGAAGAATAAAATTAGAACATACTCTAACACCATACAGAAAAATAAACTAAATGGATTAAAGACCTAAATGTAAGACTTGACACTATAAAACTCTTAGAGAAAAAAAAAAAGGCAGAACACTCTGACATAAATCGCAGCAATATCTTTTTGGATCCACCTCCTAAAGTAATGAAAATAAAAACAACAATAAACAAATGAGAAGTAATTAAACTTAAAAGCTTTTGCATAGCAAAAGAAACCATAAACAAAATGAAAAGACAACCCTCAGGATGGAAGAAAATATTTCCAAGTGAAGCAACTGACAAGGGATTAATCTCCAAAATATATAAACAGCTCATGAAGCTCAATATATAGAAAGCAAACAATCCAGTCAGAAAATGAGCAGAAGATCTAAATAAACATTTCTCCCAAGAAGACATACAGGGGGCCAAAAAGCACATGAAAATATGCTTGACATTGCTAATCATTAGAGAAATGAAAATCAAAATTACAATGAGGTGTTACCTCAGACTAGTCAGAATGGCCATCATCAAAAAGTCTTCAAGCAATAAATGTTGGAGACGTTGTGGAGAAAAAGGAACCCTCCTACACTACTGGTGGGAATATAAATTGGTACAACCATTATGGAGAACAGTATGGAGCTTCCTTAAAAAAATAAAAATTAAACTACCATATGATACAGCAATCCCACTCCTGAGCATATATCTGGAGGAAATAGTAATCTGAAAAAATATATACATCCCAATGTTCAAACAGCACTATTTACAATGGCCAAGACATGGAAGCAATCTAAATGTCCATTGACAGAGGTATAGATAAAGAAGATGTGGTACATATATACAATGGCATATTAGTCAGCCATACAAAAAGAATGAAATAATGCCATTTGCAGTAATATGGATGGACCTAGAAATTATCATACTAAGTGAAGTAAGTCAAAGACAAATATGATATCACTTATATGTGGAATCTGAAAAATAATGATACAAATGAACTTATGTACAAAACAGAAAGAGACTCACAGACTTCAAAAAGAAACTTATTGTTACCAAAGGGGAAAAGTGAGGGTGAGGGATAAATTAGGAGTTTTGGGTTAACATATACACATAGTATATATAAAATAGATAATCAACAATGACTTACTGTATAGCACAGGGAACTCTACTCAATATTCTGTGGTTACCTGTATGAGAAAAAAATCTGAAAAAGAATGGATATATGTATATGTATAACTGAATCACTTTTAAAAATAAAATAAAATTGAAACAGGTTTGCAACTTGGGCTGTAATGCTCTGGAGTATTTTTAATTTGAGTTATAAAGCTGAATATCTTATATTTATATTACTCGTATACACCAATGTTTGTAAACAGGTATAGGAGTTAGGATGGTATTTATTCAGGAGACCTAGAAATACTCTATCTCTGGAATAGAACAACCAACTCTAACTCAATCTCAGTTATATCTCCAAGGGATGGATAGATAGATTAGATAGATAAGTAGATGATAGACAGATGATAGATAGATAGATAAATAGATAGATAGATATAGGCAGATACTACATACATACATATAATACATACATACTTACGTAAAAATCAATTTTAAAGGAGTAATTGTCAACTATCAAAGCTTCTCTCTGAACCCAAATTTCAAAACCTCAGTATTGTACTCTACATATCTGGACTCTATGGACCATAAGGCATGTGTATTTAACTAGGTTAGGGACAGTCTAACTCCCCAAATTGAATCAAGCCAATATCTGCTATTTTTCCTAAACCCACTCTCAAAACTGAAAGATTACTACCTCAGTGAGATGAAGTCAAGGTCACTAATCCCAAGGAAATAGAGACAGAAAGATAGTATTCTATAAAATTCTTATAACTGAGCTGACCTTAGCCTTTCTTATGGACTCTTTCAGTTAGAATGCCTTCTTCTCTATGAAACCTTACAAACAGTGTCATAATCTAGAAAGTCATATTATTTCTTACATTACAAAAAATCTTGAAAAATTTGATTCCATATTTGGATCATTGGTTTAATTATATCATGAAAAACCAAAGGTCTTCCCTCTTTCTTTAAAGTTTGGGGCTTATTTATCATAGTAGTACCCACAATGTGAAGCATCACATCCTCATAGAATAGTTTCCCAAGGAGCAAGAAAGATGATGGATGCAAAAGGAACCTTTTCTTTTTGTGCTTGTTTTTATTAGAGATGGAGAACTTCTCCATCTCTGCCTCCCCCAGCAAACTTCCTTTTACATTTAATTGGTTGGATTTGGATGATAGCCTCTCATAAACTGGCATAAAGGAATGGGATTTCCCCAGTTGGGTTAGAGCAATCATGACTCATCTTTTGGGGCTGAGCATATTTATTTATGTCCTTCCCCTGTCCCATTAATCTTCAATACAGATTTGATACTGAAAATAGAAGAAAGAAAGAAAGAAAGAAAGAAAGAAAGAAAGAAAGAAAGAAAGAAAGAAAGAAAGGAAGGAAGGAAGGAAGGAAGGAAGGAAGGAAGGAAGGAAGGAAGGAAGGAAGGAAGAAAGGAAGAAAGAAAGAAATGAAGAAAGAAAGGAAGAAAAAAAAGGGAAAAAAAAGGACCATTAGAACCACAATCCATCAAAGGCGTGTTGTTATAAAGAGTAGTGGGTAGAAAGGGGAATCTGAGGAGCTAGGGACTGATGGAGCTTGTAGCCTTCTGACTCAGAAGCAGATAAATTAAATGTATGAGAATGGAGATAATTACACTTTAAAATGGGCACATGTAGAAAGAATGGTCCATACAATATATTTTTAGCTTTGATAATAACCGTCTTCCTAGGGAAGGTTTTTATTTGCTCTAGATTATAATTCATTCTTAGTTCTACACCAGGGAGAAGGAAGAAAAAAATATTGGAATCCTCTTAGAATTTGACAAATAACACAACACAAAGGTGCAGCAAAGTATATTTTAAACCACCTGTGCTTTAGTTTATAATGGGACACAAAGAAACTATGTAGTAAAAGACTTTTAAGAAATGAAAAACAGTTTGCCTTCCAAAAGCCTAAATCTTTCTCAAAGCTGCAGTATAGAAAAATAAATAGACCTGTGGGCATTAATAAGCAGCTGTAGCACATATATCCACAGAATTAGGGAATAATTTAGCTTTATTAAACAATTGACTATTAAAAAAGTTTAAAAATTGAACTAAAGCAAAGATGCCTCAAAATGTACTATTTTCCCTGCAATAAGAGTGATATTTACTACAGCTACAATTATTCTGTGGAAGAACAGGGAGAATGGTTGCTTGGAGCTGGGATGAATAAAAATGGTCAAGCAGGCTCAGGATGCATTTGTATAGAAGGTACACACACACACACACACACACGCACACACACACATACACACACACCATCCCCAACATGTAGTCCAATAGAAAACAAAAATGGAATAGTAAAAAATAATTTATAACAAGACAGGAAATGAAGAAACACAGGGGGCAAACAGCATGTCAATCCTTACATGAAATTAAAATTGACTACACACTTGAATTAAAAGGCAAAGATTGTCAGATGAATACAGCAGCAAGATCCAATTTGATGCATTTTATAAGAGATAGATTTTAAATACAAAGACATAGACAAATTAAAGTAAGTAGACAGAACAAACAATACATAAGAAAGCTGGTATGACCATGTTAATGTCATAGTAGACTTAAAAACATGTATTACCAGGATAAAGAGCTCTTCTTAATGACAAAAGCGTTGATTGATCCTGCGTGAATTAATGTGTGTGCATTTCATAAGAGTGATCCAAAATACAGGAAGCAAAAATTGATAGAACAAGAGAAATAGGCAAATCCACAATCATATTCAGAAATTTTAGCACACCTGTCTTTATGATCGAAACATCAGTCAAATATTAGTAAGGCTATAACATAAATGAACAATAGTATCAACCAACTTGATCTAATTTTTATGGAACACTATAGCCAATAACTCCAAAATACAGATTCATTCCCAGGGCACATGAACAGTAACCATGACAGACTATATACTATATCACAAATGTGTCTCAACACACTCCAAAATACTAAAACCATGCAAAGCACTTTATCGGACCCCAATAGTATTAACCTGAAAATCAATTTTTTAAATACCTGAGAAGCTCCCACAAATATTTGAAAATTAAGCAATACACTTCTAAACAACCTATGAAGAAAAAAAGGCATAACCAGGAACATTAGAAAATATTTCAAACTGAATGATAATGAAAACACAGCATATTAAAATTTGTGGAATGCTGCCAAAGTAGGGAAATTTATGGCTTGAAATGGTTACACTAGGAAAGAAGAAATTGTAAAATAAATTACTTGGACTTACATATTAAGAAACCAATATTATAGTGAGTTCAACTGACAAAGACTGTTCTTGACCGAACTTTAGTACTGCTTCTCAGCTAGGCTTCAATCTTGGGCTTTCCTGTTCATCCTTGTTGGGCCTACATGGCCCAGTTTATTAAGAATTTTGCTAACTCATTTTATGGAAAATCCTCCACCTGCATTATCTCACCTTGATATGAAATTCATCTTCCCCCACATTCCCCCAAGTGAGGTCGGATCACTCTGGCCTGCATTCAGCAAGAATCCTGACAAGTCAATTTAGCCAACACCCCCACCCCCTTATCCCAGTTGTTACCTCTTAGTACTTCTCCATCCACCGGCCTGCCCTGTTCCTTGACTATAAATCTCCATATGCCCATGCTGTCTTGGAGATTGAGATTGAACCCAATTCTACACTGACGTCATTTTCCTCTATTGTAATAATTCCTGAATAAGATCTATTTCTTCCACTTTAACTACTGTCCAGCTCTGTTTTTTCTCTAATACAATCCAAAATAAATAGAAAAAAGAAAATAATAAAGATAGAGGAAATCAATACAATAGAATACTAACAATAGAAAAAAAATCAATAAAGCCGTAGTTCACATTTTTTGATGAAAATTTTGAACAATCAAGAAAGAGAGAAGACCATTGCCATGGAAAGGAATGCACTCTTGATATGTTGAACAATGTGAATATGAAACCAAGAAGGACCCTGTGGGTATCCTGGGCAAGGAAGCATTTTTGTGCCCTGTTTCTTGTAGACAAGACTCCAGCCTCCATGACATTCCCTGAGTTCCAAAGGGCAGATTCAAACCTTTGCTAATCAGGGGAGGAGTAGCCAAGAAACCACCTGAGGCAAGATTAAAGGAACCAGAGAAGCTCATCAAAATTAGGAGACCACCTGAGACCCTGCACACACCCTAATCTTGTCAGCAACCCCACCCTTGAACTACTGTTATAAAACCTCTCCTGAGTTGAGACACACAGTTTTCGAAGACAGGAACTCTGTGTGTCCCCCTTTGCCTGGCAAAGCAATAAAACTATTTTCTATTTCACCCAAACTTCTGTGTCCGAGATTCGATTCAGCATTAAGGGTACAGAAGCTGAGTTTTTGGCATCACAGTGAAATCACTGAACTGATTCAGTTCTAGTCACTTATAGGCGTTGCTTTTAGAGTCTACTACCTCTGCCCCCAGATGCTACTTATGAAAGTTTACCATTTGATACTCACAACTTCCCAAACCAAGTCCAAGTTTACTATATCTTTTTGGACACAAGAGTTTGAAATTTCCAGCTGCCCATGGGAACCAGGTACAGTCTAGTCAGTTTTGGCAACATTAATATTCATTGGTCCCAATTTCATCCCCCCTACACATTTAAATTGTTTAGATAATTTAAACTCCACTGAGGAAAGGGGGAAGGGCTGGTTAATGGGCCCATCACAAATTGGAAGGCTCATAATCTACCTAAATGAAAAATTATTACTCAGTTCAACTAATTCTTGCTATAAAAATGTAAGTATACCCAGATATTTTAATTCTTCAAGAAAGGTATGAAATTAAGGTTTTAGGTGGTATTTAAATTGCTAAACATCTCACATTTCTAAGTCCATTTATTTAATAGCACTGTGGTGTGATTAAGATATTTTCAAAAAATTCAGTTTAGTTACAAGTCACATTGAAAAGAACCAGTAAAGAATCAGTCATATCAAAATTAACCCCAATCTCAGCGAACCCACATCCCTTCAAATTTTAGAGCCTAAATAACACTTGTTAAAGGAATGTATTAACCTACTTCCTACTGAGTCTGACCAAGTGATAAATTGTGTTTCCTGGTGATATTTTACACATTTTAAAGTGATAATAGTTTCTTCTGAAGACAGTAAACAAACAATATTCCAGGCTGAACAGAGAATTGACAACACAGGAAAAATATTTTATTTGTTGACTAGTAATAGATCTTTGTAATGATTTATAAATCATCCTTGTCAATAATCAAAGTATTTCTCAATAACATTTTGAAACTTTTATATCCCATTCTACATTATCTCACTTGGCCATATTAGCAGACCTAAGATAGAAGATGTCAGATATCATCCCATTGTTTTGTTGAGTAAATGTAAGTGAAACCAAGCAGGACCCTGTGGGGCCCACCTGGGTACCAAAGCCTTTCTGTCTCTCCTGTTCATAAGAAAAAGGCTTAAGCCTCCTAGATCTTCCCTGAGTTCCAAAGGGCCGATTCAAACAGTTGCTAATCAGGGAAAGAAGGGAATGAAGAAACAAGGGAGGAACAGTCAGGAAACAATAGTGCAGCCATTAAGCAGGGTCCTAGTTTCTCCTGAAGGAATATACATAAAAATACCTCTGAGTTCTTCTGCAGAAACTAAGGTCTCCACCCATGTGGAGGATGGTAACTTCAAGATAAGCATAAGCAGGTAGACCCCAAACTGGTTGGAATCAGAAGGCTAAAGATTGAGAGTTTAGGAACACCACCCTGTTACTGAAACCACAGAGGACCCTGTGGGTCTCCTGAGCACAAAAGCCTTTGTGTGTCCTCCATTTCTTGATTACAGGAAATATGCTTCATTCAACTTCCATGACCTGAGTTCCAAGGAGCAGGTTCAAACAGTTGTTAATTAAGGAAGGGAGGGGATACAGAGACAAAGGAGGGACAGTCAAGAAACAATAGTGCAGCCTTGGGGCAGGGTCCTGGCTCCTTCTCAAGGGGTACACATAACAATGTCTTTAGGCTGTTTTTCAGATATGAAACCCTCATCAAGTGGGAGAAATTAACAGTATGGTGCCCACAAGCATGTAGACCCCAGAGCAGTTGGAACCAGAAGATTGATGATGCCAACTCCCTCTTACCTCCCCACCAACCAATCAGAAGAATGTCCACGAGCTGACCACGCCCTCTTTGAACCATGACTATAAGACTCCTCAATACCCCCTCCAGGTTGGGACACATGGTTTTGAGGACACTAGCCTGCTGTGGCCCCCTTTGCCTAGCAAAGCAATAAAGCTATTCTTTTCTACTTCACCCAAAACTCTGTCTCCAAGATTTAATTTGGTGTCAGGGTACAGAAGCTGGATTAGGCTTCATTACCTCACCACCAACCAATCAGAAGAAAGTCACACACCTGCCAGCCTTGCCCCCAAATTTGTCTTTAAAAACTCTTCCATGAAACCCATCCAGGAGTTTGGCTCTTTTGAGTGTAAGCCACCCTTTTTCCTTGCTTGGCCCTGCAATAAACTTTTCTCCTTTCCAAACTCCAACATTTCAGTTTGTTTGGCCTCACTGTGTATCAGGCACACAAATTTGGGTTTGACAACAGAAGCAAAGAGCCTTGAAGTTATTGCTTTACATTACATAGCAGGACAGAGGTAACCAGGGGAGGTCCTGAGCCTTCAAATACCTAATCCAGTGAATGTGCTTTCCTTCAGACCAGAGAACACAAACCAGACACCTTTAGGCTGTTATCTGGCCTGCAGACATTTCTCTGGCTCACACAGTTTTAGTACACACTTTTAAATTATGTGACACATTTATACCAATTCACAGATTTCACATAAAATTTTAATTACATGCCTCTTTGTTGGTTTAAAAATTTGGGAGTTCCACTGGCAAAATCTGAAATTGGCCCCTGAACACAGAGGGCAAGGAGAGATGGAAGAAAGAGGCAGATCATTCCAGACTGGTAGGTGGCAGGTTTAATAAATAAGAAGCTTATCTTGGGTGACCACAGATAAGTAGCTCTCCCTGCTCACCCAGTTCAAATGGGCTCTCTCAAGGTTGATAATGGCTTGGCTGTGGAAACTGTGGGCAGAACACATATCCCAAAGACAAGGAAGGGGATGAGAAGCCTTCTACTGCCCAAATCAGTGGGTGGTCATGTCCTCTCCATGGCCTCCTCCAATGTACTGTTGAATAATTAAATATATGAGAATACTCACCCTCTCAGATATTAAAATTCAGGCTTAGGGCTTCCCTGGTGGTGCAGTGGTTGAGAGTCCGCCTGCTGATGCAGGGGACATGGGTTCGTGCCCCGGTCCAGGAGGATCCCCTGTGCCACAGAGCGGCTGAGCCTGTGAGCCATGACCACTGAGCCTACGCATCCGGAGCCTGTGCTCTGCAACGGGAGAGGCCACAACAGTTAGAGG
The DNA here is from genome assembly GCF_008692025.1 of Phocoena sinus. Taxonomy (NCBI): domain Eukaryota; kingdom Metazoa; phylum Chordata; class Mammalia; order Artiodactyla; family Phocoenidae; genus Phocoena; species Phocoena sinus. The sequence goes on along the minus strand of NC_045774.1, from coordinate 86,010,634 downwards.
ACTGTGTACCGCAAAAAAAAAAAAAAAAAAAAATCAGGCTTACTAGTGATCATTTATCTCAGTAGCTTACATGCTTTCCAATGTGCCATGGGTTTCATTGACCAGCCTTCAGATACAGTTGGATCTATCTGGATGCTGTGGGGTCCTACAGTTTTAGATCCTGCATTAGACTGTATTGCCCCTCAGAGACCTAACCTCATGCTTCAACTTGGTCCATTTCATTGTCATACCCTGTCTTTAAATTCTCCTGACTTTTAGGAAGTAACCAGGGATAATCACCATCAAAATCTAGAGTTCACTTGGCTCTGCCTCTCCTGTCCATTGGGATGACTGCTCAGAATCACCTTTGCCATATATCCTATATGACCATTCCTGTCTAAAATGGACACACCTATTCTGAAGTCCAAAACATTTACTTCACAACTTACTCTGCTTATCTTTTCTAATTTCCCTTTAAAATATATTTATATAACTCAGACTGCTTTAATATGTAAATATTACTGCAACGAGAGCTTTACGAAGGCAAAAGCTGTGTTATTGACTTTGCAATCCCGGTTCTTCAAGCAGCCCTTGCACCCCACAGATTCTCAATAGAGAAATGTTAAAGGGACAAAATCTTTTTCCATAACTAGGTCCTTGCTCTTCACAACTTTGTCTATTTCAACTTGGGTTCATAAAATTTCCCAAAAGATACTATACTTTAGTGTATAATCCATTCTCCAAAATTTAGTGCCTTTGTGACTTTTAACATGTCATATAACACAAATTGAGTTTTCCCTATTTTACTGATAAAATGAAAATGATACTATTATACTTACCTCAGAAGATTTAGCTAGGATCAACTCAGGAGCTAGAAAGCACTTTTTGGGTAAACTACTCTGAAAACTTGTGTTATGATAGTTTGTGTATTGTATGTCCCTCACTGAACTTTCCCTGGAATTGTGAGCAGAGTTTGATTGATATATATGAAAATGCACTTTGCAGGCTGAGTGCATTTCATTAATGATTTATTTTTTTTAATAACTCAAATGAAAACTTTTTGAACTAGATACTTAAATCCATAAAAACATTTTATTTGGGGATTGTAAGTTGTGTAACACAAAAATAAAATCCTTGAACCTCCAGGAAACTGGCTGTGAAAAAGTACCTCTAGCCTGTTTTTTCCTTTTCTTTGGCCAATACTGGTGTTCATGAGATAAACCTATCTAGGTGAATAAGTACTATGATGAGCAGATTCCCTTCAGTTATTAAAACAATCACATACGTTCACTCCTGAATCACAAAGTGGTGGGAAATCTGCTCAGAGCTTTCAATGAGAAAATCCTTATATCACAACCAGTATGTGGATTTAGGCAGCAAAGTAACTTTACTTAAGGCAGTGAATTAATCAGCCAATTGGGAGCAGGCCCGCTTTCCTTGCACTGTGTGATAGAGATGGAAGTAGTTAGAATTTTGAATAGAAATGGCAAAGAGATTGTAAATTAGATGCCCCCCAAAGCAAAGCACAATGAATCTTTACTCACTCTGGCCCTTTCTCCCCTACTTTCCCTGCCTTTTCTATCTCTTATGCTCTATTCTTAGTTAATCTTGATAAAACAATTTTCTAGGTGAGTATTTTTTTTTCTATCAAGTTCCATATCTCTGTCTGGTGAGTTAGTAAGTAGGTCACTTCCTCCAATTCCATTTCTGAATCAGTTGAAAGCCCCAGGGCTCACTCTCTGCATCGCAAGAAGATAAAGCCCAGCTCTCTAAGAGCATATTGGTGTGCTTCTGAAATTTTAAAGACCAATTGTACCACCCTTTGCCTGCAGCATCCTCTCCTCCCCAGAGCTCTTACATACCTGCTTTTGCCTCCTCAGGACACCTGCACCTTGACCAATCTCTTTTTCCTATGGTTTATTAACGCCCTTCTTCTGAGTTCTCTCCTTTCCTGTACAGTATGGATCCCAAGGTCCAAGGCTTTGATTCCACTCCCAAAGCAGTGCTAGCTTCTCATCCTTCTAACACACTGACCCTCTCTGTCTCAATCCAGCTGTAGGTCTTCTTGCCATCTAGACTACCGAGCCCATTGGGAGAGAAAAAAACATGTAAAATCTTCGATTAATACCAACACAAATCCATGATTTCCAGCCAATGATGGCTTGTCTTTGTCACTCTGCACAACATTCCTTCACTTGTTTGTTTATTTGTTTCCAACATTCTCCTCCAATTCCCGGAGCACCTACTGTGAACCTCTATCAATCTCCTCAAGCTCATTCTCTATACTCTGCCCTGTTTGCTTTCCTGAACAATAGAGTTCACCATCTCTTAGTTTCCAGAGCAAAGCAGAGGATCTAGCTAATTTCCCTCAACTCCAGCACTTCTTAAGAATACATCTAAATCTACTTGTTTGCTCCCAGCTTTCATCTATTTAAATGTGTTTGTATGTGCATTTGTGTATGTAATATATAGTTTTCAGGATTTATCAGAATACTAGAGAATATATGCAAAAGATCTGTTGCTCAATTTAAGCTTATAATTTTTAGAACTTCAGAATTATTTTTATTTGGACCCAAGTCAACACACGCAATAAACACAAAATTTTTTGATTGGGTGTGAAGTGTTTATGCCTCTTCACTCTCTTTCAGAACAATTATTAACTTACTGTGGCCCTTCAAAATCTAGTTCCATTTGTTTATTACTTTACTCTTTACTATATTTTATTAACCAGACTTGAATTCAAAGATATTTAGGAGATTTGTTGGAGTCCATAGGGTCTGTGAAGTCCCTATATTTGAGTGCACCATTTTGGGGTATGTGACTATTTTTATAATAAATTTATTGAGTTTTAATTCATATATATATTAATGTGAGGTTTGACAAAACAAGAAGTACACCTGTGTAATTATCACCATGAACAATATATAGAACATTTTCATCTCTCCAGAAAGTTTCCTTCACTTCCTTGTAGTCATTGCAACCTGTCATTATAGCTTAGTTTTGCCTTTGGCATGGAAATAGAATCATACACTATGTATTCTTTTATATCTAGCTTCTTTTACTCAGCATAATGTTTCTGAGATTCAGTTATATCATATCAATAATTATTTCCTGTTTATTATTAAGTAGAATCCTGTTGTATGGATATATGTATTTGCGACTTTTTACAGAGATTGTGTTCTTGGCTTTTACATCAGAGTGAGTTTGTGGTTTTCATTAGAACAGAATGTTATCCAAAAGAAATATAAGAATCAGTGCTCTAGAGAAAGCTCACAGACCCCGTGTCCTATCCCAATGCTAGGGGAAACCTTCTGCTATGAATCAGCAACAAAATGATGTCTTCTGTGACATGTAGTTAGTCAGACCACTGTCCTAGGTACTGGAATTTTAATCTGCAAAGCAACTGAACAGGACAACATCTATTTGTCTTAAGTTTATTATTTCTCTTGTATCCTTCTTGGAATGGAGAATCTCATTTGGGAGGCAATTTCTTCCCTAAAACTTGGGAATGTCAAACAGGATCAAGATAAGGACAGGGTCCTGTTCAGAAATGGAGAAAGCTTCTTAGGCCTGTTTTATTGAGCTCTTGGGATAAGTGTTGATAATCATTGCTAGAAACACATGTTTTTGCCCAGTTTAGTGCAGTACTGAAGGATATATAAAGGAAATTTGAGGTCCAGAGCTTAATTTTCAATTAAGTATATATCAGACTAGAATATTCTCTGCAATAAGCACATCCCTCCATGAGATAAAGTGATGAGAATACAGCTGCCTAGCAAATATCAGGGATTTACAATTGAAGATGATTTAGTGATCATGGGTGAGACCAGATACTGATACAATTAACAATGCAAAGACTGGAAATATTCTGAGGTCATCGAGTCAAATATCTTCCTCCTAATCCATAAGAGCTGGCATAGTCTTATGAATATAAAAAAATATATAAAAATCAATGATCAATTGAAATTAACCCTTCAGAAATTTCTAAGTCCCTAAAAATACGTTTAAACATTTTTCCTCCTTTCCCTCTCACAAACTTGGAAATTAAGCCTAAAGGCAATTGCTTAGCAGTCTTAAAACTGTCTGGCAGTCCAGGAATTATTTGTCTACTTTGTAAATGATGAATGGTTCCATCAAAAATTAGTAAGTTCATCTATAGCTGTGAAAAATAAAATAAGATAAAATAAAAACTAGTCATGAATGGTTTTGGTGTTGCCTATTATAGATAATATTGAGAATGCTTCCTTTTGAGAGTACTTATATTTCCTATATATTACCCAGGTAACCTCATTTGCTCTTTCACTTTGTATGTGATAAAGTTTTAAGGAACACATGTGTATAATACTTTTAAAGAGAGAATTTAAATGGGGTTTTGGGTTTTCTCCATAATTATATTTATCTTTCCTTTTAATTCTGCTGTGTTATTATTAGATTGCATTTAATCTGCACTAGATCACTTGTCCCCATATTTCTTCTTATTTCACTTCTGATTTGGACATACTTGTAGAGTAAAATGTCTACTTTCTACTCTAAATGAGATAATCTAGATTTGAAGGTGAAATGGAGCTCTCATTACACAGTGCCATTAGCTACCAAAGATACAGTTTTCCAAAGCATGAAACATGAAGTACTTAGATCTTTCCTGAATAGTTTTTGCTGGATGATGAATTGATGCTGTGCCACTTCTAAAATATCAAGCTGTGCATGTTATTGGGTATCAGAAATACAGTATCTTATACAGTTTCACTGGTTGTTAAATGCCAATGTTCTGTCTTTGAAAGAGCACATTATTTTCTTGCATACAAAGGACATTTTAATTAGAACCATTGTTTCATAGAGTTTTAAGGATATTATATTTCTTAGATATCACTAGGAAGGGCAATGTTATTAATACCAAATATTTGAACAATGTGTATAGCCACTTATTTTAATAACACTATTTGGTAAGGAGCTATGTTAATATTAAATATTAAGCACAAATATTCAAAATGAATGATCTGTTGAAATTTAAAAGTCTCTTTCCTGTCTTTCTAAAATTGTAGCTCATAAAGCATTTTTCTTCCCATATATCAATTCAAATTAAATATGCCTCTGAATATTCAGGTTGTCTGTCAATAATTAAATCAGTTAATTTTACCTGAAAACAATAATCCTTCCATCTGATTCACTTTTATGCCACTCCTAAACCACACATATTCGTACATTCTGCTTTTTAAATAACTCATACTTTATCATCCTCACCACTTCCTGATTTAAATGCCTAAGAAATGATCCTTAGAAATATAATGGGATGTTAAATAAACTTCCTATTGTCTCAGTTTGGATGAGAATCCAAACTTAGGAAGAAGTTACAAATATTCCCCAAATGTCAAACACAAGTCTTGCTGCAGGAATGGAAATTTAGTTTATTTCCACACACGGTGATATATAGGGAAAAGCAGGAGACCAATTTGAGGAGGGAAATATTAGAGACTTATTTTAAGGGAGTTGTCTATGTGCTGTGCCTCCTCCACTCCTCTTGCCCACAACCAGTTCAAGTCAACTGATTTCAAGAGACCTACTTTGTCCTTATCTGAGTCCCTTGGTCTTTCAGCAGCATGGGGACTGGTGTCTGGCACTCTTCTGTGAAAATCTAAAGGTGAGAAGATAGTTGCATCTGTCTCTGATGTTGGAACTATGATCAACTCACACTCCTAGAGTGGCCGGATTGTATGTGTACATGCTAAGGAGCGGGGTTGGAGACCCACCTATATGAATTCTGAGTGAAGAGACTCCAGTAACAAGAGTCTTTGCTGGATGTCCTACCATGAGCCATTGCCCATTTTGAGAACTGTGCAATGTTGGAAGTCACTCATCTATAAAGCACCAACCAAAGTACCTTGTGTGTGCTAAGGCAGCATATGAAACTCTGCCAGAAAATTTCCAGAAGCTGGAGTAAGATATCATCAGCTCTACAAAACTTTGCCATTTTTCTTTAATCCCCATCCTACTCCCTACATTGTCATCTGCCAAGTGTGAGTCAGGCCTGAGATTTTGTGGCGTGGAAAATGTATTAACTTGAATGAGACGTATAGTAGTTGAAATTATATGAAATTAAATTGTTTCTTAATACCTAAAAGTGAAGGAAAAAAGCTCTGAGATTTGCATGAAGTAATGCCCAAATGTAAGATAGATATTAAGCACCTTTGAAAGCCACTGATAAAAAGACATAAAACCTTTTTTAGAATGAAATAATGCCATCTACAGCAACATGGATGGACCTAGATATTATCATACTAAGTGAGGTAAGTCAGACAAGGAAAGACAAATACCATATGACTTATACATGGAAACTAAAAAATTAAAAAAAAAGAGATACAAATGAACTTATTTTCAAAACAGAAATAGACTCACAGACTTCGAAAACAAACTTATGGTTACCAAAGGGGAACCATGGGGAAGGGGGATAAATTAAGAGTTTGGTCTTAACGTATACACACTACTATATATAAAATGGATAATCAACAAGGACCTACTGTAGAGCACAGGGAACTCTACTTAATATTCTATTACAGGTTATTGCAGCCTATATGGGAAAAGAATCTGAAAAAGAATGAATATATGTATATGTATAAATGAATCACTTTGCTGTGCACCTGAAACTAACACAACATTGTAAATCAACTGTACGCTAATATAAAAGATCAAATTTGAAAAAAGGAAACACAACCTTTTTCTGCATTGCAGCCTGTTGAATCCAATCCATTTCCTAGTTTCATCATGAATAAAGGACAAGCAGAAAAGTTCTGAGGGAGCTACTTTACGTAATAAGCAGCTTGACCCCAGTGGGACCTCACCCATGATAGACCATGTTGTAACCCAAACTATATACTCAAGCCATATGATTTCTTAGAGAAGGATTTAAGCAAATCAGGTTGGAAGTCTGCATATCCAGATGTGGGCACAAGCATAAACTGTACAGCTGGTGGGTGTCATGGAGGGATGGCATGAGAATATAAATTTGTGAATATTGTGGAGTCAATTTTTAAAATGGGCTGGAAGGGCTTCTGAAGTAGGAGTAGGGACATTTGCTCATCCTCACTGCCTTTCACTCCTCCATCTATTTATACAAAGCCCTGAGAAGACTGGTATTAAGAAGTTTTCACATTACTTTTAAGGGTGGGACTAGAGAGCTACATGAAAAAGAGAGAGTAAAAATCTCTACAGCTCATAATCACATAGGATTTATGCTGGTCTTAGTTCTAAAAACAGAGGCCAGTAAAACAGGACTAGGGTTGCAGTAGCTGGGAATTGTACAGTAGATTTTCAAAGATCTGATTCATGTATCTCCTTTTAGGTTTAGAATCATCTTTCACTGTACATTTAGTTATTTCTACTATTCAAAAAGTACTTTAACAGGAACTTTTAAAAATTTTCTTTCTATTTATTGCTTTTCACTGTATGTTCCTGTTGTAACAGAAAGTAAAAATTCCCCAGTGTACCCTGTTTGAGTTCACTTCACCATTTATCATCCCTGCATCTCCTAATCCCAGGCTCCATTTTCCTCAGTAGTGGCTCTGGGCTCCTAGCAGAATTCCATGACTTAGAATCGTTGCACAAACTTTTGAGTAGTTACTGATGGCTCTTCTATGCTCTTTTCAAATCCCATGTGTCATTGTCAACCAAGTTTATAGATGTCATTTTTCTTTGGCATGTCTGTTGGATTTTTATGTCTATATAAACTTTTGTAAAAGTTCTCCTCTCCTCTTTTTCAAAGGTACAAATTTAGCACATCTGCATGGTGTCTCTAATAGCCCTCACACAAGTCATTAATGCTTTATCTTGTCAGGTGAAATTAAAAGAAAAAATCCACAACAATATGCTTATAAATACTGTATAAAAACACATGTACACACACAAGAGGAATATGCATGTACATTGAAATTCTTAAATAGATCGGTATGAATGGATTTTATGAGCACACTAGTACATAAGTGCTATTTTTCAAGGTTGTTTTAATTTTACATAATTTAGAATTAGTATTCTTGAAGTGGTATAAGAAGGGAAGGTGATGAAGTGAGAATATTTGAATTGTGAGTTTTCCTCTTGCCCTGGCTGCTGGAATTCATTGTCCTGCTTTCCCTAGAACTCCCAGCCCACCCATTTCCTATTTCCTGATCAAGATCATGTTTATAAGTGTGTGGAGATTTTCCAGCTCAGTCCTAGCCCCTCTATTTCAGTTTATATTCTCTCCTTATATAATCTCATTCACAAGCAGGCCTTCAATAACCAACCACACTCAGAAAACTACCATTTATCTCTTTAGCATAGATGTCTCCTCTGAACTCCAGACTCATATGTCTAACCACTTGGCACAAAAGAATTTCAAACTCAGTTTAATATATTCTGCTACAACATGTGGCTCTTTAGGGAGAAGTGACTCATATAAAATTGTCACATGGTGAGGTTGATGTAAATTTAAAGTGAAAGTCATGTTGGTTCATATGTAAGTTTTCCCAGCATAGTATGTATCGAAGTAATCAGTAACAAGATACTTCACAATTAAAAAGATAGCCATAAGAACACATAAAAATCTTAAGGGCAAGCTGAAAATTCTGCCAAAGTGCAATTAATGGCTGGCTTGACAATTTTAAGAATCATTAAACTTTTCACAGCATTGAGCTGACAGTGGAGCTGGGAGTTCAGGTTAAGAAGATTCAAAGGCATTTCCCCCTGTATTAAAAAAAAATGCTGACGTCTACACCCTGCATCAGATTTTAAATTTAAAAAAATGTCTTCAATAATCTCTTGAAATAAGAAACACAAGTTCCCATATTTAAAACTACAGGGGGCCTCCTAGTCAGAGATGCTGAGGACAAATGTCAGTGTTGATAATGGTATTAGAATTGTGACGGGTTTTGTTTTGTGTGCCTTGCATACATATTTCATAGATAATGAGTAGTCTCCCTTAACTTCATTTTTTTTCTATAAGTGTTATTATTTACACAGTATGATTTTGCAGAATGCAAGATATATTAGTAATGCATTTGTGGCATTATATCTTACGGCAAAATAAAAAATAGAATCTGAGCCACCCCTCCCTAATCTGGTTCCCTTCCAGATTTCTCTACTTCAGTGAATAGTACCTAAATAACTTCTGTACATCCTTTAGAAATGATCACTAGCATCTATTCAGAAAGCTATCTTTGTCTTTTTCCTCATGCTGTCAACTCCTAGGTATGTAAATTCACTGATTCACTGTATGTGTCTTCTTTTCAACACTTGACCTGGTTAAATATTGTCTGTGTTAGTGTTTGTGTTTGTGTGTGTGTGTGTGAGTATACCCGGGGAGGGATTGAGCATGTTTATTTAACTACGGTCTGTCTATTCTGAAACACTGTAAATTCCATTAGGGTGAAAGCAGTGTTTTTTGTTTTGTTTTGTTTTTTACCATTTGTTTCCAAAGTGCCTCATGCAGTGGAGATGATCAATCAATATTTGTTGAGATGTGTTGAATGAATAGATACCATGGGGAAGAGAGTGCAGGGAGACTGCATGACTTCATGGCTCTGACTTGCTCAATTCTGGGTTAAAAATAATAAAGCTACATAAAGGATATTATGACTTTAAAAGGCAAAATATTTAGAGGTCAGATTAACCAATCAATTGTAACATTAATTTTCTCAGTAATATTTGAACTGCACTTCTATTCACTGGAAATTAGGTACAAAATTAAATAATTATAAAATGTTTATTAATCAGTTGATGGACACTTGACATTGCTTCTAAATCTTGGTTATTGTAAATAATGCTGCATATGAACTTTGGGATGCATTCATCATTTTGAATTAATTTTTTCACTTTTTCCAGATGTTTATCCAGGAATGGAATTGCTGGATGCATATCTTTTTGCAGAATGCATATCTTTTTGATGTTAGCCATTCTGACAATTGTGAGGTGGTATCTCTTTGTAGTTTTCATTGGCATTTCTCAAATAATTAGTGATGTTTAACATCTTTTCATGTGTCTGTCAGCCATCTGTTTATCTTCTTTGGAAAAATGTCTAGTCTGGTCTTCTGCCCATTAGAAGATATTATATATATATATATATATATATATACACACACACAGTAGATTGTTACTCACACATAAAATAGGAATGAAATTCTGCCATTTGCAGCAAAGTGATATACTATGAGAATACTATGCTTGGTGTAGTATACTCTACACCAAGACTATATATCTATACTATACCCTAGAGAATACTATGCTTGGTGAAATAAGTCAGACAGAGAAAGACAAATACTGTATAATATCACTTATATATGAAATCTAGAAAATAATATAAACGAATAAACAAAAACAGACTCACAGACATAGAAAATAAACTTGTGGTTACTGAAGGGGAGAGAGAAGGGGAAGGGACAAATTATGTGTATGGGATTAAGAGGTACAAACTAGCATGTATAAAATAGATAATCAACAAGTTTATATTGTATAACATGGGGAATTATAGCCATGATCTTATAATAACTTTTAATGGAGTGATCTATAAAAATACTGAATCACTATGCTGTACACCTGAAAATAATATAATATAGTAAATCAACTATATTTCAATAAAAATAATTATAAAACATTCAGATATTACAGACAACACTAAAAACACATATAATAGAAACTTATTACATTTTAAAGTTTAAAAGAACTTTAAAAACAAAGATTGTGATTAAATGAAGAAAAGTTATCAGAATTAGAAGATCCAGATTTTAGAACCAGTTTTATTGCAAGGAAACCAGTCAGTAAGCACTCTCAATTTTAGTTTCATCTATTGTAAAATGAGTAGCTCAGATTCCTGATTGTTGTTTTTATAGCTTTAAAATCATCCAAGGTCAAACAGCTCCTGAGATATAGCAAAGGAAGTAAAACAGATTTTGCCAGACTCCTTTCCTAAGTATAATACTTTCAAACAAACCAAGAAACAGTACTGGACAAAACAAAACAGTAAATAATTTTATTAAATCATTGAGTACAAAATTAATTGCTGAAATGCTTCAAAACAGAATGACTTCAAAACAATGACATCAAAATATCTTGTGCTATAATTAGAAGTTGTGTTGAAATTTTAAAGATAAGTAATATTTAGAAAAGAGTGGGCCTATCAGAAAAAGGAAAAGTAAGATGTGATGGAGAACAGTGTGTAGTAGTCAATAAAAAATAAAATCATATAGATAAAAATATGACCCAATTTTGAAGGTTTCTAAAGATAGTCATAGACATTTGTACTTGATAATAGAAGAAATATAATGAAGCTTAAACACTAAAATTTAAATCAAATTGTAGCATTCATCATATTATGCTTTTATACCATAGGCTTCCTTTGGGTCTTGGATAACCCAAAATTTATTTTCCTTTGTCCAATTTTCCTTAAGCTTCAGAAAATGTTTCAATTTTGAATTAATAATTTCATATAAAATATGTACATTACTAAGGAGTCCCTATTACTGTGTATTATCAAATAAATTAATGGATCTTTCCCCTCTGGTGTCCTTTAGTCTGTCACACAAATGAATTTATCACAGTGATTGACATCAGCGAGATGAGCAAAAAAATGTTTATGGATAAATGAATGAATGGATGTTCTAAAAAGCCACAGAACTAGCAAGTAAAGATGATTAATTCCTAATTCAGGAGGGTCTTTTTGTCTTTTTGTTTCCAGTAAAAAACAGATTAGATTGGGTGCAGATGCTTTACAACCCTTAGAATCACAGGAAGCGTCATGCTGTCAAGGCCTCTAGCTTTTTCTACAAAACGATTTTAGAAACAGTACATATTTGCAAACACAAGTGGATTTATAGCATGTTGGTGTGATTCCTACAAAGAAAAATGAAGATCAAAGTCCTGCACTAGCTCTTCAATATTATTGTTTTCATCACTGGTGGATATGTTATTTCTTTTCTTCTGTATCTCTTCCCACAACAAACAGGAACTGTTAGTGTAGATCTATTCTCATGCCTGAATACCCTTTAGGTCATTACACTACATTTTATAACAACATTCCTCATACAGTCAGAACATAAGTATGTGGTTATGGTGGAGACATTTCTGTGGTGGAAGAGAACTGAGACCTCCATCCCAAGTTTTAGAGTCAGGACATTGAAGACAGTTTGTTCTGTCCCTAAAGAAACCACAAGTGCTCAAAAGCTCTCGCTTATCAGTGAGAAAGTAAAAGCTTCAGAAAAAAACAGGAGTGTATGGCAGTGTAAAAGTCATTGGGCAACAGAATTAGCTTGTTTTTTCTTATGTTAATAATCTAATTCTCTCATATATTCATGAAACTTGCTCATTTTCAGTACCCTAAAACACAGACAAGAAAGTTAACTGTTTTTACAAGAAGCAGGATGTAAAGTAACACTTTATACACTTTAGTTTTATAGCTACACTTGCTTTAGTTTTGTGATCTCAAAAATCATTTCAACAAAATTACGTAGGAAAAACTTAGAACAAAAATGTGAATGAACTATATTTAGAAAACTTCAAAACATTACTGAGAGTTCTAAAAGGAAAATTCAACAAACATACAAAGATAGTACATAATACAGGAAAAATGAATATTGAATCTGTCCTGAATATTACAGAAATATGATACAAACTAATACATCATTATTTCCTTATTGGCATCTAAAAATGATGCTATGGTGTACCAGAAAAAGTAGTGGGCAATCAATGATAAACACATTTTTTGAAAATAGAAAGAGACTGTGTATAAAGTATTAAATTGCACCAGTAAAGCATATGGCCAAGAAGGAATAAATTAATAACTGAGTAAATGAATAAGCAAATGAATGAATGGATCCTTTAACTGACTCTAGAATGCTTTTCTGAAGACAAGATCTGCATATATCCTGCATCAGGATCACCTGGGGTGCTTGCCAATATTGCAGAATCATGGGCTCCACTTCAGAGAAATAAAGAAAAGTCCAGGAAGAGCAAATAGAGAATCTGGAATGGTCTTTCTCAGGATACGTCATGACAGATGACTCAAATCCTTCTTTTTCTGGCACGGGCTTAGTTATTACCATTATCTCTGTAACCATGGTTTTACCAAGTAGTGAAATAGAAATAAAATTATAAGATAACATATAAAAATAAACAATAATAGTAAAGAAAAACAATAGAAGATACTGAAATTATAGAAAAAGTAAAATTGCTTAAAGAATTATGAGAAGATTTCAAAGAAGGGGCTAAATCATAAACAAATGAATGGGTTTTAAAATAATAGTATGGGAACTGATAAAACATGAAAATAAAAAAAGTAAAAGGAGAAAGAGAAAGACAAATATCATATGATATCCTTTATATGTGGAATCTAAAAAAGTGGTACAAATGGACTTTTTTATTTTTTTTTTGTGGTACGCGGGCCTCTCGCTGTTGTGGCCTCTCCCATTGCGGAGCACAGGCTCCGGATGCGCAGGCTCAGTGGCCATTGCTCATGGGCCCAGTTGCTCTGTGGCATGTGGAGTCTTCCCAGACCGGGGCACAAACCCGTGTCCCCTGCATCAGCAGGTGGACTCTCAACCACTGTGCCACCAGGGAAGCCCCAAATGGACTTATTGACAACACAGAAATATAGTCACAGATGTAGAAAACAAACTTGTGGTTACCAAGGAAGAAAGGAGGTGAGGGATAAACTGGGAGATTGGGAACACAGGGAACTCTGCTCAGTACTCTGTAATGGCCTATATGGGAAAAGAATCTAAAACAGAGTGGATATATGTATATGTATAACTGATTCACTTTGTTGTACACCTGAAGCTACCACAATATTGTAAATCAACTATACTCCAATGAAAATTAAAAATATAAAAATAAAAGGATTAAAACTGTATTGACCCATCCTCCTCCAGTCCTCTCAGGTCCAACTGTGTTTCAGATACTTGGCTGTCACAGCTGTCACTGTGGTAAACTGACACTTTGCAAGCCAGCATGGTTACAACACCTGAGGCCCAACACCTGTGCTCTTGGAGTCTCTGGTTCTCTACCTGATCTCTGCAAGAAGCATAGGTCCTGAACAAAGTCTGAAGAGATCTGGAGTTCCTGAAGTTGAGGTCCCAACTTAGTAACTTTGTGATTAGGAATGGTAGAAGCATAATAAATAAAGGTGGTAGCGATAATAACGCTTGTGCTCATAATAACAGCCAATACTTAGAATTTACCAAGACAGTATTCTAAACATTTTACTTACACTGACTCATTTAAAACTTACAAAAACCTTATAAAGTTACTACTATTGTTAACCTCACTTTAAAGATGAAGAAAGCAAGGCCAGGAGAGGTCAAGCTACTTGTCCAAGTTTGATTATGATCAAATAAGAAAATAAAAGCAATAATCCTGTACTGCCTATCTCTAACTTAACCACAAAATGGTTTAAGTCTTAGTGTTACTCAACTGCCTGGTAAGATACAGTGATGGAGTTAATAATTACCTGGCTTCCAGTTGTATAAGCAATCTGGAAGAGATGAACCACATTGGATAAGCAGGCCCTTTCTGTTGATGAGAAGGAAGCACAGGGGCAGGTAAACCACTGGTCTACTAATCTTTAGATGTGGGAGAAAGACATGGCTCATCTAATTTACCTGTTCTTACTAGTAAGGAACTGAAAGTGGGGTTGTAGTATATTATGTCGTGGTCCAAGAAGAGTTGCTCACATGGCATCCACTGACAACCTGTCCCAGACAAAGGGAGATTATATGGTCCTTGAGAAAGACCTGCCCTGGAAACAAGGGTTCAAGTGCCTTAAGGGCATGATGTTGCCACCACTTCATTTTCTGCCTTTTGAATCAAAATGAATGCCTCTTCTTTGTTTCTCCTTCACTCACTAACTCCCTCCTTCTTATCTGGTGGTAAATAGATAAACCAGCATACATGTGTGGATTAGTGAAGAGTATCATAAACTATTTAGCCAACTCATGAACTACTGTCTAAATTATCTAGAATATAAAATGTGTGCATATAATAGACCTTAATTAACAAATATAATTTTAGCTACTAATTTTCAGGCCTCACACTGGTCAGACCCAAGCATATTGATCACTGGGTTATTGAGACTAGAGAATGGAGGAGAATACTATTGTTCTCCCTCTCTGCCTCTTCTCTAAATATGTTTGCAACATTCTTTTCTCTTTCACTCAGCACAAAGTCCTTTTATGGGAAAATGTTAATACATTTGCAGTCCTTGGTTCTTAGAGAAAATTGTCACTTAGAGATCTCTCTTACTAAATTCCCGAATATTTCCATTAATTTCTTCCAGAAAGCCTCAGGCATGTGTTTCTTTTTATGCACTTTTCTAAGCCATATATTGAGACCTACAATAACTTGCCATACTGGATCACCCATGGAATGTCTGAAAGCTACCCAACAGTGCATGAATTTTAAAAGCTTTTGCACAGCAAAGGAAACCATAAACAAGACAAAACAACAACCCTCAGAATGGGAGAAAATATTTGCAAATGAAGCAACTGACAAGGGATTAATCTCCAAAATACACAAACAGCTCATGCAGCTAATATCAAAAAAATAATAATAATAACCCAATCAAAAAAATGGGCAGATGATCTAAATAGATATTTCTCCAAAGAAGACAGACAGATGACCAAAAAGGACATGAAAAGATGCTCAACATCACTAATTATTAGAGAAATGCAAATCAAAACTACAATGAGGTATCACCTCACAGCAGTCAGAATGGGCATCATCAGAAAATCTACAAACAATAAATGCTGGAGAGCGTGTGGAGAAAAGGGAACTCTCTTACACTGTTGGTGGGAATGTAAATTGATACAGCCACTATGCAGAACAGTATGGAGGTTCCTTAAAAAACTAAGAATAGAATTACCATATGACCCAGCAAACACACTACTGAGTGTATACCCTGAGAAAACCATAATTCAGAAACAGTCATGTACCAAAATGTTCATTGCAGCTCTATTTACAATAGCCAGGACATGGAAGCAATCTAAATGTCCATTGACAGACGAATGGATAAAGAAGATGTGGTACATATAAACAATTGAACAATGGAATATTACTCAGCCATAAAAAGGAACAAAATAATGCCATTTGCAGCAACATGGAGATTGTTTCTTTGTCACAACCTAGAGATTGTTATACTGAGTGTAATAAGTCAGACACAGAAAGAAAAATATCATATGATATTGCTTATATATGGAATCTAAGAAAAAGTAGGGGAGACACATGAACTTATTTACAAAATAGAAGTAGAATCACAATGTAGAAAACAAACTTATGGTTACCAGGGGATGGGAGGGGAGGGATAAAATGGGAGATTGGATTGACATATACACACTACTATATATAAAATAGATAGCTAATAAGAAACTGCTGGGCTCCCCTGGTGGTGCAGTGGTTGAGAGTCCTCCTGCCGATGCAGGGGACATGGGTTCGTGTCCCGGTCTGGGAAGATCCCACATGCCGTGGAGCGGCTGGGCCCGTGAGCCATGGCCACTGAGCCTGCGCGTCCGGAGCCTGTGCTCCACAACAGGAGAGGCCACAATAGTGAGAGGTCTGCGTACCACAAAAAAAATAAAAGAAAAGAAACTGCTATATAGCACGGGGAACACTACTCAGTACTCTGTAAGGCATATATGGGAAATGAATCTTAAAAAAAAAAGTGTTAATATATGTATAACTGATTCATTTTGCTATACATCGGAAACTAACAAAACATTGTATGTCAACTATTCTCCAATAAAAATTTTAAAAAGATAAAACAAAATTTTAATTGTCTGTTTTCCTTTCTATTTTGCCTTCATCATATTGCCTATTTAATGCCCAGCTATGTTCTTAATAAAGCTTTCTTCCTCTTTGATTCACTGGTCTTTACTTCTAGACCATCAGATATATCTCCAAACACATTCTTTAATTCCCTGTCACTTTAAACTTTGCATTTGTTTCCTTGAAATACATATAATAAAACATGAAACAGTTCTTTGATTTTTTGATGCTTTAGCTAATAAAATGTTGGTAGGTGATGGGAAGTAAGTGAGCAACATAAAATATAGCCTTACAAATCCAAGGCTTACCAACATTGGCTAGGTTTTTCTCAAGGATAGGAACCAGGCCTTGTACCCCTGTAATAACCAGTATATTTCTTGGCACATAGAGCAGAAGCTTAATAAATGGATCACGTTGTTGTAACTAACTCTCCTTCTTTGATTTTTATTTGATTATTTTTAGGGTTATTATTAATATTATTTTTTCTTTTTTGCAGTACGTGGGCCTCTCACTGTTGTGGCCTCTCTCACTGCGGTGCACAGGCTCCGCACGCACAGGCTCAGCAGCCATGGCTTATGGGCCCAGCCGCTCCGCGGCATGTGAGATCTTCCTGGACCGGGGTGTGAACCCATATCCCCTGTACTGGCAGGCAGACTCTCAACCACTGCACCACCAGGGAAGCCCAGGGTTATTTTTGGACTATTCAAGTTATTTAAAAAATTAATAATAGAACAGTACAATATTTTGAAGGGTCAAAAGGAGGAAACTGTAAAAGAGTTTTAAAAAGTGAAAAATGGGAAGAAGAAATTGTTTAACCAAAATGATTTAGAACAAGACAGATGGCAAATCCATCGTGAACCAGTTTTCCCACTTTTATTTTTTCCTCAATTGAATCCATCATCATTCTGCCTCCCAGAGAATAATCTTACTGTCTTAATTAGCTTGTTCTTAGTTGTCATCTTAAAAATCCCAACAGCTTTTCCTATCTGTCCTTCTAGCCACGTTTTTATTCCTCACTGCTATTTAAGTTGTTTCTATATATTAAATTGATGAATGTGGTAGCCTACATTTAACCGTATCTTTTGAATAGTTACCTCATAAAGAAAATGCTAAATAGGTAGTAAACAAATTAGTTCAGATTCTTGCCTTCCAAGGATATACATTTTTCTGGCCCAAATAAACCCAGACAAATTCTATATCATTATATTCTTAACCTTTAAACTTCATGACAGAGTACTGAATTGCTTCTAGCTCTTGTGAATAATTTATTCACAGGAAACCTGTAATTCATGCATAAAGTTAAATTCAATGAAAATGGTATATCTGCATTCTTCTTACTATTGCTCTTAAGACCAAGTCATTTTCTCAAATTTCCAGTATACAATACAGTATTATTAACTGAGGTCATCACACTGAGTAGATTCCAGGTGCTCTCACAATACACACACAAAAGGGAACTGAGTCTGGATGTGTTAATTACCTTGACTGTAGTAATCATTCCACTCAATATGTATGTGGATATCAAAACATCATGTTGGGTACCTTAGCTCTATACAATTTTTATTCAAAAATTATATTGTCTTTGTATTATATAATTATAAAATATATTAAGAAAATATAGTATCAAGCATTATGGAAAAAATTAAATGTTGAATTTGATAAAGACCAAATTTTAAAAAGATCAAGTAATTTTAACTTGATGTTTTATTCATAATTTTTTTCAGCAACACGTTTTATATGTACTTCTACTCTAGAATCTGTAGAACTATTCTATGTAACATATTTTGAATATTATTGTTTATGAACATTAAAGTTTCTATTTATGCACATGTCATATTCTAATTATATTTAATTTGGCTAATTTTTTTGTTTAATTAAGATCTTTCCACATGAATTTGATATAATGGTAAATGAAATGAAACAAAGATAAAAAGTTGAATGAGAAAGACTTGCAGAGGGAATGGTTATGTGGAAATATGATGACCTGGTAAATCCTATTAGATCAATTGCCCAATGTATTCTATGTAATATTACTGAATATTAAGTCATGAAAATAAAGATGAACTGATTTTAAAAACGTGGTTATATCTATGGCACAAGCAGTTGGATTCACTGTCATCAGTATCTGAACTTCTAAAATTCTTGTTTGTATTGATTATATACTACTGTATAATAAAGCACCTCAGAACTTAAAACAAAGTATTTAGCTTATGACAAAGAATTTAGCTTATGATTCTGAGGGTTGGTGAGCTGACCATAGTCTTGTGGGACAGTTCGTATAGTCTTAGCTGAGATCACTCATGGGTCTGAAGTCAGGTGCCAGGTGGTTTAAGGAATGACATTTGTCAACTAAAGTTTCTCATCTGGACCATAGAACACACAGAATTATTTGTGTGCATATTTTAAAATTATCCCAAAGATAGTATGCAATTAATACCATTTTAGATGCACATGAAAAAAGTGACTCATTATATCACTGGATGCCTTAAAGCACTTAGAGCCCAGAGGGCTGCCTGGGTAGAGGCCAGAAAGGAGACACATGGGCGGAAATAGAGATGATTGGTACCTTGGTGTATCAGCCACATTTATCCCTATGACACATTAAAGACCTAATCATTGAAGAAATGGAGCAGATACTTGAATAAGCTATGGCTCCCAGAAGATGAGGTGCATAATCAGAAAAAGCCTGGACTTTAAGTGCCTTGCAAAAGCCTGCTAAAGATTGTATTCAGTTCTTTACTGTGTGGTCTTGAGCAACAGTGTACCCACGTAATAAAGTAGAAGAAAAGTGGAGAAGGAAGAGAGGGAGGGAGAACAGGAGAGAGAAACAGAACAAAGAAAGCAGAAGCAGTAAGCAGAAGAGGAGAAACAAAAACAAAAAACAAAAAAAAACAGGGTAAGAATGACAAAGACATAAATCTTAATTAATTTACTAATTTACTTTTTAATGTTTATAAGGCATTAGCCCACAGCATAATTCATCTGAAATCTTACCTCATATTAACACAGAAAAAAAAAAATCTAAGATTTTTCTTAAACAAGTTGTGGACACATGTGATAAATTCTGGTAAGAAATTGGATAGAAGTTTCAGCTGAATTATTTAAGGACCAAAGTGAGATGATTTCATGCTCACTGGAGGAAATGCCTTTCACTGAGAACCAATCCACAGCCTCTCTGTTTTCCAGGAGGCGAGAAACACCCACAAATGTCTCCAAGGCATTTACTGTCTTCTCTTCTCTGATCCTTTAGACTTGCATATAAATGCAAATTTTTTCCTTACTCTTTCCTGTAAAGTAAGCTTATTTTTCACTTCCAACTTATGGAATTTGGTGATTTAGATCCTAAAAGATAAGAAAAGCTTAAAATAACACAAATTAACACGTTTCCTATTGCTAGTACTTAGTATAATACATTATCAATTGAATGTTATTTTGCTTTTTCCCCTCTTTCTTGAAGATGATGCTACAAAAGAAAACTCACAGGTATATTTATTTAGATTCTCAACAGAAAATGCATTCCAATCTCAATTTCTTTTAACACCAGGAGGTATGCAGCCTCCAAAAGCAGCATTTGCATTCAGCTAAAACATCTGAGGTTATTACCAAATAGTTTTGACACAGGAAACATTTTGTAAAGGCACCTTCCTGATACTCTGGTAACTTGGAGGGCTGGTATGACATGCATTGTACAAAGTCTTAAAACGTTTATTGCTTGTCTGTTCATGCTAATGTTTAGAGCTTCTGCCCTGTAAAATATAGAAGGCTGTAACAAAATGTTGAAACTAAGAATGAAATTTAGGGTGAAATCGACTTGGAAGTTTACAGTCAAGTGTCAGTGGTACTAATTTTATTTTAATTAGCAGAATTTTAAGAAAATATCTTTTATATGCTAATAAAATAATTTAGCATAGTTTAGGATATCATAAACCTCTACCTTACATCAACTTATTTCTGTTACTGCCTATCATTTATTTGTAAGTCTTTCACTTAAGTTTGGGTCCATATCCAATATTTCTGATTATCTTTCACTATTATCCACATTTTGTGGCTTTTATTTTTTTGAGTTCAATTTAGTTCACTTGTTTTATATTCACTTATTTGTTTTTTTTTTAAATTGTTATTGGAGTATAGCTGGTTTACAATATTTTGTTACTTTCTATTGTACAGCAAAGTGAATTAGCTGTACATATACATATATCTCCTCTTTTTTGGATTTCCTTCCCATTTAGGTCATCACAGAGCATTGAGTAGAGTTCCCTGTGCTATACAGTAGGTTTTCATTAGTTATCTATTTTATACATATTATCAGTGATGTATATATGTCAATCTCAATCTCCCAATTCATCCCGCCCTGTCCTCACCCCCATGACATCCATATGTGTGTTCTCTACGTCTGTGTCTCTATTTCTGCTTTGTAAATAAAATTGTCTATGACAATTTTTTTCAGATTCCACATATATATATTAATATACAATATTTGTTTTTCTCTTTCTGACTTACTTCACTCTGTATGACAGTCTCTAGGTCCATTCACGTCTCTACAACTGACCCAACTTCATTCCTTTTTATGGCTGAGTAATATTTCATTGTATATATGTACCATATACAATATTCCTGATTATCTTTCACTATTGTCCATATTTTGTGGCTTTTTTTTTTTTTTTGGCCATGCCACACTACATGTGGGATCTTAGTTACCAGACCAGGGATCAACCAGGGATTGAACCCATGCCCCCTGCAGTGGAAGCACAGAGTCTTAACCATTGAACTACCAGGGAAGTCCCATATTTTGTGGCTTTTAAACCACTTTCTTCTGTATTTCTTTTATTCTTTATGGCTGGGCTACTTATAGGTTAGGTCCCAATCTTACTATTTGACTAAAAACCCCTCAGATCATGTGAGTTCAGGTTTATTTTTCTACTACAGGTTAAACTATTCCTTAAATAATGGGGAATAGATTATCCATTTTTTCAGAGGTGAGTCCTAGCTTAAGGTGGCTGATGTGTCTGGCATCTAAATGCTAGAGTACAACCATGGAGAGGAATTTAAAAATTTCCTGAAGAAACTCCAAAGATTTATTTGGTAGATCAAATCTACTGCTTCTGGTTTTTATTGTTATTTATTTGTTTGTTTTCTCTTTGAAGTCAGTCACTCAAAATCATCATGCTCTCTGCTTATTATTTATTGATCAATTAAAATTTGTGGTGCAAAATTTTATTCAGTAGCTAGAAAACAAAGAAGGACCTATGCAGTATGCTATTGCCTGGGAGTCTGGGATTGTCTTTTGCCAATCATATCAGTTTACTTCACAGGTGAAAATATTACCTTATTAGTTGAATGGACCCACTCTGGGATCCTAGCCTGGGCCGAGACCTCCTGTCTTGGCCAGGGAGGTTCTTTTGCTCAGATTCAAACAGCCAATAACAAAAGAGATGTTGAGACTGGAACAGCACAAGCTTTATTCAATGGCCAAAGAATGGAGCAGCTGAAACTTAGTTTGCAAATAAACTTCTAAATCCAATTCAGGTGGAGACATCCTATGTCTAGGAGGGTCGATGTAAAAGGGAGGGAGTTGATAAAACTGAGGGGGAATATTCATGAGTTATCTGAACTCAGGGTTCTGGTTTGGACCCAGAACTGATTCAACTCTCCTTTTCATTCCTTGTATGGGCTTTTCCTTTGTTGTCATGGCAACTGTCAAGTGTCATGGTGCTGGTGGGTGCGTCATTTAGCTAATGTATCAGTATTACAATGATTGTATAATGAGGCTCAAGGTCCACTGGAAGTCAAATTCTTAGCCATCTTGGGCCTAGTTAATCCTAATCAGTTCTTGTTTTTCCTCTTTGCAGCTTCTTCCTGAAACTTAGGTAACAGTATTTGGTTTCTATTTGAGGGAGGGGCAGGGGTATAATTCTGGGGCAACAACCTTGGTAACAAAAATAGAAATAAAGAGTTATAATGCCAAAGAATAAGAAGTGTTTTAAGAGGGCAATAGGTAATATATTCTCTGTACTTTACCATTTGGCATGATGTTTTTTCAATAGAGCATAAGACTAAAGCCTAGGGCTGTTTTCCTGACAAGAAAGACTCAGGACAAGCCAACCTAGGCATTCAAAATGGTGCTGGGTTCTTGCATATATGGTTATAAGCATTAAACACAGAATTATTGTGCCACTATAACTTTGCTTTATTTACTTTTTTATTTTCTCTCACTTAGTGTTCTGTCAGCCTGAAATTCTCTTCCTGCTAAAAACTGCATCCAATAACATGTAAATATTATGACACTTCCATCACTGGATGTAAACATCTTAACTCTTCACTCTATTTTTTTTTTCCAGAAAGATAAAGTGTATTTATGACAGAATGATGAAAGTCCACTAAACTACACTTATATGCCCAGAGGTCTTTTGAATCTTCTTACCCCTGATTATACTGCTTGTAAGAAATAGTCCTACAATACCTAAGGACCTAAAACTAATTAGAGTCTCTTTTAAAATTGTTAATAAAAAGATATGGAGAATGTGGGATTTTAATAAAGAAAGTTGAGCTGGAAACTAAGAGCTATGACTGTGCAAAAAGAGTAGAGTCAAGCCTACAGAGAAAAGATGGAGCACAGTTAAGAAGTTATTTGACTAAAAGGAAAGGTAGGAGAACAAAGAAAGGAAGAAAGATTCCCTGGATATCTTCTCATATCCAACCTGGGTATTCCCATGGGACCACGTGGTCTTGATGCCAGTGAGTTATTGACATCCTTAATGGCACTCAATCCATTGAGGTAGGTTGAGTACGTTTTATTTTTTG
The DNA here is from genome assembly GCF_008692025.1 of Phocoena sinus. Taxonomy (NCBI): domain Eukaryota; kingdom Metazoa; phylum Chordata; class Mammalia; order Artiodactyla; family Phocoenidae; genus Phocoena; species Phocoena sinus. The sequence continues at coordinate 85,987,081 of NC_045774.1, read as the reverse complement.
AAGCTGGAAGGGGTATGAAAATCAGTAAGATGCTCACCAAATGTCTCCTGAACTACTTCTCTCTACATACCTTGGAACCCTAGAAACAACTTCAGTTTCACTGCTACAGCAGTGAAAAAATTGAGTGTTTGTTCAGAAAATATCAGTTCACGTGTGGATAGAATTTTATGAATATAGTTTAGGAAAGCTAATGGAAACTGTAAATGAGCCAGATGCTGCTTTACTGCCTTCCCATCTCTATTATATTTTCACATCACTCAGTTTGTGCTATCTGAATTCAGCCTCCGACATTAATTTGAATTTGGAACCATCATTTTGATGTTTCTAGGATTGTAACATGGCAAATTGTACCCCATTATCTATTCTCACTCCCTCCTTGGAGCTGGTTCATAGACATCTAGTTAGAAAACATATTCTCCTTCCAGCAAAGATGGACTGGGTTCTAAGTTCCAAACTGGAGGATGTGATCTCCAGGAATGGGTGCAAATTCTGGGTCACACGCTTTAATAGGTGTCACTCACTTCCCATAGTGTGGAAGTGTGGTATCACAAGTCAGCTTCAAGCCTGTGAGTGAGGACAGCATGTGAAGGACCTTGAGAGTGACAGGACAGAAGGACCCAGAGTGCCTAGATGACCTCATAGATGATCCATGCTGAGCTCCCATCTCTGAACCACCAGCTGAAAGAGAAATGTTTCATTTTCCTTGATCCACTATATTTTGGACTGTCTTTGTTAAAAATCAGGCAACTTAGTTATTTGCTCCTTTTCTTCAACTATTTTCTCACTACATACTGAATTTTAACTGGAATAATTTGTATCACCAAGTGTTTTCTGCTTTTGAACAGATCTAATCTCCTACCTAGAAATTTGTGATGGAGGCCACATGATCCAGAGATTAGGGATACATTAAAATTTATAATTCAATCAAATTAGATAAGTATATAGGATGTAAATAAGAGTTCATAGCATGATATAAAAGAAACATAAATGAGCATAATTTAGTCAAGCTTTACAATAATAATAGCAATAATTGAAAACTGATACAGAACTTTTATCCAATCCTCACAACAAACCTGTGGGAATTTACTATTACTAATCATGTTTTACAGAAGGAAGAACTGGAAAAACTGGTAAGATGTACAGCCAGGAATCAAATCCCCCTGCCTGACTTCAGAGGTCATGCTCATTGGTAGGACCCTCTGCTCCCTCTCACTGTGCGGGGCTGCTTCTTACCAGGCCAGTCTCTATCCCTATGAATACCCTGAGAACTTGGCTCAGGAAGTCTAATAACATGTCCAAGCTCACACATCATATCAGTCACACTGTCAGGATTTCCAAATTGTTGCTGCTTTTCCTACATTCCAGTCTTCCAGGGGATCTGAGTTGTGAAATGAAAGATACAGACAGTAAGTGCAATTAGATTCAGAGAAGAAAAACATCTTAGTTAAGTGATCATAGAGGTTTGAGGACAAAGGCAAATGTTTATGGGAATGCTTAGAGCAGCCATCTAAGACTCGTATATATATATTTTAATATTCTTATACGTATATATATATATTTTTTTCTTTCTTTTTCAAACAGTAAATCTCCATGTATGATGTATGTGAAGACTCACAAAAGTTGATGAGATATGGACAGGCTGAGTCAGACTTTGTCCTGAATTGGTTTATTCTCTTATTCTTTCTGCCTTGTACTTCCATATTTTTTTTCTTAAACTGAGCCTAATAATATTGCCTTGGCATTGATGCCCACTTCAGATTAAGAAATATTCTAAATATAAAATATAGTATAAATATTAATACATACAAAAGAAGAATCTCTCTATCTCACATATGTATATAAAGTATTGTTATATATATATATATATATATATATATATATAATTCTTCTTGGTACATTTTTGCGTTTAACATAAGAATCTCATATTGTATTAGTAAGGACTCTGCCCCTTCCTCTCAAAAATGGCTAAGAAAAATTATATATGTACATACAAATATAAATATAATTTGGCTTGGCATGGATAAGTCTAAATATAGCATTTTTATTTTTCTGAGGTATAGTTGATTTACAATATTATTAGATTCAGCTGTACAACACAGTGATTCAGTATTTCACAAGTTATACTTCATTAAAATTTATTACAAGATAATGTTTATAATCCCTTATTCTCTAAAATATATCCTTGTTGCTTATCTATTTTATACATAGTAGTTTGTGTCTCCTAATCCCCTACCCCTATTTTCCCCCTCCCCCCTTTCCTCTCCCCACTGGTGGCAACCAGTGAGTCTGTTCCTATTTTGTGATATATATATTCACTTCTTCTATTTTTTATTCCACATATCAGTGATAACATACAGTATCTGGCTTTCTTAGTCTGACTTATTTCACTAAATGAAATACTTGCTAGGTCCATCCACATTGTTAAAAATGGAAGATCTTCATTCTTTTTTATGGCTAAGTGTGTATAACACACACATTGTGTGTGTGTGTTATATATATATATGTATGTATATATATATAGATAGATAGATACACACACATATACATATACACACACATATATAACATTTTCTGCACATATCTTTTCAAATTTGTGTTTTTGCTTTTTCCAAATATATATCCAGGAGTGGAATTGCTGGATTATATTGTAGTTCTATTTTTAGTTTTTTGAGGAGCATTCATAATGTTTTCCATGTTGACTGCACCAATTTACAATCCAACTGTGTACCAGGGTTCCCTTTTTCTCCACATCTTTGCCAACATTTGTTATTTGTGAGCTTTTTGATAATGGCCATTCTGACAGGCGTGAGATGACATCTCATGTGGTTTTGATTTCCATCTACCTGATGATTAGTGATGTTGAGCATCTTTTCACTTGCCTGCTGGCCATCTGCATGTCTTCTTTGGGGAAAAAAACATCTCTTCAGGTCTTCTACACATTTTTAAAATTTGGTCGTTTTGGGTTTTTTTGGTATTAAGTTGTATGAGCTCTTTACACATTTTGAATATTAACCCTTTATCAGATACATCATGTGCAAATATTTTATCCTGTTCAGTAGATTGTCTTTTTGTTTTGTCTATGGTTTCCTGGCCATAGGTGCATGGATTTATTTCTGAGCTCTTCATTCTCTTCCATTGATCTATGTGTCTGTTTTGGGGCCAGTGCCATGCTGTTTTAATTACTGTAGCTTTGTAATATAGTCTGAAGTTGGGGAATGTGATATTTCCAGCTTTGCTCTTTTTTTTCTTAAGATTTCTTTGGCTATTCAAGTTCTTTTGTGATTTCATATAAATCTTAGGGCTATTCATTCTAATTCTGTGATTAAGTTATAGTAAGTAAGAATAAGTAAGATAAGATAATCATAAATATTTTGATAGGGATTGCATTAAATCCATAAATTGCTTTGGACAGTATGGACATTTTAACAATATTAATTATTCCAATCCAAGTACATGGGATATCTTCCCATTCTTTGTGTAATTTTCAGATTCCTTCATTAATATTTTATAGTTTTCAGTGAATAGGTCTTTCACCTCCTTGATTAAGTTTATGCCTAGTTATTTCATTATTTTTAATGCAAGTTTAAATGAGATTGTATTCTTGCTTTCTCTTTCTGATAGCTTGTTAATAGTGTATAGAAAAGCAACAGATTTCTGTATATTAATCTCATATCTTGAAACTTCATTGAATTTATTTTTTAGTTCTAATAGTTTTCTGGTGGAGACCTTAGGGTTTTCTATATATAGTATCATGTCATCTGCAAATACTGACAGTTTTGTTTCTTCTCTACCAATTTGAGTGTCATTTATTTCCTTTTCATCTCTAATAGCTGTGGCTAGGATTTCCAATATTATGTTGAATAAAAGTGGTAAGAGTGCACATCTTTATCTTGTTCCTGATTTTAGAGGAAAGTCAGTTTTCATCATTGAATATGACGTTAGCTGTGAGTTTGTCATAAATGGCCTTTATTATGCTGAGATATAACAGTTACCTATTGCACTCTTTTTTTTTTTTTTTTTTGTGGTACGCAGGCCTCTCACTGTTGTGGCCTCTCCCATTGTGGAGCAAAGGCTCTGGATGTGCAGGCTCAGTGGCCATGGTTCATGGGCCCAGCCACTCTGCGGCATGTGTGATCTTCCCTAACCGGTGCACAAACCCATGTCCACTGCATTGGCAGGCAGACTCTCAACCACTGCGCCACCAGGGAAGCCCACCTATTGAACTCAATGAGATCCTTGTGTGGAAGTGTCCCTATACAATATGCCTGTGCCCAATGGCTTTGGTGGGAGAGCTGGATTTGACACGAACACATCACTTCCTTCCTCAGGGTATGCTGGCAGCTATCACCTTAGTAGGAGGTGGGGCTGGAGAGGGAAGACCAAAGGCCAGAGTCAGGTGGGAGCTGGGGCTTCCCCTCTGCTCAATGATCATCACTGCCCTATTGGGGGTAGGTTTTTATCCCAAATTGCTGGAGTAGAAATCTTGAGGGTCGGGTCCATGCTGGCTCCATTTCCTCTAAATCTGTGCTCTCTCCCACTCCCAGCACCATCACCCTCACCCCAGAGGGGAACAGTGCTGGAGCAAGAAGGGGTGGTATGGGCCCATGGATTAGGGCACAGGTTCTGGTGGTCCAGCTGGGGTACAATACCCAGAATGCTTTTGATGAGTTGCCTGTGTACATGCCCATGATGACTGCCCCTGCCCTGCTTGGAGCTGCATCATGAAGCAAGTTGAGGTGGAGCATTTGCTCAGCTCTGTCTGGGTCTTGCCCTGGGATGGTCATGGTAAACTGGGCAGTCACTGCAGCAGTTTTCAATCCACCCCCTCCTCCCTGCTTCCAGAGCAAGCAAGCATATACGCAGTCCTCAGGAGCAGGGTCCAGACTTCTCACTATGCTCCTGTTAGTTCCACTGTCCCTCTATCTATCTTAACCTGTGTCAGACCTTATGGCTGGGACACCCAATATGTGTCTCAAACCACTCACTCCCCAGGGAGGGTCTCTGTCCTATAATCTTCCTTTCCCATTGAGTCCCCTCCCAGGGCCACAGGTTCCAACCTGATCATTTTTCTTCCCTTCCAACCCAATTCCATGTAGATCTTTTTACAGCCTTGGTTGTACAGGAGCCTTTCTACCAATTTCCAGTTAATTTTCAGTGAGAATTTTTCCACATGTAGATGTATAGTTTTTCATATTTGTAAGGGAGGCGAGCTCCACATCCTTCTATTTTGCTATGTTGATTCTGATCCCAAGTGTAGCATATTATTATGGAGGTTCAGAACTTTCATAGATCAAAATAAGAAAATTATAACTTATGAAACTGAAAGTAATAGGAAATTATTTTCAGCAATATATACGAATATTCCATGGATATATGGGAAGGGAACACAAAGATATCATGAGGGCTTGTTTTCATCTAAAAATTATCATCTTACTATCTCAGATTCATTATAAACAGAGGAGATTAAATCAGGGAAAGATCTTTTTTCTCATTATTTAAATAAAATAGCAATTGATTTTATTTTTCACAAACATATTCACATCAAATCATAGTTAAAATTCTGTAAAATATCCTTTGATCTTTTGATGGACTTAACTTATACTACAATTAGAAAGTTATATAACAGTACAATATTGTACAAAAGAGGAATACTAATAATATTACTTGACAGGGCATCTACATATTCTTTGTGTTTATAATTGGCTTGTATAAAGGTTATTATTTCCCCCTCAAAAAAATACTAAATGAATGGATTAAAATATAATATTACCTCCAGAGTGATCTAGAAAATCCAAGTAATTTACCTTAGCTTTAAATAAAACATTTGATTAATGAATGTAATAAATGATAGCATAGAAAAAAAATCCAATGATTAAAAGATATTCTTATAAGATGTGTCTGCTGAGTCCTATTTTTGGCAGAGACCATTCAGCCAATTATAGCTATAGTCACACAACTGCATTATCAACTCTATGCTTGATTTGTGTGCATTCTGATGGGTTGCTTTAAATAATAAATATAATATTAATTTATATAATAATACGGTAAAATTTTGCAGTTAAAGTTTTTGCCTTACAATAGAGCGAATATAAATTTTGAAATTTAAATTAAGGCAACTACCCTGACAATCGTCAAGCATTTGCTGAAAAACAAAAATATTATGGATCAAAGCTAACACATTGTACATAATCAGAGCAAGATAGTTTATAAACTCACATTTACATGCAACCACCAATGAAACACATTTATTTCATCCACTGCATGTACATTATATTATCTGAATAAACCTAGACACTGTTACCATAAATTCATATTGTAGGATGCTTAAACTAATGTATGGAGCAAACCAAGATATAAAGAAACAGACAAATGAACATTTATTTACTCAGGTGTTTATATTTTATCCTATATTAAAACACAAACTTGTTTTATACTAATCACCCATCATTTAAAATTCAAGTAAGAGAATCATTAGGAAACCATACATTTACATGAGGAAAAGAAAATCATAGAATGTAGTTAGAAGAAAAAAGTGTTTAAATTATAATTAAGACTTTTCTAAGGACTTAGAAAGAATAATCATTTAACAAAACATAATCAAACTGGAATATTGAACTTCAGTTATTACAGTAGCTAAAAGAAAAGAAATTAAAAGAAAATAAATTAACTCTCTGATTCCTTGCAGTGTCATTTTTCTACGATCTTGTGTCCCAATTTAAAAACAAAACTTCCTTAATGAAGTGGACATGTCTGTAGTTCTTTTCATGATGCCTCTTGAATAGGCATAAAATAGAAACATCCTAGATGGACAATTTCACCATATTGTAATTTTAGGAAGGCTAAAGTTTTCAAAAGCCCAATTAAAATTTAAAAATATATATATAGAATATCTGGAAAAGCGAAATTGTCTTTTATTTGAGATTTCAGATTTTATTTGAGATCTCAACTTATTCTGCATTTGAAGAAACTGTAATTTTTAAAGAAACATAAATTCTTATCAGAATCAACCTAAATTTCTTCTCTTTCAATCTTTTTTTCTCTTTCTCTGTATACACACACGTGATCCACACACACACATTTATATACACACAAACACATACATACACGTACATACCACAGAACAAGCCATAAATATTCCTTCTCTCTTCATATTATGTATATTCCCTAAGATGTGCTAGAAATTATATAGTAACTCATTTAGTATTTAAACAACAATTTAATCAAATAAAATTGTTATCCCTTTTATAAATTTATATCCCTTTTATAAATGAGAATAGAGGACCTCAAGTAAGATATACAATTTACCTTAAGTCATGAAACCTGTAATGTCAAAGTCAGAATTTTAACCCCTGTTCAAATATATATATATATAACTGCACAGTAAAATCCTCACTGGGTCTAGGATGGTATAATGGAAAATGAATGGCTTTTGGAAAAGAGTTACCCTACTTTTTATTCCTGGCTACAATTTTTTACATCCATGTCTTCTTGGGTTAGTGAGTTAAAATCCTCAGGTCATATTTTTCTTAACTGCAAAATGGAGGTAAAAATACCTAACTTGCATGATTATTATGAGGATTAGAATTAGTATATAGCAATCTCTTATCATGTGATGTTATCCCAATAAATATCTGATGTCATTATCTTTTGTATTATTGTATAATTATTACCCATAACCAGTAAGTGTATACTGTCTATTAACTGGGTTATATAAAGGAACAAACACATACACACACACACACACACACACAAACACCTTTTTCCTTAGAACATAAAATTAGCCATTTTAAATTATATGTTAATTTGATATATTTGAGCATTAATTTTTATACAAAATCTAGTAAATTATTTCAAATTTATCTATTGAACACACTTATTTCTAAAAAGTTTTATATTTAGTGAAAAATTGTATAATTTGTTTAACCTCAGCCTTCATAATAAAACTATAGCAAAACAATCACGTGAAAAAAACAATTGACACAAGTAGATTGATTTAAAAATTCCCCTCTTTTTGTAAAATTGAACTTGGCTTCCACACCACTCTGTAATAAGGAATAGGATTGTGCAGATAAAAGAAACATGTAAGATTAGGTAGTTCATTTAATATTGACAGCAATGTCAAGGTTTCCAAGAAAAGCAGGCTATATATTCAAACTAATAAAATAAATATGACTAGAACATTCATTATAGATGCCTGCATAAATAAATGTATACTCTTTATATTATAGCTGCAAGATTCTTTTTTATATGAATTTGTGATATTCCTTGAGGTGTTCATTTCTAATGTGAAAAAGACGCAAGATTTTGAATCAAAAGATTTAGAGTAATTCTCCTGTGTCATCTGATGCGTTTTTAAAGATATAGATGGCACGGCTTAATTCAGAAAACTTGTTATTACAAGAACAGTTATAACTGTGCCATGTCCAGTTATCCTACAGATTGTAGTTAGAAAGAAGTATAATTATGTAAAAATGCAGATGGAAAGATTAAAGACTCAGAGTGCCCATTCAATTCAAAGACATAGAGACCAAAATTCAGTTGCCAATCTTTATGTTTTCATGCACTTTGGGAATATCTAACTGATTTCGTTTTCCACACAAATAAAAGTGGTCTCTATTCATATAGGAGTTTTATGTGTACGTTCTAAAATCAGACACGATATTCCTATGTTTTTCAAAAAGACTATATTACAACAATTACAGGAACAGTGTACGTATGAATCAAACATTTTAGCTAACTAAGATCATTGTACACAGATTTAGAGGGATGATGAACTAAGAGATTAGTTTTTGTGGTTTCATTCTCCTTAGAATTCATAATTTCAAGTTCTGGGTCTGCACAACAAATGGATGTTTTGCATTTAATTAGCATAGACGAGAGGGGCTTCCGTGAAGATGGCAGAAGAATAGACGCGGAGATCACCTTCCTCCCCACAGATACACAAGAAATACATCTACACGTGGAACAACTCCTACAGGACACTTACTGAACACTGGCAGAAGACCTCAGACCTCCCAAAAGGCAAGAAACTGCCCACGTACCTGGGTAGGGCAAAAGAAAAAATAATAAACAGAGACAAAATAATAAAGATGGGAGCCGCACAAGTGGGAGGGAGCTGTGAAGGAGAGAAGGTTTCCACACACTAGGAAGCCCCTTCACGGGCGGAGACTGCGGGTGGAAGAGGGGGAACGCTTCAGAGCCATGGAGGAGAGCACAGCAGCAGGGGTGCAGAGGGCAAAGCGGAGAGATTCACGCACAGAGGATCAGGGCCGACTGGCCCTCACCAGCCCGAGAGGCTTGTCTGCTCACCCACAGGGGAGGGCGGGGCTGGGAGCTGAGGCTCGGGCTTCGGTCAGAGTGCAGAGAGAGGACTGGGATTGGCGGCATGAACACAGCCTGCTGGGGGTTAGTGCACCACAGCTAGCCAGGAGGGAGTCTGGGGAAAAGTCTGGAGCTGCCAAAGAGGCAAGAGACTTTTTCTTCCCTCTTTCTTTCCTGGTGCGCGAGGACAGGGGATTAAGAGCACTGCTTAAAGGAGCTCCAGAGACAGGCGTGAGCTGCGGCTAAAAGCGCGGACCACAGAGACAGGCATGAGATGCTAAGGCTGCTGCTGCCGCCACCAATAAGCCTGTGTGTGAGCACAGGTTACTATCCACACCTCCCTTCCAGGGAGACTGTGCAGCCCGCCACTGCCAGAGTCCCAGGATCCAGGGAAAACTTGCCCAGGAGAACGCATGACACGCCTCAGGCTGGTACAACATCACGCCAGCCTCTGCCACCACAGGCTCGCCCTGCACTCCGTGCCCCTCCCTCCCCCCGGCCTGAGTGAACCAGAGCCCCCGAATCACCTGCTCCTTTAACCCCGTCCTGTCTGAGCAAAGAACAGACGCCCTCCAGCGACCTACATGCAGAGGTGGGGCCAAATCCAAAGCTGAGCCCCTGGGAGCTGTGAGAACAAAGAAGAGAAAGGGAAATCTCTCCCAGCAGCCTCAGAAGCAGTGGATTAAAGCCCCACAATCAACTTGATGTCTGTGGAATAAATTAATAGACAATGAATCATCCCAAATTGAGAAGGTGGACTTTGAGAGCAAGATTTATGCTGTATAGCTTTGCTTCCACCATTTGTCATAGGGTTCTATCTGTCAATTTTGTTTGTTTGTTTGTTTTATTTATTTTTCTTTTTTAATAATTATTTTTTATTTTAATAACTTTATTATATTTTATCTTACATTATTTTATTTTACTTTATCTTCTTTCTTTCCTTTTTTCCTTCCTTCCCTCCCTCTTTCCTTCCTTCCTCCCTCCCTCCCTCCCTCACTCCTTTCTTTCTTTCTACTTCTATTAATTCTTTCTTTCTACTTTTTCTCCCTTTTGTTCTGAGCCGTGTGGATGAAAGGCTATTGGTGCTGCAGCAAGGAGTCAGTGCTGTGCCTCTGAGATGGGAGAGCCAACTTCAGGACATGGGACCACAAGAGACCTCCCAGCTCCACATAATATCAAACAGCAAAAATCTCCCAGAGATCTCCATCTCAACGCCAGCACCCAGCTTCATTCAACGACCAGCAAGCTACAGTACTGGACATCCTATGCCAATCAACTAGCAAGACAGGAACACAACCCCACCCATTAGCAGAGAGGCTGCCTAAAATCATAATAAGGCCACAAACACCCCAAAACACACCAACAGACCTGGACCTACCCACCAGAAAGACAAGATCCAGGCTTATCCACCAGAACACAGGCACTAGTCCCCTCCACCAGGAAGCCTACACAACCCACTGAACCAACCTTAGCCACTGGGGAGAGACAGCAAAAACAATGGGAACTACGAACCCACAGCCTCCAAAAAGGAGACCCCAAACACAGTAAGATAAGCAAAATGAGAAGACAGAAAATCACACAGCAGATGAAGATAAAAACCCACCAGACCTAACAAATGAAGAGGAAATAGGCAGTCTACCTGAAAAAGAATTCAGAATAATGATAGTAAAGATGATCCAAAATCTTGGAAATACGATGGACAAAATGCAAGAAACATTTAACAAGGACCTAGAAGAACTAAAGATGAAACAAACAGTGATAAACAACACAATAAATGAAATGAAAAATACTCTAGTTGGGAACAATAGCAGAATAACTGAGGCAAAAGAACGGATAAGTGACCTGGAAGATAAAATAGTGGAAATAACTACTGCAGAGCAGAATAAAGAAAAAAGAATGAAAAGAACTGAGGACAGTCGCAGAGACCTATGGAACAACACTAAACACACCAACATTCGAATTATAGGGGTTCCAGAAGAGGAAGAGAAAAAGAAAGGGACTGAGAAGACATTTGAAGAGATTATTGTTGAAAATTTCCCTAATATGGGAAAGGAAATAGTTACTCAAGTCCAGGAAGCACAGACAGTCCCATACAGGATAAATCCAAGGAGAAACACGCCAAGACACATATTAATCAAACTGTCAAAAATTAAATACAAAGAAAACATATTAAAAGCAGCAAGGGAAAAACAACAAATAACACACAAGGGAATCCCCATAAGGTTAACAGCTGATCATTCAGCAGAAGCTCTGCAAGACAGAGGAACTGGCTGGACATATTTAAAGTGATGAAGGAGAAAAACCTACAACCAAGATTACTCTATCCAGCAAGGATCTCATTCAGATTTGATACAGAAATTAAAACTTTTACAGAAAAGCAAAAGCTAAGAGAGTACCGCACCACCAAGCCAGCTCTAGAACAACTGCTAAAGTAAATTCTCTAGGCAGGAGGCAAAAGAGAAGGAAAAGACCTACAATAACGAACCAAAAACAATTAAGTAAGTGGGAATAGGAACATACATATCGATAATTACCTTAAATATAAATGGACTAAATGCTCCCAACAAAAGACACAGATTGGCTGAATGGATACAAAAACAAGACCCATATATATGCTGTCTACAAGAGACCCACTTCAGACCTAGAGACACATACCGACTGAAAGTAAGGGGATGAAAAAAGATATTTCATGCAAATGGAAACCAAAAGAAAGCTGGAGTAGCAATTCTCATATCAGACAAAATAGACTTTAAAATACAGACTATTAAAAGAAACAAAGAAGGACACTACATAATGATCAAGGGATCGATCCAAGAAGAAGATATAACAATTGTAAATATTTATGCACCCAACATAGGAGGACCACAATACATAAGGCAAATACTAACAGCCATAAAAGGGGAAATCGACAGTAACACATTCATAGTAGGGGACTTTAACACCCCTCTTTCACCAATGGACAGGTCATGCAAAATGAAAATAAATGAGGAAACACAAGCTTTAAATGATACATTAAACAAGATGGACTTAATTGATATTTATAGGACACTCCATCCAAAAACAACAGAATACACAGAAAACAACAGAATACACATTTTTCTCAAGTTCTCATGGAACATTCTCCAGGATAGATCATATATTGGGTCACAAGTCAAGCCTTGGTAAATTTAAGAAAATTGAAATTGTTTCAAGTATCTTCTCCGACCCTAATGCTATGAGACTAGATATCAATTACAGGAAAAGATCTGTAAAAAATACAAACACATGGAGGCTAAACAATACACTACTTAATAACGAAGTGATCACTGAAGAAATCAAAGAGGAAATTAAAAAAACCTAGAAACAAATGACAATGGAGACAAGACGACCCGAAACCAATGGGATTCAGCAAAAGCAGTTATAAGAGGGAAGTTTATAGCAGTACAGTCCTACCTTAAGAAACAGGAAACATCTCGAATAAACAACCTAACATTGCACCTAAAGCAATTATAGAAAGAACAAAAGAAACACAAAGTTAGCAGAAGGAAAGAAATCATAAAAATCAGATCAGAAATAAATGAAAAAGAAATGAAGGAAATGATAGCAAAGATAAAAAAAAAACTAAACGCTGCTTCTTTGTGACGATAAACAAAATTGGTAAACCATTAGCCAGACTCATCAAAAAAAAAAAAAAAAAAAGGGAGAAGACTCAAATCAATAGAATTAGAAATGAAAAAAGAGCAGTAAAAACTCACAGTGCAGAAATACAAACGATCATGAGAGATTACTACATGCAACTCTATGCCAATAAAATGGACAACCTGGATGATATGAACAAATTCTTAGAAAGGCACAACCTGCCAAGACTGAATTAGGAAGAAATAGAAAATATGAACAGACCAATCACAAGCACTGAAATTGAATGTGTGATTAAAAATCTTCTAACAAACAAAAGCTCAGGACCAGATGGCTTCACAGGAGAATTCTATCAAATATGTAGAGAAGAGCTAACACCTATCCTTCTCAAAATCTTCCAAAATATAACAGAGGGAGGAACACTCCCAAACTCATTCTATAAGGCCACCATCATCTTGATACCAAAACCAGACAAGGATGTCACAAAGAAAGAAAACCACAGGCCAATATCACTGATGAACGTAGATGCAAAAATCCTCAACAAAATACTAGCAAAGAGAATCCAACAACACATTAAAAGGATCATACACCATGATCAAGTGGGGTTTATTCCAGGAATGCAAGGATTCTTCAATATACACAAAACAATCAATGTGGTAAACCACATTAACAAACTGAAGGAGAAAAACCATATGATCATCTCAATAGATGTAGAGAAAGCTTTCGACAAAATTTAACACCCATTTATGATAAAAACCCTGCAGAAAGTAGGCATAGAGGGAACTTTCCTCAACATAATAAAGGCCATATATGACAAACCCACAGGCAACATCATCCTCAATGGTAAAAAACTGAAAGCATTTCCACTAAGATCAGGAACAAGACAAGGTTGCCCACTCTCACCACTCTTATTCAACATAGTTTTGGAAGTTTTAGCCACAGCAATCAGAGAAGAAAAGGAAACAAAAGGAATCCAAATCGGAAAAGAAGAAGTAAAGCTGTCACTGTTTGCAGATGACATGATACTATACATAGAGAATCCTAAAGATGCTACCAGAAAACTACTAGAGCTAATCAATGAATTTGGTAAAGTAGCAGGATACAAAATTAATGCACAGAAATCTCTGTCATTCCTATACACTAATGATGAAAAATCTGAAAGTGAAATCAAGAAAAGACTCCCATTTACCATTGCAACAAAAAGAATAAAATATCTAGGAATAAACCTACCTAAGGAGATGAAAGACCTGTATGCAGAAAATTATAAGACACTGATGAAAGTAATTAAAGATACAAATACAAATAGATGGAGAGATATATACCATGTTCTTGGATTGGAAGAATCAACATTGTGAAAATGACTCCACTACCCAAAGCAATCTACAGATTCAATACAATCCCTATCAAACTACCACTGGTAATTTTCACAGAACTAGAGTAAAAAAAAATCGCAATTTGTATGGAAATACAAAAGACCCCAAATAGCCAAAGCAATCTTGAGAACGAAAAACGGAGCTGGAGGAATCAGGCTCATTGACTTCAGACTATACTACAAAGTTACAGTAATCAAGGTAGTATGGTACTGGCACTAAAACAGAAAGATAGCTCAGTGGAACAGGATAGAGAGCCCAGAGATAAACCAACGCACAAATGGTCACCTTATCTTTGATAACGAAGGCAGGAATGTACAGTGGAGAAAGGACAGCCTCTTCAATAGTTGGTGCTGGGAAAACTGGACAGGTACATGTAAAAGTATGAGATTAGATCACTCCCTAACACCATACACAAAAATAATCAAAATTGATTAAAGACCTCAATGTAAGGCCAGAAACTATCAAACTCTTACAGGAAAACATAGGCAGAACACTCTATGACATAAATCACAGCAAGATCCTTTTTGACCCACCTCCTAGAGAAATGGAAATAAAAACAAAAATAAACAAATGGGACCTAATGAAACTTCAAAGCTTTTGCACAGCAAAGGAAAACATAAACAAGACCAAAAGACAACCCTCAGAATGGGGGACAATATTTGTAAATGAAGCAACTGACAAAGGATTCATTTCCAAAATTTGCAAGCAGCTCATGCAGCTCAATAACAACAACAACAAAAAAACCCAATCTAAAAATGGGCAGAAGATCTAAATAGACATTTCGCCAAAGAAGATATACAGACTGCCAACAAACACATGAAAGAATGCTCAACATCATTAATCATTAGAGAAATGCAAATCAAAACTACAATGAGATATCATCTCACATCAGTCAGAACGGCTGTCATCAAAAAATCTAGAAACAATAAATGCTGGAGAGGGTGTGGAGAAAAGGGAACACTCTTGCACTGCTGGTGGGAATGTGAACTGGTTCAGCCACTGTGGAGAACAGTATGGAGCTTCCTTAAAAATCTACAAATAGAACTACCATATGACCCAGCAATCCCACTACTGGGCATATACCCTGAGAACATCAAAATTCAAAAAGAGTCATGTACCAAAATGTTCATTGCATCTCTATTTACAATAGCCCAGAGATGGAAACAACCTAAGTTCCCATCATCAGATGAATGGATAAAGAAGATGTGGCACATATATACAATGGAATATTACTCAGCCATAAAAAGAAACGAAACTGAGCTATTTGTAATGAGGTGGATAGACCTAGAGTCTGTCATACAGAGTGAAGTAAGTCAGAAAGAGAAAGACAAATACCGTATGCTAACACATATATATGGAATTTAAGAAAAAAAATGTCATGAAGAACCTAGGGGTAAGACAGGAATAAAGACACAGACCTACTGGAGAACAGACTTGAGGATATGGGGAGGAGGAAGGGTGAGCTGTGACAAAGCAAGAGAGAGGCATGGACATATATACACTACCAAATGTAAGGTAGATAACTAGTGGGAAGCAGCCACATCACACAGGGATATCAGCTCGGTGCTTTGTGACCGCCTGGAGGGGTGTGATAGGGAGGGTGGGAGGGAGGGAGACACAAGAGGGAAGAGATATGGGAACATATGTGTATGTATAACTGATTCACTTTGTTATAAAGCAGAAACTAACACACCATTGTAAAGCAATTATACTCCAATAAAGAAAAATAAATAGCATAGTCCATATAATTATTAGATGTGAATATTTATTTTAAAAATCAAAATTTGAAAATAATTTTATATGTCTATAAAAATTTTAAACATATAAAATTTTTTATGTCTATAAAAATATAGCCTCCTTTTATAAAAGTCACTTTTTATTCTCTGAGAGAAAAGTAGATGAAAAAAATGACTCTCCTGTGGGCACTTTCTAAATTCTCCTGTGAGACACAGAATCTAATTATTCTGCAGTTTGTCTTCTGAAAGAGGTGGTCTGTGTGCCATCATCATGATACTCATGATACTGTCTGTAAACCACCAGCCTGATAACATGATTTGCCTCACTAATGTTCGTCTGTTTCTGTTACTTTTTGATAAACGTGAGGGCGATGCTGTGTTTCAGGTTGAATTCATTATGACAATGTCTGGTAGTAACCTGTAGAAATTTAAAACATGAGTGTGGATGAATAGTCATTTAATGAATCCATGACTTTTTAAACATCTGTTCTAACTTTTTTATTTTGTCCACACATCTAGTTTTCTTTTTTCTTTTTTTCTTTAATATTTATTTATTTAGCTGCAGCACGTGAACTCTTAGTTGCAGCATGTGGGATGTAGTTCCCCGACGAGGGACCGAACCTGGGTCCCCTGCACTGGGAGCACAGAGTCTTAGCCACTGCACCACAAGGGAAATCTTTCCCCATACATCTACACACAGAAAGTTGTCAAACTCTGACTGCTGTGGAATTAATTCTTTTATTTTTTAATTTTAATTTTCTCTTTACTGTATTTCTTTATTTATCCTACAGATTACCTAATGCTCTCTGATTTCTAAATGCTTTAACTTTACAAGAATGGAGTAAAATGTAAAGAAAAGGAAACTGGAAGAAATAAGTATTTGAATTTTCTATTTACAAGCAACACCACTTAAAAGATCTGCAGAAAAAGAAGATGTAAAAATATCTGAGGGAGAAGACACAAGTTTATTTTTTAAATAACTTACATTTTCCTTCTTTTATATCATAACCATATATATTTTAAACTGATATGTTTAAAGGGTTGAATTTCACTCTTTCTGAAAGAGAAATAAATACTATTGTTTATGAACTTTAACAGAAGTAATTTTCAAAATAAAGAAGATTATTTGGTAGTATTCCACGTACAAAATAATAATATCTTATACTAAATACAGCCTTCATGAAAACAGGGATGTTTCTCTGCTCTTAACACTGCTGAATCCTCCATGCTATTAGAAAAGTGTTTGGAATGTATTAGAGTAGGTAATCAAGAAGTATGTCTGTAGCAAACGAACTGTAAAGCAGATCCATAAATTTGCTATGTAAATAGCTTGTGCTCAGATTCTGTGATGCAACATTTCCAATATACACAGGTCAGACTGTATCTTTTACACTGGTAGCATGGTGAAGGGCATTCTCAAACTTAGGGCATCTAGCAAAAGCAGTAATGAACAGTATTGGAACTATTCAAAAGAAGAATATATAACCTTAAGAATATTGGGAGGGGGAATCTAAGAATTTAAATTCAAAATGCAATTTAAAAAAATGTAAACTTATTTTATGAAATTATGTTGTAAGAGCTCAACAAACACATGAAAGATACAAACAGATTACATATCATAAAAGAACACTCTAGTCCCTAAGAAAGGCTAGGATGTAAGAAAACCTGAAATATTTCATCAGTTCCTCTTAATTAGGACAGCAAAGTACCTTACTGTGGACCAACTTCACTATTACTGTAAATGAACCAGTTTATAGCACAGGCCCCATAGGATGTTGGGCTTTTAAATGGAACATGAGTGTGGGCTTATATTTTGCTATTCATTAAAGGTATTCATTCTTATTAGAGGAAGAATAATTTTAAAATATAGAATAATGTCACCCTTCAATTACAAAAGTGAATATTTTAATCAATTACAGTAAATACCAAGGGGATGATTCTTGACTACCAGAATGCCCTTCAGGCTTGCTTCGCAGGATTATGAATCATGCGTGTTTAAAGGCCAACAGTGAAATAAAAATGCTATTGCTTTAAAAAAAAATGCTTCTAGGGTCTATTTAAAAGGGGATGGATTCATCCTCAAGATTTTGTTTTTCTCAATAAAAAATGAAATCTCCATTGATTTTAAAAGGAGAGCAATGTTCTAGAAGCAGGAGTACTAAAGTAGACCGGATAACTTGTATTTTATTCAGAGGGTTATCAACTGTTCATTATATCTTTGGGGAAGTCTTAAAAATCATATTCAATGCTCATATTTATAAATTTGAATAATGTATTTTCCAACACAATAAGAACATCTTATCAATATACAAAAAGGCTTTGCTTAATAGATTTGTAAGAATTTTAAGTTACACTTCATTTTCTTTCTTAGATTTTGCCTTTTGAATGCATCAGATGATTTTCATTTAAAGTGTTCTTGAAATATTTCATACATATTAAAATAGATATAGGTATTTTTTTTAAGTTATATTTTATTCACTGGGGTAGCTAGACATTTCTGTGGTAGGAACAACATTTACCATTCTTCCATCTTCATTTGCTAGTTTTATTTTTGTCTTGTTTTAATATAGCCACTGTGAGAGACAGCATAGGATAGTGGTTAAGGCTAAAACTCTGGAACCAGGCTGTTGTGTGAAGTCTCTTGACTTCACAGATGGTGAGAAATAAGACCCTGGGCAAGTTACCTACTATCTCTACCCTCTATAACTGTATCAACTCTATTCTTTGCATCTTAATTTCCTAATGATTAAAATAGGAATAATAATGGGAAAAAAACCCAGTAATATCTCCCATGGTTATCCTAAGAATTAAATGCTTAAATATTTGAGAATCACTTTGTAAAGTGCCTGATACATGGAGAATGTCTGGTTAGTGGTAACTGACAAAATTAAAAGGAAAGCTCATTAGTCTACTTTTCCCCTCTTCCGCCAAAGTGTGCATCATTCTATATGTTACCACGTCAAACATATCTCTAAATTAGAGCACTGGTACAAAGTGTCCATGTCTGTACTTTTCTCTTTTTGATCTTTAGCTCAGGCTCCAAATACGGCAGTTCCAGATCATCCCTCTTACTGTCTTCACTTGAACAAAACATGTTGAAATGAAAAAAAAAAAAAATCTAGCCATTCTCTAGAGTAACTAGGATTCTGAGTGTATCAGACATACAGCCCACATTCAATTCGTCTATGGATGAAATGACAAAGCGACAGCAGAGACAACATGCCTCCGAGGTTTTGTCTAAAACTGCCTTAAAGGTACAATTTCATAGAAGGTGTCGTTATTCATTTTTTATCATGGAAAGCTTGAGTTGAATTTAAATTACTCAAATGCCTTTAGATAAATATCAGTATTTTCCCTATGTTTCCTAGCCTACTCTGACTCATCTATCAAAACTTTCTAGTACACGGAGGGGAAGGGATGGGCTTGACACAGACAAATATGATAATAAGTGGGGGTCTTGCAAAGACTCCTGTGGCTCCATTCACAAAACAGAGATTTAAATACAATTATCCTTTTTGATTATCATAAGAGTTTATATATTTTTAGGGCATATATACTTTACATGTAGAATATTAAAGCCTGTAGACCTATTATTGTCTAAGAGTCAAACTATTCAAACTATAAAGCTTCTAAATTTAAATTATTCAAATTATTCAAACTATAAAGCTTCTAAATTTATTCAAACTATAAAGCTTCTAAATTTAAAATTAGCCTTTTGCCATATGGTTACTAGGTATTTTGATTTGCTCTTTTTTTAAAAGGAAATAATTATTCATTTATTGGGCTGAAGTATCACTGGAGGTATACTGGCTTCTCAGGCTCTCAGGGCTCAGCTGTTACACAGAATGATGGCAGTAACCAGCCTCCAGGAGCCCAATTCATTCTCTGTCCCCAGCTCTCTCTCTTTCTCAATCTCTCTCTCTCTCTCTCTCTCTCTCTCTCTCTCTCTCTCTATATATATATATATATATATATATATATATATATATATCTTCTTTGCTGGCCCTCTTCTCCTTCCTCTGTTCCAATTATGTACACTTACACATATGTTACACGCTTTGTGATTGCCCTACAGTTCTTGAGTATTCTGTTCCTTTTTCCACTTTCTTTTCCTCTTTGCATTTTGGCTTGAGAAGTTTCTATGGATCTATATTCAAGCTCACTCATACTAAACTTAACAACTCTGTACAGTCTACTGATGAATCCATCATAGGGATTCCTCATTTCTCTCAGTGTTTTTGATTTCTAGAATTTTCTTCTAAATTCCATCTCTCTGCTTACATTATCCATCTGTTCTTACATGTTGTCTACTTTTCCCATTATAGCCCTAAAGATATAAATCATAGTTATTTCAAATTCTCTATCTTATATTTCCAATGTCTCTGTTGTATCTGAGTCTGGTTCTACACCTGTTTTTCTTCCTCAGACTGTGCTTTTCCTTGCCTTGTAGCATGTCTTGTAATTTTTGTATTGAATAATCAGAACTGAAGTAAGAGGGCTTTTAGTGCGAGGGTTTAGGATAATATGGCTAGGGGTTGGTCTGTGTTTATTGTTTATTTTAGTTGTAGGTGAAGGGATTCAGAAAACGCCACCCCAAAATATGTCACTCTTAATCTGTTTTTTTTTTAAGGTTTTTTTTTTTGTTGTTGTTGTTGTTTGTTTGGTTGGTTGGTATTTTTTGCGGTACATGGGCCTCTCACTGCTGTGGCCTCTCCCGTTGCAGAGCACAGGCTCCAGACGCGCAGGCCCAGCAGCCATGGCCCACAGGCCCAGCCACTCTGTGACATGTGGGATCTTCCCGGACCGGGGCATGAACCCACGTCCTCTGCATCGGCAGGCAGACTCTCAACCACTGCGCCACCAAGGAAGCCCTGTTAATTTGTTTTATGTTAGTTTAGCTCTTAGTCCAGACACACAACCTACAAGAGTAGAGGAAGGTTTTCCTCCTCTCCATAGGTGTTCAATTTCCTTTTATGTCCTTATTTTGCCTCCCTTCTTGAATTTGGGGTTTCTTAAGTACTCCTCAGAAAGCCTGCCCCATTCAGTTGTAATCCACTCTCATTATATTGGAACCCTCTTTGTTTGGTGGTAAAGCGTGAGTGAGGAAGCATGCTCTACAATTGTATTATTAATCTTAGGCTTCAATGGGCCCCTGTTTGTGGGTCTTCAAATGTGTTTCTCTGATGGTATATCTTTGTACCCGTGTTAGGTGAAAACAGAAGGATAGAGGAGTCTGAAGTTGTAATAAAGGCTCTGATAAGGTCTTTTCCCCTGAAAAGTAGGTCTTTCTTTTTTTATTATTTTTATTTTTATTTTTTGTAGATCCCCGAGGCATGCGAGATCTTAGTTCCCAACCAGGGATTGAACTTGTGCCTCCTGCAGTGCAAGCACAGAGTCTTAACCACTGGACCACCAGGGATGTCCCTGTACGTCTTTCTTATGGAAAATGTTCCTAATGATTATTCTTTTTATCTCCCTGAGAGAGATAGGAAGTTATCTGTAAAATCTTCCTCTTGAGAACCTGGTAAAGATTTCGGACATTAAACCTACAAAAGTTTTGAGCACCCCCAAGACTGTAACCCCTGCAGTTTCTCACTCTCATGCTAAGCTACTCTCGCCTTCCAGTAATTTGCCAAAATTTCCAGTTAAGTCTTCCTACCAATAGATGTATCCAACATCTTTGCCCCAAGGAAGCAGATCTCCACTCAGTTTCTGAATTCACCCATCTCTTCACATCAGGGCGGCAGTTTGTCCTGCAATTGCAATTCTCTGAAAGTTATTGATTTTATGTATGTTCAGTCTTTTTGTTTTTTTATTTTAACATCAGGACTGATGACTTCCAAGCTCTTTAAATGTCAGAGCTGAAACTGGAAGTTAATATTTTATACATTTGATAGAAACAAAAAAATCACTATGCTCAAATCCACTCAGAACCATTTTATGCAATTAAAGATGTTTAAAAAAATCCTTATTCACTAATTTAAAATGTTTTTTAGTATACAGTATGTTCAAAATGTTGTGCTACATAGTATAAACAGTGTAAAATCTTTCTTCTGTATAATTTTATTATATATTTGGTGAAATAAATGTTATTGACAAATAACTACAATGAATAAATTTTGTTTGGTTTTATATATATATATTTTTGTTTGTTTGTTTGTTTTGTTTTCTCCCAGCCCCCTTAGAATTTGATAATAAATAAAATATCACAGAGTTAGTCTGAAAAGATTCCCTCTTGCAGTGGTACCATCTAACATTTACATGAAAACAAATTAATAGCACTAAAGAAATATTCATAGTTATCTTAACTTATTCTATTGAAACTTGAGTAGTTTAAGTTATAATTATTCAAGCTAATTATAAAATAAATTTTAAAAAAGCAGAGTGGTCAAATACGCAGTGTAAAGATGAACTTGAATTGATTGTTTTTACGTTAATGGGAAAATAACCTGCATTCTTGAAGAGTTACTCATTCATCCATCCCCTCATTCTGTATGTTTCGCAAAATGACATAAATTATACACATTGTCCTTTTTGTATGCATTTTTCAGATCCAAACTTAGTAAAATTTCACACTCAATATTTTTAAAGTTTTAATTGGTACCTTGTATCAGCCTGAATGACCTCCTACTGCTTTGTGCCCTTTACCAAATGCTTTTCATTTGAGAGGCCCAATCCTGGGCCTCTCAAATGAAAGTTCTTCCAAGATTTATAAGCTCATGACCTGCTATTGTTCTTTTCAAGCCACTGTGACCTTCTTGGCTCATCATTCATTTAATAAAATAGATTCACTTTTATGGTGGTGCTAAGTCTCTGCGTTTAGAAACCCAGTGACCTTTTCTCTCATAATAACAGTTTTTTAACAAGCCTAGCCCTCTTAAAACTAAAACTGGTTAAGAGGTTTTGCATCTTTTCCTAACCATAGAAAAGTGAGTCACACCAATAACTAGTGCTGTGCCCAGCTAAAAGTTATGCCAAGTTGTACAAAAGCTCATGGTATGCTTGCCTTTAGTTTTGTGAGTTCCATTAAATCAAATGTCATTCACTGTCTGTTGAAGGGCACCCTCCGTAAACGTGTGCTTCTTATCCCTGGAGTGTTCACAGTGAGCCACTCAAAGACTGTTGATGTTTTCCAAGTTTGTGATGCTGAGGTGGGACAGGGTTGATTGTTCTACAGAGTTGTTTCTGAATGTGTACGTTTATCTCTTTACCTTGTTCTTCCTATCTGATAACAACTTTCCTACTGCTTTTGCAATGCTTTTATCTCCTAGACCAGGATTTTTATCAGTATTATGTGACATTTAGATAGCAAAAGTGATGGTAGTCTCCAATATTCTTTGCATCCCTCTCAAGTTTCTCAAGAAACTTCAGTTTCCAGTTTCATAAAAGGGAAGTTTTCTTGAAAAAGTTTCTTGTCAATCATAGACCTATGGTTTTCAATGTCCTTGGCCATCTTGATTGATCTGTATGATGGGTCTGCCCTGATAATTACACATCAAACTGGTAGCAGGTTTCCAAAATATTTCTGAATATAAAGTAATAAGGAGCTTCCCTGATGGCACAGTTGTTGAGAGTCCACCTGCCGATGCAGGGGTCACGGGTTCGTGCCCTGGTCCAGGAAGATCTCACATGCCGCGGAGCAGCTGGACCCATGAGCCATGGCCGCTGAGCCTGCGCGTCTGGAGCCTGTGCTCTGCAACCGGAGAGGCCACAACAGGGAGAGGCCCACATACGGCAAAAAAAAAAAAGAAAAAGAAATAAAGTAAATGTATTGCACATTTACATAATATATTAGGGTTTGTTTAATTACAGTTATTAGTAACTTTTAGTCAAATCTGATGGGAAATGCAATGTCAAGGACATATGGCATTAAAATTGACTATTGGAATGAATTATATAATTTTTTCTTAGTAAAATTAATTTCCCTACTTTTTTTTTTTTATAAATTTATTTATTTATTTTTGGCTGTGTTGGGTCTTCGTTTCTGTGCGAGGGCTTTCTCCAATTGCGGCGAGTGGGGGCCACTCTTCATCGCGGTGCGCGGGCCTCTCACTGTCGCGGCCTCTCTTGTTGAGGAGCACAGGCTCCAGATGCGCAGGCTCAGTTGTGGCTCACGGGCCTAGTTGCTCCGCGGCATGTGGGATCTTCCCAGACCAGGGCTCGAACCCGTGTCCCCTGCATCAGCAGGCAGATTCTCAACCACTGCACCACCAGGGAAGCCCAATTTCCCTACTTTTAAAAATTTTTTTTTTCAGATTTTCTAAATCAAACACTCATGGCAAAATGGTTATATCCAAGTCACAATTATTTCTCAGTGGTGACTAAACAGGGGTTAATACTTTGCTTTGCTTACACAACATAACAAAGAGAAAATACACATATAGGTGAGAGACTCCAGGGAACAGGCTCAGGACAGCCTCCCCAGTCACCACCGAGGCCCTCTGACCTTAAAATAAGTAAACGAATAAATACACATATGGAAAAGTGGGCAGTAACCATTCATTTTCTGTCTCAAAAAATAGAATATGCTTTGACAATAACACCACCAGTAATAGTATACGTTTATTGGGACCTACAACCGAATCAGGCTGTTCCATGTAGAAACATCTCAAGATCACTCTATGAAATCATACTATCATTAGTCCCATTTTACAGATGAAGAAAATGAGGCCCAGAATTTTCAGTAACCTTCACATAGTCTTGATGGATATGTACAGAAGAAGGTTTTTATCTCACTTATTCTCCTTTGAGAACCTGGAACTCATCCTCCTGTCTAATGACTCATGAGCGCTATTTATGTGTGAAAAATCATGCTAAGGGATTCATTTACACTACTTCACATGACTTTTTGTAATAAAGCCAATTGGGACAATACTTTCCTAGTTTTAGAGACAAGAAAACTGAAGTTCAGAAAGGTTAAATGAATTGTGCCAGGTACACCCCGCTGGTGAATGGCACATTGAAGATTTGAATCGGGTTTTATTTTATTCAATAGTCTGTGCTCTTAACCCCTTTAGTGACTGTCTTTATATAGTCATCCTCTTCTTCCCAATACAGTACTTTATCAGGGTTCTTTTAGCCTTTCAAAGAGGACAGGACTTACTTTCTGGTAGCCATGGCCCAATTGAATCTTATTTTCACTTTGTAGCCATCTTATGAGGCTAAGTGTGTTTTAAAAGTTATATCTAATTCAGTATTTCTTTTTATGAGTCATTGTGTACTATTTCCATTCTCAGGAAGATAATTGATGGCTTCAGTAATACATGCATTAATAACACTGTTATTATTTGAAATAGTATTACTTGTAGTAATAGTAGTGTTACTTTAATAATTATCCAGTGATATAAAGTAGAAAAAAATCATATGAATATGTTTTTACAAGCCCAGATGTTGAAAAAGTTTTTTAAACATTAATATGCTTTTGAAAGCTAAACTATCCTTTTATCTTGTCCTCTATTACAGTTTCTGGAATAAGTGTTAGTTGTTAAAATAATGATTGATTTCTTGGATTTAAGCACAAGCTAAGAATGGGCTTGTCAACTGAGAATGCAATATTCTGGAATATTATTGATTATGGTTTCCAGAGAAATAACACTTTATACATCATTTATTATTACTTGCAACAGTTTTTATTACCTATGTGTCAAATAAATGGAAAGTTTCATCTAACTGAGAAGTTGTTGACATGAACGTACACCACAGTAGCTCTAGATTCTATCCCAATTTACAGCTGAGATAGCCTCCGGATGTGAGAATGAGGGTATGTCTTAGAGCAAAAGAATGTGCTGACAATAATACAAGATGGAATTTATATTCTATATCTACTCCATGTAGCTATTGATTATTTGAAATGTATTCTTTCTAACACAGTGCTGAATCCACTTTGCCTTCTTCCCATTGCTTTTAAACTAGCTCTATCTCAGGAGGCAAAATATCCTCTAGGAAAATCAATGAGAGTAACCCGAACACTGAAACTTTTACCTCTATACCAGATGCCTGGACACTAATATACTTCTGCAGATTACAGCGTTAAGGATACTAGCTTTACAGGCTGGAGTAGTTTCCTGAAATATCTCAAAAAGGTAAAACGCAGGGAGCGTTCCAAGTCAAATTGTCAAATTTGGAGTGTTACAGAAATGTAGGATAGCAATGCTTTACCTCATATGCCCATTTGTTCCCCAAATATCTGTTACAAAAGTATGGTTCTCATCAGATTCCTTTTGATGTGTATATTAAAAACAAAAAATCCTAGGCCCAAACTCATATCTATGGAATCAGAAAACGGGGTTTGAGATCTCAGAATATGTATTTTATCTAGCGCCTTAGATGACACATATGTTGATTTAGGATTGACAGCTAAGCCCATAATGGCTTTTGAATCAGACAAGCATGGATTAGAGTCGAGATTCTACTATGTATTTGCAAGTTAGGTGACCTGTCTAAGCCCTGCTCTCCACTATAAATTTGTGGAAATAATGATACTTGTTTCAAAGTATTATTTTAAAGGAAAAATGGGACAGGTAAGAAGCATCTATAGTCCAGTGTATAACATGTAAACAATCAATAAAAACCATATATTATTCTTATCATTATTAATGTTTAGGTCTGTCAGAAAGCTGCAAGAATATTGCTTCTTGATCCAAATGAGAGCCCTGGATTGTGTTTATGGAGGAGGGTTGGTCTCATAGATACCCACAAGAGTCTCCACCATACACATTTCTAAGTAAATAATCTTAAACGTTTTTTGATTCATTTTCCTCACCCCTTGCATTCTGTCATTTCAAACTCTAAAATAAATCTTCAGTCTCCACTTCTACCCACTGGGCTACTGCCCTAGTCCAAGTCACCTCACCTCTTACTGTGAATGAAGCAATAGCTTTCTAAAGAAAAACAGTAACAATCTTTAAAATACAAAACTGATTGAGATAGTCTTCTACATGGGACAATTAAAAACAACAACCATACCAACGTCACCATAATTGACTTAAAAATTCACCAATGCATTAAAAAACAAAACAAAACAAAACAGAAAAACACTTCACAATCCTGGTCCTTGTCTATCCCTCCAGCTCCATCTTAGAAAACGAGCCCACTTCAGATGGGTTTTCCAGGCATGTTACTTTGATCAAATAGGCCCAATTAGCTCTTCCCTCAGGACGTGTGCACACTGCTTCTTTTGGGTATAGGTTCATTCTCATAACTCCCTCACATTTCCTGGCCACCTCCAAGTATATTTGTATGCCTGACCCAAATTTTACTCCCTCAAAGAAAGCTGACCTCATTACAATTCTGCTGCAGTACTGTCATTTTTCCCCCCTTGGAATCTGGATGTTACCATCGTTTCTTCCTAACCTATAACACTTTAAAATATATATTCATCTTCATATTTTTTGCCAGTTGGTTTAATGCCCATATCTCCTATAACACTTTAATCTCCATGATGACGTGTGATCTGTCTGTTTCATTCTTCAGTCTAGTTCTCAAGGCAAGTGTAACCATGAACACATTAGGTACCCTTTACATGCTTCTCATCTGAATAAATGATTGGACTGTTTAGATACCCTTTTAAAGAACATGTGCCCATTCTTATCTACTTGGTAATCTTTTATAAAAACTTGAGATTAAAAAAATTTATTGGGAAGAAAATGTACACACCTCTATTGCTATTATTTTAATAAAAAGCAAGAAAAGTTAAAGAATTTTCAGACGTTCAGCTTTTATGCTCTCCTTTGGGCAGCACTTTTTTAGATGTTGACAGCTTAAAATTGTTTCAGCACTTGTCTCCTTTCTGGGGATTATTTCTATGGGTAAATCAGCAGGCCTGAATAATTCTCTCCTTTAGTAAGTACTGTGGGACAGGTAACCAATTACTCCAGGGGCTCTGGTGACATTAACTGAGACAATTCAGGGAATCACTAACAATATCCACCTTCAAAATCTCAAAGTACCTTATATTTAAACTTTGAATGTTTTGCTTCTTACTTTATCTTTTTTTATCTCTCTTTCTTTTTTTGGCTGCGTCAGGTCATTGAGGCATTTTTTGTGGTGCTCCGGCTTCTCTCTCCTGTGGTGTGCAGGTTTTCTCCCTCTAGTTGTGGTGCACAGGCTCCAGGGCTCATGGGCTCTGTAGTTTGCAGCACACGGGCTCTCTCGTTGAGGCGCATGAGCTCGGTAGTTGTGTTGCATGTTCTTAGTTGCCCTGTGGCATGTAGGATCTTAGATCCCCTGACCAGGGATCAAACCCGTGTCCCTTGCATTGGAAGGTGGATTCTTTACCATTGGACCACCAGGAGAGTCCCACATTTCTTGGTATTTAAGTATGTATAGGTATTTTCAAGATAAGGTAAATTATTTGTGCTTTTATATGATCATGTCCATGGAAGTGTAACAAAATTCAGAACCTCTCTAACTGCTACAGAGAAAAGTTGTCTTTGGACCCCTATCTTCTAGGATAGTTAAGCTGAGGATGTGGCAGGTATTCTGCACCCATTACTTCTTTTAACCATAAAATATCCTCAAACATGGAATATTATTATTCACATTTTACAGATGAGAAAACTAAGATTTAAGATTTAAAAATACTCACATATTGGGCTTCCCTGGTGGCGCAGTGGTTGAGAGTCCGCCTGCTGATGCAGGGAACACAGGTTTGTGTCCCGGTCCGGGAGGATCCCACATGCCACGGAGCAGCTGGGCCCATGAGCCATGGCCGCTGGGCCTGTGATCTGGAGCCTGTGCTCCGGAGCCTGTGCTCCGCAGTGGGAGAGGCCACAACAGTGAGAGGTCCACGTACCACAAAAAAAAAAAAGAAAAAAAAATTGCAAAAACTATACTCACATATTTAATTAATTCATTCATGTTCCATTTACTAATTCATTAAAAAATGCTGAGGCCATGTAAGTAAACAAACAAACAAAAAACCCCAAGAAACAGAGGTTCCATCCCATTCCTCAGGGAAAGACTGGAAGCATACACAACAAAGTTATATATGAAGTATTAACAAGTATTAAATATTATGGAAATAAAGAAGTGTAAATAATACAGATTAATGGATGTGTAAGGTGGTTAAAGAAATTAGATTTAGGAAAGTTACTGTTAAGTTTTTCTCAATAAAATAAAGTTTTCTATGAAAGAAAGAATAAACTTTGAAATTGCCCAGGGCAGTGGCCTCCCAGGAAGAGGAAGAGAAAGGTTGAAGCCACTAAGGCCAAAAGAGGTTTGGCAGTTGGAGAACAAGAGGGCTTGTGAGTGCAGTTAGTGAGACATAGAATGGTAGTAATTGAGATCAGAGAGATAGTCTTTTAAAATCTGGGTCCTCAGAGGCTATTAAAATAGCTCTTTATATTCTTCTAAGCTTGCCAAATATCACTGCTGGGTGAGTTTTGAGCCATGAACAGGCATGATCCTTTTTTTTCACCTAATAGCAGCTTTTTTTTTGAGATATAATTGACATAAATTTTATCCTTTTAAAGTGTACTATTCAGTTTTTTTTTCATAGAGTTGAGTAATCATCACAGCTAATTTTATAATATTCTCATTATCTCAAAAAGAAACAGTTATTCCCCACCTTCCCTCTTCCCTCAGCTCTTGGTAATCACTAATCTTTTAGTGAAATTTCTATATCTGTGTGATTGTTTAATGCCTATCTTTCCCACTAGACTGTACGAGTCATTAAAATCAAAGAAAAATGATTGACATATGAGTCGCTCAATAAATATGTGTGGTACAAGTGAATGGATTATGCAAAGAAAATACTTTTTAAAGTGTTTCAGTTAAATTTTACTTGAAATGACACCACATTAGTCACAGTTAAATTCAGTAATTTATGGAGTATTTGTGTAGTCCTTTGGAGTTTTCTAAAACCTAATTGCTAGAGAGAGTTATACATTCCCTGTGCATTATACTCACCAGCCAAAGTAAAATACAATTTCAATTTCTAATTAAGGTTTCTTTTTCACTTGATGGACCGTTTTGCATTAGCTATAACATTCATGGGAAGTAGATGGTGGTTTCATCATTTTTAGGTATAGGTTTCCCCAATATTTGAAAGTAGAGCATTCTTATGAAACATTTACTAAACTGAAAAGGCATAAAGGGAAGAGGCAATTACTTTAGGACACATATCGCTAATGGATGCACAAAATAAATTAGATAAATCACAGACGCCCACAGACACAGGTCAAAGCCTGATGTTGGGATGCTCAGTGTGGTCTCTGTGGAAGGAGCTTGACTGTGTCACTGTCAATGCTTGGAGTACACACTGCCTCTATAACAGCTTGCTGCAAAACAAACACTGAACACCGTTTTTGATTTTTTCCTTTTTTGGTAAAAGCAAAAATCCTCTTTGGATTTCTTTCTGTTAACGAAAACAAGTACTAATGTAAGTCTCTTGTAAAAGTGAAGTGGTGTAAAGGGAAGTTTCAAAATGTGGGGAGCACCTGTACTTTTGCCATAAGCATCATTACAGTAGACATCTTTACAGCAGGCATTTTTGCCACAAATATTTTTGCCACATAACTAATTGGCCATAAAGCAATTTTTCAGTAAAAGACAACAAAAAATAAAGGAGGGATATTAAAAAGGACATAATGAAATGTGAAAAAAGAATAACAAGATAAAATAATTTGAATACATTTAGAAGTGTGTAGAGTCATGCAGTGCTGCACAAGTAACTGATTCTATTTTGTGGGTTGTACCTAAACACTGTCCTCAAAGTCTTTCATTCATAAGATTATACATTTTTTTTTGCTTATTGATTTGTTTCCTCCTTAGGCATCACACTTTTTCTTTCTCACAAAACTTTCATCCTTCATTAAAGAGACATCAGTTTCCAAATACTAAGATGCTCATTTGTAACTGAACTTTGTATTGCATTGTGAAAGCCTTCTACAGTATCATTTTTTCTTGACATATGGTCACGTGTCCTTTGATAGATGTTTCTAAGTTCTATGGGAAATGTAGGTTCAACCTTGTACTTTTGAGACCCTCAGCCTCTTTCTCCTCCAAGGTAGGGAGTTTCAAAATAAATAACCAACTCTTGGGGCAAATCATTGTCATCTGTCAGCTCAATAAAGCCATCAATAACATCACTCAATGGAAGAAATGCTAACACATTTCAACCAGTTGAAACCAAACTATGAAACCAAATTGTCAACCAGTTATTTTAGCTTTCATGGCACGATTGCCTCATGGCCAATTAGTTCTGTGGTAAAAACGTTTACGGCAAATTGGGCTTCCCTGGTGGCGCAGTGGTTGAGAGTCTGTCTGCCAATGCAAGGGACACGGGTTTGTGCCCCGGTTAGGGAAGTTCCCCCATGCCACAGAGCGGCTGGGCCCGTGAGCCATGGCCACTGAGCCTGTGTGTCAGGAGCCTGTGCTCTGCAATGGGAGAGGCCACAAAAGTGAGAGGCCCGCATACCACCAAACAAACAAACAAACAAAAGAAAAAAACGTTTACGGCATAGATGTTTACATCAAAAATACTGGACATGGGCTCCATCACAGCATGGATCAAGCCTGCAGATGAACATGCCATCACACAATTAAACATATCATTCTAGACATATTTCTATCTCTTGTTTTCTATGATGAGAATTGAAATCGAATGTCTCCTAGGGAGTCATTTTCAAAGTAAAAAAAATATTGTTTTAATATTTGTTTATTTGTTTTTGTTTTTTTAAGTTATTGAACATGTAATGAGGAGTTGAGAAAGACAAAATTGAGATGAGATGAAGAGAATGGAATTGGAGACATCAAGGTAACTCAGTCCTGCAGTAAAGTGACACATTAGTTAATATCCTGGACCTTGAGTGGCAAATAGTAAAAACCATGAATATTGCATGCACAAATGCTAGAGTTTACTGCAGATATAGGAAGTTCAGAAGTCTATAAAACCACTGGAAGATGTTTCAATTAACATGAAGGATTGGGATACATGTTGAACTAGAGACACTACAGACCACCCAGATGCAGGAGTTATTGATTCTACACAGAAATACAGACTGAATATTATCAGATCTTCTGAGATTTTCAGGAAAAACTGGAAATTCAAATTACTTAAATGTGATACCTTCCACCTTAAATATTAACAATTAATTTAAAAATACCAACATCATATTTCCTAACACTCCATGATACAGACAACATAGTTCCTGGCTAATTTTGTGCTATGGGTGAAGTCTGGTCTACTGTATTGTTTTATGGAAAAATTTTTCTTTCAATATTAATTTTTACTTTTTATTCAGTGGTATGGCAAATGAATCACAGTGGATGAGAATGGAAATGGTTGTCTAAGGTAAAATAGTGCCTCTTTGGGAGAAGGCTCAGAGAATTTTGGATAAAAAGCAAGGGGATAATTAAAAGAGAAAGCACTTTATATTGAATATATAATTCCTCCTCATATAATAGAGACAATTCTATCTTTATCTACAGCTTTTCTTCCTAAAGCCCCAAGGAAGACATCTCTGAGCTCATGTGGTTATTGAACCTTATCACTGGCATGCAAAAGCATTAGCCTTTGGCAAAAAGGGAGAAGTGAGAATTAAATCTTCAAAATAGCTTCAATTATAGCAGTAGGATTAGGATGTAGTATTTCTCTGTGAGTTCTCACATGGATTTAAGACCTATCTTTTTTTTTTTTTCTCCATAAAGTTTTAAAGTGCATCTCTCTTTCCTGAAGAGAAGAGAATATCCTTAATTAAAACTCCTGAGAGAGCTTTAAAGGTCTGTAGTTCAGACTACAATGTTTGAGTCTTTTCACTTAAGAATTTAAGCTCATTCTGCCAAGTTTCTGATTTTGTTTCAAGATTGGTGGTTTGAGGGGCATAGGAATCAATTTAGTTTCAAGTGGATAGCTTTTAATATGGTTTATAATAATACCTCCTTAACCAGCTACATGGAGGTTACTGCTACACCAGTAACAACAGCAAGACAGATTCACTGAAAATTTATGGAACTATTTTCTAAAATATGTAATCATTAAATAAACACCTCATAAAATTACATTACTTCGTCTCTAGGTAATGAGTATCTTGAAAGTTACCCAAATAAGAATAATAATGTTTAATAGATGGAAAAAAATAATTTTGTTAAGAAAGCAAAAACAAGTGGCCTACACAGTCAGTGGGCATACAGAATTCAGGAGACTTGGGGTCTAGTTCTGCATCATTCATTGACCTTGAAAAAGTCACTTAGTATCTCCCCAAGTTCAGAGTTCTCATTTATTAAAAAAAGTAAGTTTGAATTTGACCTCTCCAAAGTTCTCTTTAGTCTTATTTATTTGTGCGTCCCTTTTTCTGCAGTAAAATTCTGTAATTGTGAAAGGCTTGGTCAAAAGGATGAAAGAGATGTGAATACAAATCTCTGACCCACCCATTGCTATAACTGTGACCTTTATTATCTCTTGGATCCAGAACTCATTTTCCTACCTGTCAAATTTAGATTTAGAGAATTTCCTATCTCAGATACTATTAGGAGGATTAAATTTTAAAAAGGAGGTAAAGAGGGGGACCTTCAAGATGGTGGAGGAGTAAGATATGGAGATCACCTTCCTCCCCACAAATACATCAGAAATACATCTACACATGGAATAAATCCTAGAGAACACCTACTGAACGCTGGCAGAAGACCTCAGACCTCCCAAAAGGCAAGAAAGTCCCCACGTACCTGGGTAGGGCAAAAGCAAAAAGAATAAACAGAGACAAAAGAATAGGGCTGGGACCAGCACCAGTGGGAGGGAGCCATGAAGGAGGAAAGGTTTCCACACACTAGGAGCCCCTTCACCGGCGGAGACTGCGGGTGGTGGAGGGGGGAGCTTCGGAGCCGCAGTGGAGAGCACAGCAACAGGCGTGCGGAGGGCATAGCGCAGAGATTCTCACACAGAGGATCGGTTCCGACTGAACTCACCAGCCCGAGAGGCTTCTCTGCTCACCCGCTGGGGTGGGCGGGGCTGGGACCTGAGGCTCGGGCTTCGGTTGGAGTGCAGGGAGAGGAGTGGGGTTGGCAGCGTGAACACAGCCTGAAGAGGTTAGTGCACCACGGCTAGCCAAGAGGGAGTCTGGGGAAAAGTCTGGACCTGCTGAAGAGGCAAGAGACGATTGTTTCAGTGTGTGTGAGGAGAGGGGATTCCTTCCCTATCTGCCCACAGAAGACAGAGCTCCACCTAAAGGAGCTCCAGAGACAGGCGTGAGCTGTGACTATCAGCTCGGACACTAGAGATGGGCATAAAATGCTAACGTTGTTGCTGCAGCCACCAAGAATCCTGTGTGCAAGCACAGGTCATTATCCATACCTTGCCCCCCACCCAGGAGCCTGTGCAGCCCTCCACAGACAGGGTCCTGTGATCCAGGGACCACTTCCCCAGGAGAACACATGGTGCACCTCAGGCTGTTGCAATGTCACACCAGCCTCTGCTGCCACAGACTTAACCTGCATTCCAATTATAAATACCGTACCTCTATCTCCCCCTGGCATGAGGGAGCAAGAGCCCACTAATCAGCTGCTACTTTAACCCCCTCCTGTTTGGTGTCTGTGCTGATAGTCATGGCATGTGCCTGTCTCTGAAGCTGATTTAGGGGGCGCTCTGAATTTCCTCTCCTTGTTCCACCCAAAACAATGGGGAAGAACAGACACCCTCAGGTTACCTACAAGCAGAGGTGGTGCCAAATTCAAAGCTGAAGCCCTGGAGCTGTGTGAACAAAGAAGAGAAAGGGAAATCTCTCCCAGCAGCCTCAGGAACATTCTCAAGGATAGACCATACCTTGGGTCATAAACAAAACCTTGGTAAATTTAAGAAAATTGAAATCACATCAAATATATTTTCCGACCACAATGCTGTGAGACTAGATATCAACTACAGGAAAAAAAAAAAAAAAAACTATAAAAAATACAAACACAAGAAGGCTAAACAATACACTAGTAAATAACCAAGAGATAACTGAAGAAATCAAAAAGGAAATCAAAAAATACCTAGAAAAAAATGACAATGAAAACACAATGACCCAAAACCTATGAGATGCAGCAAAAGCAGTTCTAAGAGGGAAGTTTATAGCAGTACAATCCTACCTCAAGAAACAAGAAATATCTCAAATAAACAACCTAACTTTACACCTAAAGCAATTAGAGAAAGATTATAAAAAAAAAAACCAGAAAACAAAGATAGCAGAAGAAAGAAATCATAAAGATCAGATCAGAAATAAATGAAAAAGAAATGAAAGAAACAATAGCAAAGATCAATAAAAGTAAAAGCTGGTTCTTTTAGAAAATAAACAAAATTGATAAACCACTAGCCAGACTCATCAAGAAACAAAAGGAGAAGACTAAAATGAATAGAATTAGAAATGAAAAAAGAGAAGTAAAAACTCACAGTGCAGAAATACAAATGATCATGAGAGATTACTACATGCAACTCTATGCCAATAAAATGGACAAGCTGGAAGAAATGAACAAATTCTTAGAAAAACACAACCTTCCAAGACTGAACCAGGAGGAAATAGAAAATGTAAACCGACCAGTCACAAGCAATGAAATTAAAACTGTGATTAAAAATCTTCCAACAAACAAAAGCCCAAGCCCAGATGGCTTCACAGACAAATTCTATCAAACATTTAGAGAAGAGCTAACACTTATCCTTCTCAAACTCTTCCAAAATATAGCAGAGGGAGGAACACTCCCACACTCATTCTACGAGGTCACCATCACCCAGATACCAAAACCAGACAAGATGTAACAAAAAAAGAAAACTGCTGGCCAATATCACTGATGAACATAGATGCAAAAATCCCCAACAAAAGGGCTTCCCTGGTGGCGCAGTGGTTGAGAGCCCGCCAGCCGATGCAGGGGATGCAGATTCGTGCCCCAGTCTGGGAGTATCCCACATGCTGTGGAGTGGCTTGGCCTGTGGGCCATGGCCGCTGGGCCTGCACGTCTGGAGCATGTGCCCCAAAACGGGAGAGGCCACAACAGTGAGAAAAAGGAAAAAAAATCCTCAACAAAATACTAGCAAGCAGAATCCAACAGCACATTAAAAGAATCACACACCATTATCAAGTGGGGTTTATCCCAGGAATGCAAGGATTCTTCAATATACAAATCAATCAATGTGATAAAACATATTAACAAATTGAAGGAGAAAAAACATATGATCATCTCAATAGATGCAGAAAACTCTTTTGACAAAATTCAACACCCATTTATGATAAATGCTTTTCAGAAAGCAGGCATAGAGGGAAATTACCTCAACATAATAAAGGTCATATATGACATACCTGCAGCAAGCATCATACTAAATGGTGAAAAACTGAAAATAAGTTCCTCTAAGTTCAGGAACAAGGCAAGGTTGCCCACTCTCACCACTATTATTCAACATAGTTTGTAGAAGTTTTAACCACAACAATCAGAGAAGAAAAATAAATAAAGGAATCCAAATTTGAAAAGAAGAAGTAAAACTGTCACTGTTTGTGAATGACATGGTACTATACATAGAAAGTCCTAAAGATGCTACCAGAAAACTACTAGAACTAATCAATGAATTTGGTAAAGTAGCAGGATACAAAATTAATGCATAGAAATCTCTTGCATTCCTATACACTAATCATGAAAAATTAGAAAGAGAAATTAAGGAAACACTCCCATTTACCATTGCCACAAAAATAAAATACTTAGGAGTAAACCTACATAAGGAAACAAAAGACCAGTATGCAGAAAACTATGACTCTGAAGAAAGAAATTAAAGATGATACAAACAGACGGAGAGATATACCATGCTCTTGGATTGGAAGAATCAACATTGTGAAAATGACTATACTATCCAAAGCAATCTACAGATTTAATGCAATCCCTATCAAACTACCAATGGCATTTTTCACAGAACTAGAACAAAAAATTTCACAATTTGTCTGGAAACACAAAAGAACCCGAGTAGCAAATGCAATCTTGAGAAAGAAAAACAGAGTGAGAGCAATCAGGCTCCCTGTCTTCAGACTATACTACCAAGCTACAGTAATCAAGAGAGTATGGTACTGGCACAAAAATAAAAATATAGAGCAATGGAAATGGATAAAAAGCCCAGAGATAAACCCAGTCACTTATTGTCACCTTATCTTTGATAAAGGAGGCAAGAATATGCAATGGAGAAAAGACAGCCTCTTCAGTAAATGGTGCTGAGAAAACGTGGCAGTTACATGTAAAAGAATGAAACTAGAATGCTCCCTAACACCATATATAAAAATAAGCTCAAGATGGATTAAAGACTTAAACATAAGGCCAGACACTATAAAACACTTAGAGGAAAACAGGCAGAACACTCTATGACATAAATCACAGCAAGATCCTTTTTGACCCACCTGCTAGAGAAATGGAACTAAAAACAAATAAACAAATGGGACCTAATGAAACTTAAAAACTTTTGCACAACAAAGGAAACCATAAACAAGATGAAAATGCAACCCTCAGAATGGGAGAAAATATCTGCAAATGAAGCAACTGACAAAGGATTAATCTCCAAAATATACAAGCAGCTCATTCAGCTCAATACCAAAATAACAAACAACTCTACCCAAAAATGGGCAGAAGACCTAAATAAACATTTCTCCAAAGAAGATATAAAGATTGCCAACAAACACATGAAAGGATGCTCAACATCACTAATCATTAGAGAAATGCAAATGAAAACTACAATGAGGTATCACCTCACACAGGGCAGAATGGCCATCATCAAAAAATCTATGAACAATAAATGCTGGAGAGGGTGTGGAGAAAAGGGAACCCTCTTGCACTGTTGGCAGGAATGCAAATTGATACAGCAACTATGGAGAACAGCATGGAGGTTTCTTAAAAAACTGAAAGTAGAATTACCATATGACCCAGCAATCCCACTACTGGGCATACACCCTAAGAAAACCATAATTCAATAAGTGTCATGTACCACAATGTTCATTGCAGCACTATTTACAATAGCCAGGACATGGAAGCAACCTAGGTGTCCATTGACTGATGAATGGGTAAAGAAGATGTGGTACATATATACAATGGAATATTACTCAGCCATAAAAAGAAACGAAATTGAGTTATTTGTAGTGAGGTGGATGGACCTAGAGTCTGTCATACAGAGTGAAATCAGAAAGAGAAAAACAAATACCGTACACTAACATATATATATGGAATCTAAAAAAAAAAAAAATGGTTCTGACGAACTTATGGGCAGGATGGGTATAAAGGTGCAGATGTAGAGAATGGACTTGAGGACACAGAGAGGGGGAAGGGTAACCTGGGAGGAAGTGAGAGAGTGGCATGGACATATATACACTACCAAATGTAAAATGGATAGCTAGTGAGAATCAGCTGCATAGCACAGGGAGATCAGCTTGGTGCTTTGTGACCACCTAGAGCGGTAGGATAGGGAGGGTAGGAGGGAGACTCAAGAGGGAGGGGATATGGGGATATATGTGTACATATAACTGATTCACTTTATTATACAGCAGAAACTAACACAACATTGTAAAGCAATTGTACTCCATAACGATGTTTAGAAAATAAATAAATAAATAAAAAGTCTTCACAATTTTAAAAGTAAAATAAATTTTTAAAAAATTTAAGAAATAAATAAAATATTTGAAAACTTGAAAAAGAAAAATGAGGTAGCGAATATGAACCAAGCTTGATGCATCATGTATGTTAAAAAGAAAAAAAATTATAAATGAAACTCTCCTGGAGCCAGATCCCCTGAGGTTCCTTGCCGTTAGAATGTCAAAATAGAAAGTGAAATTGAAGGTCAAAATGTAAATGCAGCATAATTGGAGTTATTTATTGCTTTTTTTTTTTTTTTAAGATATTGAAAGTAGCCAGTTCATTGGGTATTTGTGTGTGAGTGTGTGTTTGTGTTTTTGTGTGTGTTAGTTCTCAGTGTTACCCACCAGGCTTGCAAGTTGGAGCAAGAAGTCAGCAGTACCTTAGTGGTCCTGACACCTGATCATGAGTCTCCGTACTCTCCTTAACTAGAGTAAAACCATTCGAGAAGAGTCACTATGCTATATAGCTT
This sequence comes from Phocoena sinus, assembly GCF_008692025.1. NCBI lineage: Eukaryota > Metazoa > Chordata > Mammalia > Artiodactyla > Phocoenidae > Phocoena > Phocoena sinus. The sequence goes on along the minus strand of NC_045774.1, from coordinate 85,948,001 downwards.
TAAATAAAGGAACAGTCAGTGTAGGGCTTCTTAAACTCTCATACACCTTGCTTAGGTATGTCTCTACCACTCAGTATCTTTTATCATCTGCACAGTATGTACTTACCACAGCTCAAGGTCCTTTTCTTTTATACATGGTGTAATATTCTCTGTGTTTTTGTTCTATTGATTCCAAGTCTAGTCCAAGAACCATGCCCACAGATGGGCATGATTCACCAGGTTATTTATCAGGCCCTGATTGATAGGAAAGTGCTAGAGCCTTGAACAATCCCTGTCACTGACCTTCTCTCCTTCCTTGACTTGCCTCCAATTTCTTTCAAAACCAGGTGTCTTTAAGGACAGATCAAAGAAAATTTTAAAATATCAGTGAGTAATTCCATCAGGCCACCTTTTCTCACTTCTCAATTTAATTTCTCATTAATTTACAGGAAAGAGTGGAGGTTGGTGATTTCTTCACTCTAAGAAAGCCCTCTTGTATTTGGAGGAGGAAAGCTGATGGAGGACCATGTTTCTGTTTGATGAAATGAGGGACAATGAAGCTGTATACCAGATGCAGAGGTCAAAAACATGTCTTTGGACAACTTGAGCTTTATTCAGTGGGCCTTTTAATTTTTTTTTCTGTCTTGTTCTTTATGCATTTTTTACCCTTTCTTCATTCTCTGTTATCTTTCTTTTAGTAATGGTTTAAATATCTCTCCTTTTTTCCTCTAGTCCCATATTTTCTTTGTGGCCACATACGTTTTAACCAAAGTTTAAATATTATAAATATTATAAAAGTAACCTAACATTAGTTGTCTAAATTAAATTGAACAGGAAACAAGCAGATGCTATTTAAGAAAGGTTTCAGGGAAGTGTCAGTTAAAAGTATTAAATAAATAATCTGTCTTCAATAACTTTGCACATGCAATTTTATATTAAAGTTTCATTAATTTTAACTCTATGGTTAGACTAAATGTGCTATTATTGATTTTACTCAGAAAGTTGACACAAAATAGTAGTGTTTTGCTCTTACTAAAGCATAGTTCCTCTTTAGTCTTTTTTTCTTTTATTCTGGCTTCTCCCTACTTCATACTTGACTTATTTGCCCACACAGTAGACTAAGCATTTTATAAGAAATAAAGTATTTTCTCAAGGATAGTTTACCTGACATGTCACTTCCCATACAGCAGCACTGGGGCAAAATAAAACTGTGGCCTCTGAAGAAGTAGAGGAAGTTAAATGTTTAGCTAAAACAATCACAAGAGATGAATAGTTAAAAATAATACAACAATTTACATCACAGGTTAGAAATCGATAGATTCCTTTTGAAATAACATTTTGAAAGATAAGTTTGGGGTTTCATCAATGTAATCTTTAGAGTACTTAAAATCAATAGCATTTCTCTTTTGCAATACTATGTATCAGAGAAGAACGGATGCTACCAAAAAAAAAAAATCTTTCCTGACATTTCAACTATTTCTGGGAAAAAAATATTAATGTGCCTAGATTTATGAATATAAAGATTCAATCTTTCTGAAATTCAGAGTAGGATAAATAATAGCCTACTATTAAGAAAATCTTATGAAGTAAATAAAATAAATTTGTCAAAAAATATCAATACAGTGACTTTCACAAAACAGAGATGATATCAACCTAGTCAATTATGAACACACTTTGTTTATTAAATAGAAGGGCAGCCTTATGTAGAGAAATATTTTTCTCTATACATTTATGAGTTTATGAATAAGTATGTGTTAAGCAGAAAAACATGTGTAAGATAATTTTTTACTTTGCAGTTATCTTAATTTTGAATCATACATTTGTATTACATAAAAGGAATTTTTATTTGTAAGAAAATTAAACTTAGAATGTTTAAAATAGACTATTTTTGGAGTAGTTTTGGGTTTGTGGCAATATTGAATAGGAGGTACAGAGATTTCCCATAAGACCCTGCTCCCATGCATGTAAAACTTCCTACATTATAAGCATCCATCATCAGAGTAGTACGTTTGTTTCTATTGATGTACCTACATTGAAACATCATTATCACCAAAACGTCATCATTCATAGTTTACAGGAGGGTTCACACTTGTAAATTCTATGGATTTGGACAAATTTATAATTTGGCATGTATCCACCATTATAGTATATTTCAGGGTAGTTGTGCTGCCTTAGAAATTCTCTGTGATTCAACTTTTCATCCCCTCCTCCCCACTAACATTTTGGCAGTCACTGGTCTATTTACTGTCTTCATTGTTTTGCTTTTTCCAGAATGTCATATAGTTGGAATTATAGTGTTTATCCTGTCTTTGAGTTTCACAGCTTCAAAATCCAATCCACAAAGGTCTAAGCATCTCATAAACATTTTTCTCCCTTTGAAGTGTAATCTTCAAACTTTCTGATTCAAAATCACCTAGGACTCTTGTGAAAGTGTGTGCTATACCAAATACACAAAGTTGATGGCTTAAAAAATCAGACCTAAAAATTCAACATTCAGTGGGGAGATGGTAGTGGGATGAACTGATTGGGATCAACATATATACAGTAATATGTATAAAATAGATAACTAATAAGAATCTGCTGTATAAAAATAAATAAATAAATAAAATTAAATTTAAAAACAATTCTACATTCTAGACAATTATCCCAGGTGATTCCGGTGCATATCAGATTTTGAGAACTGTGGCTCTACAGCTCCTTGCCTAGTGTCTTGCTTTTGCATTAGTTATAGTTAGTTATAGTTGCCTCTCAATTCTATCAGAAAAGGATAACTTATAATTAACTTACAGTTTCACTGCTCTTTCTCTTATGGCCATAAGGTTTTAAGGTTTTGCCTAAAATTGTATGAATATATGGAGTTTTGGAAAAACGCTGTACTTGAGTGAGGACTCAAATCAGAATCAGAATCTCTGTCTTGTATGCCCTAGACACCTATATATTTTAAAGCCTCCAGAATATTGCAATTTTCAGTCAATGTTAAGAACTCTAGTGTTAAGCCATTTTCCAAATTTCAAGTGATCTTGAAATTTCAAGTTATCTTTCTAAACCATAACTTTCTAAAGATAACTTTCAAGTTATCTTTAGAGTTATCTAAAGATAACTTTCAAGTTATCTTTAGAGTTATCTAAAGATAACTTTCAAGTTATCTTTAGAGTTATCTAAAGATAACTTTCAAGTTATCTAAAGATAACTTTCAAGTTATCTTTCTAAACCATAAATCTTTTAAAGCATAGTCATCTGATTAATATCAACTTAATTATAAAATCTAAATTCTGTAATAAAATGACAATCTGCTCCAGCTCCTGCTTTACTTTCTGCGATGACCTACACATCCAACACCTTCAAGTTATTATGGCTCCTTGCGATTTCTAGAGCAAACCAGGTTGTTTCAAGCTACTGCCCTTTGCCCACTTGTTCCTCTCTGCCTTGGTTGCCTCACCCTATATTACATAGCTGGCATGTTTCCACTGTTTATTCATAACTGCACAAATGTTGTATGCTCAGTGAAATCTCAAAGTTTCCCATGTAGATCGTTGCATTACACAGCTCTACTAGCATTTATTTGTAATTATTGCTTTGTAAATATTTTCATACATGTCTCTACATTATTAGACTGAGAGCATTCTAAGGCACATTATTGTAGTCTGCAATACCTAAAGCATAGTGTATACTCAATAAACACATATTGAATTAATGAGAATGTATTTTAAATACTCATTTGTTACCAAGTTGATATGGCATTTCTAGATGAGCTATTTTCAAACCATGACCCACCTCCCTGAAATTTCTTGGGTCCAGTACTTTACAGTGGAGATATTGTGGGGCAGAGAAGAAGCTTAGTTGGCAGCATACAAGCTTTTCACTCTCATTTCAAGCAGAGTAGATGAATGTTCATCTGTTTTATTAATAGGGGTTCCAGACTTCTGCTTTTAAGACTATGGAGTAATCTTCATTACCTTCTTATCTTAAATAGTTAGAAAACTGGACAGAACATACAAAACAATAGCATTTAAACATTGGACAACAGAAGGTACAGGACTAAGAGAGAAGAGGAAAAAGAAGTCCTATCCCCAACTTACTTCTTGAGTGCAGTCTTTAGAACAGTGCTAGAAGGTGGAATCCCAACAGAATCTGGCAATCTAACTTTAGGAGGCAGAGATGGGAAACTAGAAAGGATAAGTCAGGTGCAATTTTCAGGGAAGAGTTAATGAAAGAATGAGGAAAAGTAAGAGATAGCTTCAGATATCTGCAGATGAAACCCCTTATATCTGTGCGTGCACAAGAAGAAAATCCCTTAGCCTGAGGAATGAATTGTCGAAAACCAGTAGAATAAATAATTCCAAGATTCTACACGTGGTTTAAAAGAATTCATGCTCACACAAGCAAGGGTGTTAAGACATCAGAGCCTATGAGACATTGAGTAGAGTCCTAACAAGAGTATCACCTTTATAGTGCTAAATTGGCCTTTGACTAAAGCTGCTCTGGACTATCAAAAAGCAAAAAAAACATGAAACCACAAGAAGGTAAACTTATCCCAAGTAACTACTTGAATTCCAGGACAAATCCAACACTATTTAAAGTACCACACCCAAATCAGCATACAACAACAAAAAGTTAAAATGTCTAACATCCAATCCAAAATAATCAGACATACAAAGAGCTGGAAAATTTAATCCCTAATTAGGAAAAATATTGCTCAATTAATACAGATCCAAATATTACTCAGAGTATTAAATTTGCTGACAAGTATGATAAAACAGCTATTATAAGTGGGTTTCACATGCTCATGTAGGTAAAGGAAAACATGAACATAATGCAGAGAGGAGTGAAAGCTATGAAATATTCCCAGGTGAAATTTCTAAAAAAAAATATATATATATGTAATAAAAAATACTCTGGATGGGATTCACTGATGATTAGTCAGCAAAGAAAAAATATCAATGTACTTGAAAAATAACAAGAGAAACTATCCAAAATGAAACAGACCAAAAGAAAGAAAGAAAAAAAAATCTTTGTAGAAAGATGAACAAACCAAAATGCTTAAAAATGCCTATCTAGAATTTTATAGCCAGTGAAAATATATTTTAAAAAATAAGATGAAATAAAGCTTTACAGCACTAAGGGAAGCTTAGAAAACTAATCACTAACAAGTCCACAGTATAAGAAATTCTAAAAGATGCTCTTCAGATAAGAGAAAAACAATACTCAAAATAATGAAGATGTGGATATATTGAAGGAATTAATAATCATAGAAATGTGTATAAATATAAAATATATGTGCATATTTATTTTTAATTACAGTTTCATTTAAAGATGTTTTGGCAAAAGTATTCATAGGATATCATTTTAAAACTGCCTTAGGAGATCTTGAAATTTATAAATCATTCTTATAGAGTTTTGCAAACCATACAGTATCTAAATTATTTCCTAGCATAGTAGTTGCTTTATTGAGGTTAGTTCTAATTTACTTACCGCTATTTTTGAGAATGGCAAAAATAGAACAGAATAGCCATTTAGGTAGATATAAAATAATATATATCACAAACATCAGAGAAAAATACAAATAATCCTTAAGAGGATTTCAAAAAATTTTGTCAAGAAGCCAATAGATTAGAAAGCACTATTGGTACAATGCCATATTAAGATAGTATTTCAAATATAGAACAGTCTAGTCTAGTGTTGAAACAGAAATAATTAATTAGTGGATATGAGGTAATGCACAGACTCTCCAAGGATGCTAGAAAGCCAGATTTAAAAATTATATCCTCAGGGGGCTTCTCTGGTGGTGCAGTGGTTGACAGTCCGCCTGCCAATGCAGGGGATACGGGTTCATGCCCCGGTCCAGGAAGATCCCACATGCCGCGGAGCGGCTGGACCCGTAAGCCGTGGTTGATGGGCCTGTGCGTCTGGAGCCTGTGCTTCGCAACGGGAGAGGCCACAACAGTGAGAGGCCCGCGTACTGAAAAAAAAAAAAAAAATTATATCCTCATTGTTCACAGATTCCATATTTGCAAATTCACCTACTCACAAACATTTATTTGTAACCTCAAAATCAATACTTATGGTACTTTAGTGATCATTTTTGGACATTTATAGAACAACAAAAATTTTGAATCACCTAAGTACAAGTAACCAGCTGAGGTCCAATAAAGCAACTGTAAACAAGTGTCCTTTTGGCAATATAAGTAGCCTATGTTTTTGCAAGGTTTGTTGTTGCATATTTGTGGGTGTGCATTTTCTTTTTTGGTAATTTTGCTGTATAAAATGCCCCCAAGCACAGTGCTGCAGTGCTGTCCAGTGCTCCTACACATAAGAGAGCTGTGATGTGTCTCATGGAGAACTGTGTGTTAAATCAGCTTTGTTCCAACATTAGTTACTGTGCTATTGGCTATGGATTAAAATATATATTAAATAAGGTGTCTCTAAACAGAAACACATAAAGAAGGTAATGTATTGATTTGTTGATGAAATGTTGTGACCACAGGCTTGCAGGAAACAAACACTGTATTTCCCTCGGAGCAATGTTCAATATCCTCCAGTTTAGTTTTGGCAATGAATGTAAATCGTAACAACTGCAAATAATGATAATCATATTACATATGCATGTATACACAGAAACAAACCTACAGCCATCCTGCAGATTGCTCCCAGGAAGCACCAACCATCACCACTGCTGGGTATGAATAGAGCAGCTGACACCACTGATACTGTGCCTTGGACACTGAACCACTGTGAATACTGCTCTCAAAGACACCACCCTGGCCAGAATGCAGACTCTGCAGGACCCCTGCTTCTTCCTGGAAGCCTCCTCTAGATGTATGCTTTGAATGGCACCTAGATCACGTGATGAAGCCCTGTCCAAGGGGAGCTGAGAAAGTGAGTTTCTGGTTTCTAACTTCTTTTTGTTTTTGTTTTCACTATTTTAATTTACCTTTTCTTCTAAACAGATTCTAGTACAGACTTCATAATTTATTATTCTATATGTTCTAAAATTCTTCAATTGACATAAAGTTTTTCAGACTATACATCTGTATCAAATAAGCTTGATTATTTCAACGTGATTGTGTTTTTTTTTTTTTTTAACATCTTTATTGGGGTAAAATTGCTTTACAATGGTGTGTTAGTTTCTGCTTTATAACAAAGTGAATCAGTTATACATATACATATGTTCCCATATCTCTTCCCTCTTGTGTCTCCCTCCCTCCCAACCTCCCTATACCACCCCTCCAGGCAGTCACAAAGCACCGAGCTGATCTCCCTGTGCTATGCGACTGCTTCCCACTAGTTATCTACCTTACGTTTGGTAGTGTATATATGTCCATGTCTCTCTCTCGCTTTTTCACAGCTCACCCTTCCCCCTCCCCATATCCTCAAGTCCGTTCTCTAGTAGGTCTGTGTCTTTATTCCTGTCTTACCCGTAGGTTGTTCATGACATTTCTTCCCTTAAATTCCATATATATGTGTTAGCATATGGTATTTGTCTTTCTCTTTCTGACTTACTTCACTCTGTATGACAGACTCAAGGTGTACTCACCTCATTACAAATAGCTCAATTTCATTTCTTTTTATGGCTGAGTAATATTCCATTATATATATGTGCCATATCTTCTTTATCCATTCACCCAAAGTTGGGGACTTAGGTTGTTTCCATCTCTGGGCTATTGTAAATAGAGCTGCAATGAACATTTTGGTACATGACTCTTTTTGAATTATGGTTTTCTCAGGGTATATGCCAAGTTGTGGTATAGCTGGGTCATATGGTAGTTCTATTTGTCATTTTTAAGGAACCTCCATACTATTCTCCATAGCAACTGTACCAATTTACATTCCCACCAACAGTGCAAGAGGGTTCCCTTTTCTCCACATCCTCTCCAGCATTTATTGTTTCTAGATTTTTTGATTATAGCCATTCTGACTGGTGTGAGATGATATCTCATTGTAGTTTTGATTTGCATTGCTGTAATGATTAATGATGTTGAGCATTCTTTCATGTGCTTGATGGCAGTCTGTATATCTTCTTTGAAGAAATGTCTATTTAGGTCTTCTGCCCATTTTTGGATTGGGTTATTTGTTATTGATCTGCATGAGCTGCTTGTAAATTTTGGAAATTAATCCTTTGTCAGTTGCTTCATTTACAAATATTTTCTCCCATTCTGAGGGTTGTCTTTTGGTCTTGTCTATGGTTTCCTTTGCTGTGCAAAAGCTTTGAAGTTTCATTAGGTCTCCTTTGTTTATTTTTGTTTTTATTTCCATTTCTCTAAGAGGTGGGTCAAAAAGGATCTCGCTGTGATTTATGTCATAGAGTGTTCTGCCTGTGTTTTCCTCTAAGAGTTTGATAGTTTCTGGTCTTATATTTAGGTCTTTAATCAATTTTGATTATTTTTGTGTATGGTGTTAGGGAGTGATCTAATCTCATACTTTTACATGTACCTGTCCAGTTTTCCCAGCACCACTTGTCGAAGAGGCTATCCTTTCTCCACCATACATTCCTGCCTCCTTTATTAAAGATAAGGTGACCATGTATGTGTGGGTTTATCTCTGGGCTTTCTATCCTGTTCCATTGATCTATCTTTCTGTTTTTTTGTCAGTACCATACCGTCTTGATTACTGTAGCTTTGTAGTATAGTCTGAAGTCAAGGAGCCTGATTCCTCCAGCTCCATTTTTCGTTCTCAAGATTGCTTTGGCTATTCAGGGTCTTTTGTGTTTCCCTGCAAATTGTGAATTTTTTTCTTCTAGTTCTGTGAAAATGCCAGTGCTAGTTTGATAGGGATTACATTGAATCTGTAGATTGCTTTGGGTAGTAAAGTCATTTTCATAATGTTGATTCTTCCAATCCAAGAACATGGTTTATCTCTCCATCTATTTGTATCATCTTTAATTTCTTTCATCAGTGTCTTATAATTTTCTGCATACAGGTCTTTTGTCTCCTTAGGTAGGTTTATTCCTAGATATTTTATTCTTTTTGTTGCAATGGTAAATGGGAGTCTCTTCTTGATTTCACTTTCAGATTTTTCATCATTAGTGTATAGGAATGTCAGAGATTTCTGTGCATTAATTTTGTATCCTGCAACTTTACCACATTCATTGATTAGCTCTAGTAGTTTTCTGGTAGCATCTTTAGGATTCTCTATGTATAGTATCATGTCATCTGTAAACAGTGACAGCTTTACCTCTTCTTTTCCGATTTGGATTCCTTTTATTTCCTTTTCTTCTCTGATTGCTGTGGCTAAAACTTCCAAAACTATGTTGAATAAGAGTGGTGAGCATGGGCAACCTTGTCTTTTTCCTGATCTTAGTGGAAATGCTTTCATTTTTTCACCATTGAGGATGAAGTTTGCTCTGGGCTTGTCATATATGACCTTTATTATGTTGAGGAAAGTTCCCACTATGCCTAATTTCTGCAGAGATTTTATCATAAATGGGTGTTGAATTTTGTCAAAAGCTTTCTCTGCCTCTATTGAGAAGATCATATGGTTTTTCTCCTTCAATTTTTTAGCATGGTTTATCACACTGATTTGCGTATATTGAAGAATCCTTGCATTCCTGGAATGAACCCCACTTGATCATGGTGTATGATCCTTTTAATGTGCTGTTGGGCTCTCTTTGCTAATATTCTGTTGAGGATTTTTCCATCTTTGTTCATCAGTGATATTGGCCTGTAGATTTCTTTCTTTGTGACATCCTTGTCTGGTTTTGGTATAAAGGTGATGCTGGCCTCGTAGAATGAATTTGGGAGTGTTCCTCTCTCTGCTATATTTTGGAAGATTTTGAGAAAGATAAGTGTTAGCTCTTCTCTAAATGTTTCATAGATTTCACCTGTGAATCCATCTGGTCGTGGGCTTTTGTTTGTTGGAAGATTTTTAATCACAGTTTCAAATTCAGTGCTTGTGATTGGTCTGTTCATATTTTCTATTTCTTCCTGATTCAGTCTTGGCAGGTTGTGCATATCTAAGAATTTGTCCATTTCTTCCAGGTTGTCCATTTTATTGCCATAGAGTTGCTTATAGTAATCTCTCATGATCTTTTGTATTTCTGCAGTGTCAGTTGTTACTTCTCCTTTTTCACTTCTAATTCTATTGATTTGAGTCTTCTCCCTTTTTTTTTTTTTTTTTTTTGATGAGTCTGGCTAATGGTTTATCTATTTTGTTTATCTTCTCAAAGAACCAGCTTTTAGTTTTTTTGATCTTTGCTATCGCTTCCTTCATTTTTTTTTTCATTTATTTCTGATCTGATTTTTATGATTTCTTTCCTTCTGCTAACTTTGGGGGTCTTTTGTTCTTCTTTCTCTAATTGCTTTAGGTGCAAGGTTAGGTTGTTTATTTGAGATGTTTCTTGTTTCTTATGGTGGGCTTGTATTGCTATAAACTTCCCTCTTAGAACTGATTTTGCTGCAGCCCATAGGTTTTGGGTCGTTGTGTCTCCATTGTTATTTGTTTCTAGGTATTTTTAAAGTTCCTCTTTGATTTCTTCAGTGATCACTTCGTTATTAAGTAGTGTATTGTTTAGCCTCCATGTGTTTTTATTTTTTACAGATCTTTTCCTGCAATTGATATCTAGTCTCACAGCATTGTGATCAGAAAAGATACTTGATACAATTTCAATTTTCTTAAATTTACCAAGGCTTGATTTGTGACACAAGATATGATCTGTCCTGGAGAATGTTCCATGAGCACTTGAGAAAAATGTGTAATCTGTTGTTTTTGGATGGAGTGTCCTATAAATATCAATTAAGTCCATCTTGTTTAATGTATCATTTAAAGCTTGTGTTTCCTTATTTATTTTCATTTTGGATGATATGTCCATTGGTGAAAGTGAGGTGTTAAAGTACCCTACTATGAATGTGTTACTGTCGATCTCCCCTTTTATGGCTGTTAATATTTGCCTTATGTATTGAGGTACTCCTATGTTGGGAGCTTACATATTTATAATTGTTATATCTTCTTCTTGGATCGATCCCTTGATCATTATGTAGTGTCCTTCTTTGTCTCTTCTAATAGTCTATTTTCAAGTCTATTTTGTCTGATATGAGAATTGCTACTCTAGCTTTCTTTTGGTTTCCATTTGCATAGAATATCTTTTTCCATCCCCTTACTTTCAGTCTGTATGTGTCTCTAGGTCTGAAGTGGGTCTCTTGTAGACAGCATATATACGGGTCTTGTTTTTGTATCCATTCAGCCAATCTGTGTCTTTTGATGGGAGCATTTATTCCATTTACATTTAAAGTAGTTATTGGTATGTATGTTCTTATTCCCATTTTCTAAATTGTTTTGGGTTAGTTATTGTATGTCTTTTCCTTCTCTTGTGTTTCTTGCGTTGAGAAGTTCCTTTAGCATTTGTTGTAAAGCTGGTTTAGTGGTGCTGAACTCTCTCAACTTTTCCTTGTCTGTAAAGGTTTTAATTTCTCCATCAAATCTCATTGAGATCCTTGCTGGTAGAGTAATCCTGGCTACAGGCTTTTCTCCTTCACCTCTTTAAATAAGTGCTGCCACTCCCTTCTGGCTTGTAGAGTTTCTGCTGAAAGATCAGCTGTTAACCTTATGGGGATTCCCTTGTGTGTTATTTGTTGTTTTTCCCTTGCTGCTTTTAATATGCTTTCTTTGCATTTAATTTTTGACATTTTGATTAATATGTGTCTTGGTGTATTTCTCCTTGGATTTATCCTGTATGGCACTCTCTGTGCTTTCTGGACTTGATTAACTATTTCCTTTCCCATATTAGGGAAGTTTTGAACTATAATCTCTTCAAATATTTTCTCAGTCCCTTTCTTTTTCTCTTCTTCTTCTGGAACCCCTATAATTCGAATATTGGTGTGTTTAATATATCCCCAGAGGTCTCTGAGAGTGTCCTTAGTTCTTTTCATTCTTTTTTCTTTATTCTGCTCTGCAGTAGTTATTTTCACTATTTTATCTTCCAGGTCACTTATCTGTTCTTCTGCCTCAGTTATTCTGCTATTGTTCCCATCTAGAGTATTTTTCATTTCAGTTATTGTATTGTTTATCATTGTTTGTTTCATCTTTAGTTCTTCTAGGTCCTTGTTAAATGTTTCTTGCATTTTGTCCATTCTATTTCCAAGATTTTGGATCATTTTTACTATCATTAATCTGAATTCTTTTTCAGGTAGACTTCCTATTTCCTCTTCATTTGGTAGGTCTGCTGGGTTTTTATCTTGCTCCTTCATCTGTTGTGTGTTTTTCTGTCTTCTCATTTTGCTTATCTTACTGTGTTTGGTGTCTCCTATCTGCAGGCTGCAGGTTCATAGTTCCCGTTGTTTTTGGTGTCTGTCCCCAGTGGCTAAGGTTGGTTCAGTGGGTTGTGTAGGCATCCTGGTGGAAGGGACTTGTGCCTATATTCTGGTGGATGAGGCTGGATCTTGTCTCTCTGGTGAGCAGGTCCACATCTGGTGGTGTGTTTTCATGTGTCTGTGGCCTTATTATGATTTTAGACAGCCTCTCTGCTAATGGGTGGGTTTGTCTTCCTGTTTTTCTAGTTGTTTGGCATAGGGTGTCCAGCACTGTAGCTGCTGGTCATTGAGTGAAATTGGGTGCCAGTGTAGAGATGGAGTTCTCTGGGAAATTTTCACTGTTTGATATTATGTGGAGCTTGGAGGTCTCTTAATGACCAGTGTCCTGAAGTTGGCTCTCCCAGCTCAGAGGTACAGCACTGACTTCTGGCTGCAGCACCAGGAGCCTTTCCTCCACATGGCTCAGAATAAAAGGGAGAAAAATTAGAGAGAAAGAATTAGTAGATGTAGGAAGAAAAGAAAGAAAGAAAGAAAGAAAGGAAGGAAGGAAGGAAGGAAGGAAGGAAGGAATTAAGGAAGGAAGGAAGAAAGAAAGAAAGAAAGGAAAGAAAGAAAGAAAAGAAGAAAGAAAGAAAGAATGAAGAAAAGAAGGAAATAAGGAAATACAGATAGAAAGAAAGAAAGGAAGGAGTGAGGGAGGGAGGGAGCGAAGGAGGGATGGTGGGAGCAAGGAAGGAAGGAAGAAAGGAGGGAAGGAAAGAAAAAAGTAGGAGGATAAAATAAAATAAAATAGAGTAAAATATAATAAAGTTATTAAATTAAAAAATAATTATTAAGAAAAAAATTAAAAACAAAAAAAAGGATGGATAGAACCTTAGGACAAATGGTGGACGCAAAGCAAAGCTATACAGACAAAATCTCATACAGAGCATACACATACACACTCAGAAAAGGAGGAAAATGGGAAAAAATCATAAATCTTGCTCTTAAGGTCCACCTCTTCAATTTCGGATGATTTGTTGTCTAAAGGAGGGAAAGAAAGAAAGAAAGAAAGAAAGAAAGAAAGAAAGAAAGAAAGAAAGAAAGAAAGAAAGAAAGAAAGAAAGAAAGAAAGAAAGAAAGAAAGAAAGAAAGAAAGAAAGAAGGAAAGAAAGAAGATAAAGTAAAATAAAATTGAGTTATTAAAATTAATTATTAAGAAAGAAAAAAATTTAAAAAAAGGACGGATAGAACCCTAGGACAAATGGTGGAAGCAAAGCTATACAGACAAAATCTCACACAGAAGCATACACATACACACTCACAAAAAGAGGAAAAGGGGAAAAAATCATAAATCTTGCTCTCAAAGTCCACCTCCTCAATTTGGGATGATTCATTGACAATTCATATTCCACAGATGCAGGGTACATCAAGTTGATTGTGGAGCTTTAATCCACTGCTTCTGAGGCTGCTGGGAGAGATTTCCCTTTCTCTTCTTTGTTCTCACAGCTCCCAGGGGCTCAGCTTTGGATTTGGCCCTACCTCTGCATGTAGATCGCCAGAGGGCATCTGTTTTTCGCTCAGACAGGACGGGGTTAAAGGAGCCACTGATTTGGGGGCTCTGGCTCACTCAGGCCTGGGAGACGGAGGGGCACGGAGTGCAGGTCTAGCCTGCAGTTGCAGAGGCCGGCGTGACGTTGCATCAGCCTGAGGCTTGCTGTGCGTTCTCCCAGGGAAGTTGTCCCTGGATCCCGGGAACCCGGCAGTGGCGGGCTGCACAGGCTCCCCGGAATGGAAGTGTGGATAGTGACCTGTGCTCACACACAGGCTTCTTGGTGGTGGCAGCAGCAGCCTTAGCGTCTCTTGCCCATCTCTGGGGTCCATGCTTTTAGACGCGGCTCGTGCCTGTCTCTGGAGCTCCTTTGAGCAGCTCTTTTAATCCCCTCTCCTCAGGCACCAGGAAACAAAGAGGGAAGAAAAAGTCCCTTGCCTCTTTGGCAGCTCCAAACCTTTTCCCTGACTCCCTCCTGGCTAGCCGTGGTGCACTAACCCCTTCAGGCTGTGTTCATGCCACCAACTCCAGTCCTCTCCCTGTGCTCTGACCAAAGCCCGAGCCTCAGATTGCAGCCCCGCCCGCCCCGGTGGGTGAGAAGACAAGCCTCTCAGGCTAGTGAGTGCCGGTCGGCACCAATCCTCTGTGCAGAAATCTCCCCACTTTGCCCTCTGCACCCCTGTTGCTGCGCTCTCTTCCACAGCTCCGAAGCTCCCCACGTCCGCCACCCACAGTTTCTGCCCACGAAGGGGCTTCCTAGTGTGTGGAAACCTTTCCTCCTTCACAGCTCCCTCCCACTGGTGCAGGTGCCGGCCCTATTCTTTTGTCTGTTTTTTCTTTTTCTCTTTTGCCCTACCCAGGTATGTGGGGAGTTTCTTGCCTTTTGGGGGGTCTGAGGTCTTCTGCCAGCATTCAGTAGGTGTTCTGTAGGAGTTGTTCCACGTGTAGATGTATTTCTGGTGTATCTGTGGGGAGGAAGGTGATCTCCATGTCTTACTCTTCCGCCATCTTCCCCTCGTCCCCTCTACCTTCCTAAAGTAGGAAATTCTTCAAATGCAGGAAGTATATTCCAAAGGTGCTGGATACCAAATAAAATATACAGACAACCGTTGTCAGAAGGCTTATCAGTCCATGTCATTTTAATGGTGAAGATGATCTAATAGTAATTACTAGAATTTACTGAAAACTTCTTATACTGTGCCAGTTACTTTTCTAAACTTTGTATTTTGGGGCTCATTTATTTAAACATAATATAAATTCTATTTATTATCATTATCTCTATTTTTCACATGAGAAGATTGAGCAAAAATGTAACTTAAGAAACTTTCCCATGCTTACACAGCTAATAAATAGTAAAGTTGAAACTTGATCCTAGAGATTCAGAGAGAATTCGAAGCTTTGGGAAAAAGCTATTTGAGAAAGTATTATAGCAAGAATAAACAAACAAATAAATGTGGGATTATGTAAGAGTGACAAAATGCATTTTTGTTAATTTAAGAAGATAAAAAATTTCAAAAGAAATTATTTTTATTGTTATGAAATATAAAGTTTCATTTAGCAGTATTTTATCACCTGGGGACTTTTGAAAAATCTCCGGACTGAGGATGCACCAGATGTTAGTTAAATCAGAATCTCTGGGGGAAGACTAAGCATCCATATTTAAGACAAACCAGATGATTCCAATGTTTTACACATTGTTTTACACAGTTTTCCAAGTGTTGCTTTATACACTTAGTACTCGGTGATTGTTATTAAGCCTATTCTCAAGCTTCAATGTGCTTATAAATCAATAGGGAATCTTGATAAATGCAATTCTGTTTCATTTTGCCCAACGTGGGGCCCAAGAGTCTGAAGTTCTAACAAAACCCCCAGGCAATTCTGATGCTGCTGTTCTGAAGCCAATTTTTAGAGTAGCATGTGTGGAAGATACAATTGTAACTTGTAAAATTTCAGGGCTGTTATCAGACATGTTGAATCATAATGTACATTTTAGCAAGATCCCAATTAAGTCATAAGCACACTACATTTTAAGAAACATTGTAGCTGAAAGCAACAAGCTTGGCAATGAAAGGAAATGATAAGTGACAGAGAGTGAAAAAGAAAGCTTAAGTGTTGATTTAGTTTTAGGCAGAAGATGTAGACTTTGATAAGTTTTAAGAAATTGATAATTTTTTTTAAAAAATGCATGGCTTTTAATAAAGAGTAATTGTCAGAAGCATAAAACTGGAAATTGTAACTGTCAAACCAGCAAGAATACAATTGTCTTACTCAATAGATGGTTATGAAAAAAGAGAAAAACAGGAATAAAAAGAAATTATAGGAAAAACAACCAACAGACTGGGTGTAACAAATAAGTTATAATATCATAGTAACTGAAGTAAATTCAGATATGTTAAATTAGCTATCTCTAGGCTGTGTTGCTTTGTTTCTTACGTGTTTCGGGAAACACCATACACTTCTCCAGAGTGGCTGTTGGCAATTTACATCCCACCCATCAGCATAACAAGGCTCCCTGTTCTCCATGGCCTGTCCTGCCTTTCTGGATTTTACACTTTTTTCAGATGGCCCTTTTGACCAGGGAGCAGTCAGACTTCATTGTAGAGAAAGAGAGAGCTAATTTGATATATAAACAACAACAAAAAAATCAAGACCCGAATAGTGTTCTTAGAAGAAATGATTTGTGTTCCAAGAATCCTGCTGGTTTTTATTTTTCATCTCAGCTTTCATGATTCCTACTCTTCCACTTTAAAAGAGAAAAGCATGTCTCTAAGCCACTCTGCGTCCTACTATGGTTGATTTCCCAGGTGTAAAAATAAACATTCAAAGTTGACAGATAGACAAAGAATTCTCAAATGTTGGGACTTAAAAACAAAGTTAGTGTCAGGCCACTCTTTCTTAAGGCTTCAGAAATTTGCAATAAGACAAAATACCCTTCCCTGTTCTATTTATATATGGTTCTACTAAGGGAAAGTTTTGGCATTAGAAGTGAGATATTTGAACTCATAGGATGATTTATAAAGTAAGATGAGGTGGGGTTGGCAGAAATTTTAATACATTTTATTAAAGGATTTATTTTTAAATTTTCAAATGATGTATCATTTTTCAGGTAGGATTCCATGATAGCAAAGTGTAAAATACATTTAAGAGCTAATATATGTTATCCAAGCTACAAATTCATGGCAAGATTCCTCTAATGCCTGTCATGTCTATTTGTATTGGGTTGGCCAAAAAGTGCATTCAGGTTTTTCTTTAACATCTTATGGAAAACCTGAACAAACACTTTGGCCAACTCAATATATTTGTCTTAGGAGCCAGAAGTCAGATGATTTTTCATAGGAACCTATATATTAACATGTTATATAAAATGGAATCAGAATCTCAAAGCAATTTTAATTTGACTGGTTTGAAAATGGGGACTGGCCTTACCAATTGGTCTATACTGTGGGTATTTTCTATTCAAAAGAGCTGAATCTGGAGCTCCAAGGATTAACAAAATATATTTAAAGCTGGGAAATAAAAAACACACTTTATTGAAAACTTTATTTGTAATAGGGTATAAATACTAACAATATGTCAATTTTGCCATTGTTTTGTGACCATGAGTTTAAATAATATGTCCTTAAATGAAAGTGTAAAGTTTTATTTAATAGTCATTTTCTAAGTTTTACAACACTTATGGTATATTTCACAGATATTAGGGAGTAAATACCTGTGATGAAAATGTTACAAATCTCTATAAAATTCTAGTTGTTTAATTCTTGGTGTCAACTTGAGAGAGGAGCTATAAAGTTGTCAGCTGAGAGAGAATAAAAATAATTTTCTTAACAAATTAATGTGTGATTTTTGCATATAATTTGAATGAAGTTTAAAGGATAGAGTGGTTTGAAAAAGAACCACTAGAGACAGATTAGTCAGAGATATCTAAAGAAACAGAAACAGAACCAATATGATGTATGTATAGCGTGCATGTGTGTGTGTGTGTGTATGTGTCTAGAGAGAGGGAGAGAGATTTTAAGGAATTGACTTACACAGTTATGGGGGCTGACAAGTCCAAAATCTGCATCTAGCTCAAATTCAAGGCCTTCTTCTCATAGAATTCCCTCCTGTTCGTAGGAAGTCAGTCCTGTTTTATTCAGGCTTTCAACTAATTAGATGATGCTCACCCAAATTATGGAGGCTCTCAGCTTTATTCAAAGTCCAGCAATTTAAATGTTAATCTCATCCCAAAAAACTCTTGCAGAAATATCCAGAATAATATTTGACCACAAACCTGGGTGCTGTGGCTCAACCAAGCTGACACAGAAAATTACCATCACACACTCTCAGTGCCATACAGCTAGATTTTATTCTGAACCCTGTCTCATTTGGCAATAAATATTCAGCCATCAAATGTGAGCTACACTAGAATTAAATACTATCTCTGTCATTAAGATAAAAATGAACACATTTTCAGTGAAATTTTACTTTTTACATTTATTAAGTTTTTATAAAAATATATACATATATGCATGTATTACTTTAAGTAATCATAAACTAATACAAATTATAATCTTTTGATTCAGAATACTGAGGCTTATATTCACAGGAAATAAAATGACAATTTTGACAAAAGGCAATTAAAGAGTTTTCATGTACAAAATTATAGTAATTTATAACAATAAATACCTTAGGATAAAATTTGGCAGGGAAGTAGAATGTAAATACATATTCATGGAGAAACCAAAAATTTCTGGTTGTTAAAGTAGACTTACTTCATTAATTTTAAGTGTTTTATATTAAGTATAAAATAAATAGGATGTTTAAATTTCATTTATTATGTTTGAAAACTAATATAACTCATTGAAAATATCAATATTCACAAGATGTCAGAAATTACATAACTACATAATTTTAAAATTATTTTAACTTGTAAACTTATTCTTTAAAATAAGACTCATGAAAATGTTGTAAAAGCTGGTTTAGAATATGGAGAAAATAAATTTGGGCCCCCATTTAACATTATAACCCAAGGTGAAATTTAATGAACTAAAGATATATATGAAATAGGAAACTAAACATCTAATAGATTAAATTTTAAATAATACATTTGTGTTCATTTGGAAGGATTTCTTTAAAAATAAGGAAGAGCTTGAAATTATAATATGTAAAGTTGAGGGTTTTGAATACATTCAAATTGAGTTTGTGATTAACAAAAGCCCCAACATACAAAGTTAAGAAAAGTTTGATTGAACGATTATTTCAAGTATGACGTTAGCAAGAATCAAAAATCTACTATATCTAAGAATACTAAATGGCTACTACTTATATGAAAAGACATTCACTACCACAATTAATGAGATAAATAATTCAACAGTGAGAAATATTTTTTGTTACAGTAAAGTAACAAGGAGTTACTTTAAACCCACTGGACTGACAAACAGTAGAAAGTTGAAGAAAGCCAAAAGCTTGCAAAGATGTTAGACGACAGGTATCCAAAGGTACTATAGTTGTGTAGTTGCATCTCTAGAAGTCAATCTTATAATAAAATTATGAACATATTTATTTTTCAAAAACTCCATGTCTAAGTATTTCTCACATAGATATAGCCTCTAAGAACCAAGAAACTCAAAGAGCAACAAGTAGAGTTAATAGTACCCACAAACACACATGTAAACATACACACACATGCACACATGTGCACAAATTAGGCATATCATAAACTGCCAAAAACCAAAGATAAAGAGAGAAACATGACGGCAGGCAGGAGGCAAACACTTACCTATGAAGAAGCAAGGATTAGAATTACAGCAGAATCTCATTAGAAACCAAGCATAGAAGACAATGCAGTAAAATCTTTAGTTTTGAAAAAAAAAAAAACAACTATCAACATAGAATTCCATATTCAGTAAAAATAACCTTCAGAAATGAAGGAGTCACTGAAGACTTCAGCTCTGTTGTATTAAGAGTTCGGAACTCATCACTTCAGACATTACAACAATAACAACAATGTTAAACTCAGAATCAATGATTTTCTTGGACCTATCAGAGAATTGCAGTCACAGAGAAAACCACCTGGAAATATGGAGAGACAGGTGAAATGCAGAAAAACACAGCTGATATCAGCTTATGTAGTGTGGAAGCTGCAGGAACCATAAACTGGTAGGAACACTTGAATGGTGGTTTGGATGAATTGCTGGAGGCTGAGTTTGGACTGGTTTGAGAGTAAGAAACTGGTGAAAGCCACAATCCTGGGCACCCCACATTACTGTGGCTTTCACCTCCAGATGCTCTACCACATTCAAGAAAAATTGTCACTTGTCTGGCAAGTGGAAGGGGAACCATTTAAAATACAGGGGTTTATTCTGCATAACAGAAACCTACTCTCCAGTGAAAAATACTTTACTGGAGCCTTATATCACAGAGGTAGAAAGGCAACCACTCAACTCAAGATTCCTCTAGCCTTCCTGTCTCACCTAAACAGGGGAGGGAGAAAAGATAAGAAACACTTGTGAAGCCCAGGGACCAGGGCCAGCAAGAGACTGAAAGTTAATTATAAGATTATAGACCTTTAATTTATTTAAGCAGTATTCCAGATTATTTATCATACATATCATGCACATATTGTGACAAATATATTCCTAAATGTCGTATGTTTGGGGATTCTATTGTAAATATTGTTTTAAAATGCTATTTTCCAGTAGCATGCAGGTAGCTTATGCAAATGTATTTTTGCATTACTTTGCATCCTGAGACCCATATAAATTTATTTATTAATTCTAGTCACTATTTTTGTAGAGTTTTTTACCTGTAAATGACCAGATTGTCTGTGAATAGTCAGTTTAACTCTAATTTCCCAAAATATTTTAAGTACATTTTTCTTGACTCATTTCACTGTTTAGAATTATTTGTATAATGCTGAATAGATGGAAACAGAACAAATATGTTTTTTCTTTTCCCCAATTTTAGAGGAAAAATAATCAGACTTTTGCACTATGTATAAAAATAGTGTAGGGATTTTGGAAATCCTTTATCCAGTTGAGGAAATTTCTCTATATCTCTAGGTTGCTAAGAGTTTATATTATGAATGGATATAGAATTTTGTTAAATGATTATCCTGCATTTAATGAAATAATATGACAGTTCATTATTCTGTTAACATCATGAATTGCATTGATTTTTGAGTGATAAACCAACTTTGCATTTGATTATGATGTAGCGTCATTTTGTATATTGCTGTATTTGATTTACTAATATTGTGTTAAGAATTTTGAAATCTATATTTATGAAAAGATTGATCTCTGAGATTTCTTTTTTCAGTGTGTTTTTATTGTTTTATTGTCAGGGTAATACTGGCAACTGCAGCTGCAATCCTCAAGCAAATCAACTTTTTCTTGTCATGTCATGACTCTTCTCTGCTTCTTGGGAGCACTTCCAGCATCACTATGGCACTTTGTATGAGTGTTGTAGTGTCATCAATGTTTAAGGTATTACATGAAACATGATGAAAAATATGGCAACACCGCGAGTGCTATGCAATTGACTGGAGAGACAAACTGCTCAAACGGAGATGATTACCATCACAGGGTGTTTCAAGTGGATAGTTGTAAAACTTGAGCTCACTGCAATAGCAACAGGAGGTAGTCACAAAATTATTACAGTATTACAGTAGGTACCACAGTTAATCTGATGTAGTTATGACAGCCCTGCAGCATTACATTTGCTTTCATTTCTCTTGACTGTGAATGGCACCAGGTACAGTCTGTTTGTATGTAAGTTTTGATAAAATTAAGTTGTTATACTTGATTTGTGTATATTTTATGGTACTAAATTATAACATAGAGTAGTATCTATATATATTTTATGCATTCATGACATATGTAACTTTTTCTTAGTTTCTTCTTTTTTTTGATATATTTAGGCTATGCAGTTCATCTGTGACTTTTTTCAAATTGTCACAAATCTCCCCAAATTTTTCTATGTTGATTTGAAATAATCCACATATAAGTGGACTTGCACAATTTAAACCCAAACTGTTCAAGGGTCTTCTGTACTGTGTTCTAAAGAAACTTTTAAATATGCAAGAAATCTCCATGCATATTAAGCATGCCATCATTGTCAAACACCCCTCTTTTTGTTCCATGGGCCCCAAACTTGGAATTACTCCAGACTGCCAAAGTCTCCAAAACTGTGTTAAAACCTTAATGCTAGGGGAACTGGAGTAGGGGTCTCCAGTTCCAGGTCATTGTTTTGAGCCCTTTACCTTCCCATTTGTAAATTCTTAAAATTTCTAACTTCCTCTCCAAAAGTGTCAGATGTGGATATGGCCAATTTTACTCCTTATATAACATTCAGTATGCATGGTGATTAGGAATCTGGAATGTGCCTCAGAGTGCCTGTGTGAATTCACTTTCTGTAATTTACTAAGTGTGGTAACACTAGGACAATTGCTGAACTTTTCTGTATCTCAGTTCCTTTTCTGTAAAATATGAGCATAATGATAATAGTACTTATTACATAGGGCTAGTGTATTATGTCAGCTAATATATACAAAGAGCTTAGAAAATTGCCAAGTATGTAATAAGCATTATTACTATTATTACGATGGCTAAGATGGACTGTTCTTAAATGAAGGCAGTTGTAACAACCAAATGGTTTTGCAAATAAACACATTTTTTAATGGAAGAAAATATAAAGTAACTTTTAATAATTGCTTTTTCTGTAATTATGCTGCAATGCAATACATGTGCACTTATAAAACACACACATACACACCATTTATACATATATGTCCATCCATTTATATATTTGCTTGTATTTAAACCTGTAGAAAACTAAACCATAGAAAATTAGTACAGTAAAATTATTATTAAGGAAAGAGAGGAAAAATGGCTAGCTAGGGTAGGACAAACATAGAATGCATACTTCTCTAAATAGCTCTTGTTTTGTTGATTTGACTTTAAACTTGCATATATAATTTAAATAATTTAAAGCAGGAGAAAGCTTTTGAAAAGGCAATTATTGCCTACCAAAAACAAAATTAAACTTGAACTTAACTGTATAATGAGTTAAATTTTAACTGCTTCTTTTCATAGATAAATGGAAACCTATCACTTTTCTCTTTCTAATTTTATATTAGAAAAATATTACCTGAAATTCTTCCATGGAAGTATTTAGAGACACTCTCCATTGTTTTTTTGAGCTGCATAAAAAGACATTGTGTGGATGTTGCTGGTATATGTAATTGATTCCCCATTGGTTTTTCTTTCTATTCATTTCCTCTTATAAATTGTGCATTTTTCCTTTTAGATTATTTTCTAGTGTATCTTTTGGATAAATTATTAGCAGTGAGATTGGAGAATCAAAAGACACATGCATGTGTGATTTTACTACATACTGCAAAATCCCCTTCCTGGTTGAACTATTTTACATTCTCTGCAGCAATGTGTAAAACATCTTGTTCACCCAAAGTCTCAATAGCAAGTGTGTGGTCAAACTTCTGGATTTTACCTATCTGTAAAATGGAAAATGTTCTCCTAAGTGTAGTTTATTTGCATTTATATTACTATGAATGAGTTTAAGACAATTTGCATTTATTTTTCTGCAGACTCTTCATATTTCTTACCTGCTTCCATTAAGTTGTCAGGCTTTTTCTCTCCATTTTTAGAAGCTCTTTATATAGTAAGAATATTTACCATTGGTCTCTAATATCAATAACAAATAAAACTTACTTATGGTGTTTTTAGCTATCCAAAGGTTTGTTTATATTACAGTCAAATTTATCAGTCTTTTGTTGCAGCTAGATTTTGAATCATCAGTAGGTATAATTTACCCCACTCCCAAGTTACAGAGAAAATTATCCTTGCTTTCTCTTTTTTTTTTAACATCTTTATTGGAGTATAATAGCTTTACAACAGTGTGTTAGTTTCTGCTTTATAACCAAGTGAATCAGCTGTACATATACATATACCCCCATATCTCCTCCCTCTTGCGTCTCCCTCCCACCCTCCCAACCCCACCCCTCTAGGTGGTCACAAAGCACGAAGCTGACGTCCCTGTACTTTGTGGCTGCTTCCAGTAGCTATCTATTTTACATTTGGTAGTATATATAAGTCCATGCCACTCTTCTCACTTCATCCCAACCCTTCCCCCTCCCTGTGTCCTCAAGTCCATTTTCTATGTCTGCATATTTATTCCTCTCCTACCCCTTGGTTCTTCAGAACATTTTTTCTTCAGATTCTATATATATATGTGTTAGCATACAGTATTTGTTTTTCTCTTTCTGACTTACTTCACTCTGTGTGACAGATTCTAGGTCCATCCACCTCACTAAAAATAACTCAATTTTATTTCTTTTTATGGCTGAGTAATATTGCATTGTATATATGTGCTACATCTTCTTTACCCATTCATCCATCGATGGACACTTAGGTTTCTTCCATGTCCTGCCATGTTTTCTCTTATTCCTTGAATATTTTAGATATTTAGATTAAAACATCTGATCAAATTGGAATTAATTTTGTGCATATTAGAAATATATCCAACTATGTATTCCCTATAATAAACCAGTTATCCCTATAAAACTGTTAAGAAGATGTTTTTCCTGAAGATTAAATAAGTTAACTTCATTGTATATTACATTTATATAAAACTTGGTAGGTATATTATTTTTTTTTTCTCATTGGTCCTCCTTCTGTTTATTCACCAACATTGTATTCATTTTAATTGTTGAGATTTCAAATGTGTTTGAATATTTGGTAAAAATAGCACCCCACATTGGTATTCCTTTACAAGATTTTCCTGGCTATTCTTGTTTGCTTGTTCTTCAAATTGATTATTATAGTGGATATTTCTGACTCAGACAAAATAAGCACACAAATAATAAAAACAAAAACTTGTATTTTTATTGGTTTTGCATTAAGTTAACTTAGGAAGGGATGACATAGCTACGATGTTGAATTTCCTTATTCAAGAGTATATTTTTCAGATACTTTTGTGTCTTTCAGGAGTTGTTTTCACAACATTTCCCATAAGATTTTGAACTTTTTTTTTTTTTAAGTTTATAGTTAGGCCATCAGATATCATTTTCTAGGACTTTCCTGGGAGTGTTGCTATCAGTGATTTGGAGTCCTCTGCATGTATTTGGCAGCTCATGGAATTACTGTGTCACTTGTTTTTATTACCTGAGTTGGTTATAATAATTTTCTTTATATTTTGGGTTTTTTTGTTATGTTATATGTTATAGGATGATTTAGGGATATTCATAAACTACACTCCTGCCACGGTCACTTTGTCTGGCATGCTCGAAAATTTTTGAAGGTACACATTTTCTAACAAATTTCCTTTCACCAAATATGCAAAAATTATTTCAAAGATTAAGTGATAATTATCCCAAGGACATCTAATCACAGAAGAATTACAATGTATATAATCCTGCTCTCAAGTGCTTACTAATTAAGATAGATGATACAAACAGAATCTGCAAGAAACAAAATAATTGAATTGGAACCAAAACTTCCTATTCACTTTGTCCAGCTGTCCCTCCCGATATGTGATATTTGGCGCAGTTCCCATTCCCCACTTCAGAGAAAGCAGATATTTTCTTTCTCAGCCCAAATTTCCATATAATCCATAATTTTCATGTGCAAAAAGATACTGTGAATTATCTTACAGCATTAGCCTTACTGAAATTCAATTATGTCATATAAATTCAACCACAGGTAAGGAATTACTGTACAAACATATGGGTTATTAATACCCAATTACCTTCAGGGAGAAGGTAGAGAGTGATTGAGAGGCAGGGCTTGTGGAGGCCACTCTTCTGCCCAGCAACATGGTCTCTGTAGTCATGATGGGTCTAGTCAATTCTCTGAGAGTATCGAATGCCAGCAGGGCAATGCCACAATTTCTCATGAGTAAGTGTAACGAGAGAAATTTCCCTTTCTCAGAATCTGGAGTCATATAATGTAGAAATGAAATTCTGCTGCTAGCAGGATGACTGTTAATAGCAAGGCTTACACAGGTTACTATTATTTTTCTCTCATAAAGAAAACAAGAGAAAGTCAGTCTATGGTAGCTCCTCTGTCTTTAAGCTCACAGACATCCTTAGTGTATGACTTCCCTACCTGAGGTCACCAAACTGTCACAAGATGCTTACTGAAGTCCATAACTTTATTTCTGGTATCAAGGGAGCAAAAGTAGGGAGGAAAATAAGGGACTTATTAGCTAAATTTGGCCCCTTCGGAAAGTGGTCTCGTAAGCTTTTACCAGTGCCTTCGACTTATGTTTCATTCACTACTAAAGTCAAAGAAGGCTGCAAAATATAAAGATTTTTTTAACGGACACATAGATACACGGAGTAAAATTGGTTCTGTGTTACTAAGGAAGATGAAGAGAATGCGTGTTGAATTGGAAGCTGTCTTTCTCTACCACAGGGTTAGACTGCGTTTACCATGTCTTGTTGTCTTCTTTATAGTCTGCATAGGAAGAACCAGTTGTAATACCTGTAAGTTAAGTTTTGAAGAAGGCATTTTAGCAGTTTTTATTACACATTTTACCACTAACTATAGGTGTCATGAATATTTGCCTGCCTTTAAAAACCAGGTAAAACAAAATATAACAAAAACATTTGTTCTTTGAATGATGCTCATCTGATATTTAAAATCAGATGCTCATCTGAATATTTTTTTAAAAAAGATATATCGGCATTCAAACCTTATATAAGTAGAATTTTTTTTTTTTGTATTCCAACATATTTTAGCATTCTACTGTTTTTTGTTTAGGAAATAAGTTCGGCAACCATGCAAAGTTTAGTACCCAAGGCAGATCAAGATGAATGTGGCCATTCTTGTCAAATAGGGCACTGTTTGCTCTATGGAAAGAAGATGTATTACCAGGGTGGCATTTTATATATATATATATATATATATATATATATATATTTCTGCAACATATTATAACCACACTCCATTAGAAATGATTACCACCACAATGCTGCATGGTCTGAATTAGGTTCATATTTCTTTAGAGCACAAAAGCAAGAAAGAGGCCAACTGCCAGGACCGCTTGACCGCGTCAGTGGCTCTGCCTGACCTGTGTCAGCAGGAATCTCAATCAAAGCTGCAATGGCCGCCATGTTAGCCGGGCACTTCTCACACTGGTGACTTGTTGTTAAATCACTGGGTCTGAAAATAACAACCGTCCATCAGTGTCAGTGCATGAAAAATTGAATTTCATCAGAATTTAAAAGAATTGCAGACTAGACTAATGCCATAGAGTCAAGTCTTGTGACTGTGATTTGTTCTTTCTGTCGCAGCACATTGACAGCCTTCTGACTGCTTCTCTTACCAGAGGGGAAGTGACAGAAGAATAGTTTCAAAAATATTTACGCACTTTCATCACAAATGAAATGCCTGAATATGCTTTCAAGAGTATAATGGTTTGAAATAATTTACCACCTGGCACTTGCTCTTTTGGACTTTTGGACTCAATTAACAATGAGTGTGTTCTTAAATATATTCCTCTTTCATGAAGAAGAGGTTTAATAAATATCTACATCTAAAGTCTAGGTTTAAAGCATACTGAAGTCACTGATATATTTAGGGATGAATACTTATTACTAATGAACCCTAATTTTTTTTTTTTTTTTTTTTTTTTTTGCGGTACACGGGCCTCTCACTGTTGTGGCCTCTCCCATTGTGGAGCACAGGCTCTGGACGCGCAGGCTTAGCAGCCATGGCGCACGGGCCCAGCTGCTCCGCGACATGTGCGATCTTCTCGGACTGAGGCACGAACCTGTGTCCCCTGCATCGGCAGGCGGACTCTCAACCACTGCGCCACTAGGGAAGCCCTGAACCCCAATTTTAATCTTAGGATAACATAGAAGATTTCATAAATGAGTCCTCAGGGTGATCCAAGTTGATTCACAGCAGGGATGGGGAGAATATGGAAGTGCAAAGGCCTACATGGAAATTTCTTTGGAATAATGAGAATTCACTAATCTGAGATTTTATTAACTGGCTATTTGAAGTAAATCTCTTTTAATAGAATTAGAAACCAATCAACTGCAGTAATAGGGATGACTAACAAATTATCAAGCCAAAATTTTTAAATAAATAATTTTATAATACTTAAGTAGAATTTTTTACTCATAGAAGTTAAGTATGAATTTTATTTACAGTCATTAATATAGGATAAGGGTTGACTCTTGGGAACAAAGGGGACCTTGAATTTAGCTCCATTTTTTTATCTAACAGTTTCAAAAAGATCACTCTTGTTACTTGTCTTAGTTTCTGCTGCTATAACAAAATGCCATAGACTGGGTGGCTTAAACAGCAGACATTTAGTTTCCACGGTTCTGGAGGCTGAAAGTTTGAGAGGAGGGTTCCGGCATGGTCAGATTCTTGGTGAGGGCTCTCTTCCTGGTTTGTAGATGGCCACTTTCTCATTGTAACCTCACAGGATAGAGAGAGAGAGAGAAGAGGGGAAGAGAGAGAGGGAGAGGGAGGTCAGTCTTGAGTCTTTGCCTCTTTTTATAAAGACATTAATCCTATCACAAAGGTGATACACCCACAATCTCATCTAAGCCTAATTATCTCCCAAAGACCCCCACCTCCAAATACTATTACATTGGGGATTAAGGCTTGAACATATGGATTCTGGAGGGACACACACTTTCAGTCCATAGCAGTACTATAAGGAGAATAGATGATGTGAGAGTAAGAGGAGACAAGTTTCAAGGGCAAAGAAACTAATTAGGAACTATTCTAATTGTCTAGACTCTAGCCATAAAAGATAGTGGTTCAGACCACACTTACAGTGGTATAATTAGTGAAAAGTGGCCAGGTTCTAGACCTATTTGGAAGGTACAGCTGACAATCTGTGCTAATTTATTGGATGTGTGATATGAGAAAAAATTGACCTCAAGAAAGAATTATCTTTTCTAAGCTTTAATTTCCTCAAGCACACAATGGAGAACTTACTAATTATAACATGGGATTGTTGAGAAAGTTAAATGTCAATGTCTGAAAGCAATTAAGACAATGATTATATATTACGATAATAATATATATCCTGTAAAATAATTATTATATTATTATATTATAGATAATGAGTAACAGCTTAACATGAGCCCTGACACAAAGTTTTAAACTCCTTCAGTAAAAGCCAAGCTCAAGTTCTAGAACTTGGTCTTTCTATATCCATATGGAAATTTTCTAACCCAAATACTTGGCTTATGTGCCTTTACAGGCAGCTCTCCTATAGCTACCTTCTTTATTAGGCAGGTGCACTTTTAATTCATGCCATGTTAACATATTTTAAAAGTTGCCTAGTTTCTGTTTCTTCTTGTCCCATAATTTTGGGTTGTTTGCAAGCCACTAACCTAAAGACTTTGTGCAAGTGTCCGTCTTACAGAATTTCTTATTATCATTGGAAGTGGTGTCATCAGAGGCAGAATATCAAACAGAACAAGTTTGTGGAATTAAGGACCTGAGAGTCAGGTCTCAGGCTTCCCGTGTATGCAACCAGTCAACTGACTCTGGAACCAGAGTGCAGGGTATAACTGCTCAGAACATCAAAGCCCAACTGTGTTCATTTAGTGGTGACACACTCAGAAGATAACAGCATCTTATGCCATACTGAAATACTGTATTTTTTCCAAATTATGTAATTATTGAGGAAGCAAATAGTAGGGAAAATGTAAAATACTGAATTTGTATAATTTTTTAATAAAATATTTTCAAATTTCTAAAGAGATAGTTGAACTTGCTTCTATGAATACATCTATATTGATATCTGAAGCCATATTTATATCAATATGTATTTCTTTATATTTAATATTGTTTTATGCTTGAAATATCTACCTAAAATCTCTAATTATGTTTTATTTTCCAGGGAAATTTTTATTCTTGATAGAAATCATCAAGGAGAAAACTTGGCTATTTGGCAATCTCTTGCAGATAAGACTGTTTATTACAATTATATACATGGTTTTATGTGAACATGTGAACTTCCACTTATAAAAGGAATGATTCCAAAATGTGAGAAAAACAAGTAAAAGTAATGAGTTTTATATATGCAATTTTCCTTGCTAGAAAGAGGGCTGTTCAAATGTTGTGCTTTTTTTTTAAATTAAACTTTTATTTATTCATTTGAACAAATACCACATTAAAAATATCTTTAAAAGTTATTCTTATTAAAGTAAATGTTATTTACATTAAATGAAATTGGTTTTCATCAACAACCGAATGATAACAGCCCAGGAGGATCACTTATATTTATTTTTAATAAAAAGTGACATGTAATTATATAATAGCATTTTGTGCTTGGAAAGCACCTTTCATCTTTAAAATTTCAAAAGCCACAAAGTGTAATATAGTGATATAGTATATCCACTGACATTAAATCTTTAAAGAAACCAATGTACTAATGATTAAATATTTTAACAAGAACTCTACAAAAGCATATTTTCTTTCTGTGGTTCAAAATTTGGTAATTTTAATATAATACTGCTTATTCACAAGAGAGTAATGAATCATTATCATTTTTTTCTTAGAAATCCATCTCAAACTGATTTTCTTATTCCTCTACAAACTAGCTCTGATAAATAAATAAATAGGACAAATCTTAGGTGTCCACTAAAGGGTAAAATCATTCTTTGATTATATTAAAAATTTTAGTGATACATTATAATTTATTGGTGACCTGACAGATAACTCCATGTATGGGTACATGGGCTAGTATAACACTTTGTTTCTCAGATTTCTGAGAGACTAAAATGGCAAAGAGAACAAAGAAAATTCTAATAGAACTCTTTAAATATATTGATAAAACTTGCAGGATTATTACATTTATAAATTTTTATGATCAATGAAAGTTTCTTCCTATTTCTAAATAATCATTTTAGATTAATGTAAAATTAAATAAAATACTATTAAACAACCATTTTGATATTAAATACTCAGCAAACCAATTAAACATATAAATAACCTCCTTTGTCTCATGAAGTCTTTCTTGGAGATGCCAACTATCAGAGTAGTTACTTTTAACCTCCAGAGGTCAAAGACAGAAAATTTTACATCTTGACTTGTTAAAGTCACTTTAGGATTTAACTTAGTCCAATTTTAGTCTGATAATGTTTAGCTTGTTCAAAGCTTTTAGACCAGGAGTCCCTAACCCTGAGTTCATGACTAGAATTTAAGAGATCTGTAACTCAAATGAGAAATATGAAAATATTTTTTTTTCTTATTTTCACTAACTTCAAATTAGTATTATGCACTATGTTCAAATTTGGCTGTAGGTAATAAACCAGAGTAGAGTTGGCTGTATCTGAGATGTGAGGCTTTGTCACCTCCATCAAAGCTGTTAGACACCTGACAATACCTTTTACCCATATTGTTACTTTAAAATTATAGTAATTATTATATCAATTACTAGATATTGTTGATATTTTAGTAAGAAACACTTATATTGCTATATATCAAATATTTAAAAATATTTTGTCAGCTGCATTTCAATATAATTGATATTCTTTGTGATCTTATGTATTTCTTGTATGCATTTAAAAACACTGTTCTTAGAAATCCATAGACTTCATCAGACTTCCATACTAGTTCATGGCAAAAAATATTGTGAAGAAATTCTATGTTAGGTTAAGTTGATTAAGAATTCTGTTTAATAATCTTTATCATTACTGATTTTCTGCCTGTATAACACATCAATTAATGAGCAAGGGACACTGACATCTCCAAAAATAATTGTGAATTTGTCTATATCTGTTTTCAGTTATAAAAGTTTATTGCACCATGCATTTTGACATTCTGTTGTTACATGCGTACACATTAAAGATTATTAAATCTTCTTGGAAAATTGTCCCCTTTATCATTAGGTAATGTTTCCCTTTATCCCTGATTACCATCCTTTTTTAGTAGTCAATTTTATCTGAAGTTACTATTACTTCTTCTTTCTTTGATTAGTTTATCACGGTATATTTTTCTCCATCCTTTTATCTTTTTACTTTTACCCTATATCTTCATGTTTAAAGTAGGTCTTTATATGTAAAGGGGGTCTCTTATAGACAGCATGTAGTTGCATCTTCTCTAGATAATCTCTGTCACTAAACTGGTATGTTTATATCACTTACGTTTAAAGTGTTTATTGATATAGTTAGATTAGAATTTGTCATCTTGCTATTTTATTGTTGTTATTCATTTCTTTTGGCTTTTGTTTCTTTATAATTTCTTTTTCTGCCTTTCCTAGTTTTAACTGAGCATCACTTATGATTCCATTTAATCTCTTCTCTGAACATTTCATTTATATATTTTAAAAAATATTTTGGTGGGGCTTCCCTGGTGGCGCAGTGGTTGAGAGTTCTCCTGCTGATGCAGAGGACACAGGTTTGTGTCCCGGTCCAGGAATATCCCACATGCCGTGGAGCAGCTGGGCCCATGAGCCATGGCTGCTGGGCCTGCGCGTCCAGAGCCTGTGCTCCGCAACGGGAGAGGCCACAACAGTGAGAGGCCCGCATACCAAAAAAAAAAAAAAAAAAAAAAAAATTGGTGGTTGCCCTAGGATAGACAAAATGTATTTTGCAAGAATAATCCCAATTTTTCCCTCTTGTGGCATTGTCCCTTATGTTATTCATTTCTTTTTTTTTTTTTTTTTCTGGTACGCGGGCCTCTCACTGTTGTGGCCTCTCCCATTGCAGAGCACAGGCTCCTGACATGCAGGTTCAGTGACCATGGCTCATGGGCCCAGCCTATTCATTTCATTTTTACATAAGCTATAAACGTCTAACACATTGTCACAATTATTGCTTAAAGTAAGTTATTTTTAGGGCAATTAAATATAAGAAAATTAAAAATTATATTTTACTTCAAATATTCCTTTTCTGATGTCCTTCTTTATACATATAGAATTTCTAAACTGCATCAATTTTCTTCTACTTCAAGAACTTCCTTCAACATATTTTGTGGGGCAGGTCTACTGGCTGTGAAATTCTTCAGTTATTATTGCCTGAGAAAGTCTTTATCTCTCCTTCACTTTTTAAAAATAGATTTAATATTTTAAGCTTTATATTTACAGAAAATTTTATAAGATAATACAGAGAATCCCCGTATATTTTATACCATGTTCCCCTATTATTAACATCTTACACTAGTATGGTGCATTTTGTTAGAATTAATATACAAATATGGTTATGTTATTATTAGCTAAAATGCATAGTTTATTTAGATATCCTTAGTCTTTATATGATATCTTTTTATGTTTTAGGATCTCATCTAGACTACCACATTGCATTTAGTTGTTTTGTCTTCTTAGGCTCCTTTCATTTGTAACAATTTCTCAGTTTGCCCTTGTTTTTGATGAACTTAGTTTTAAGGAGTATTGATCAGGTATATTATAGGATGCCTCTTTCTTGGGAATCATCTGAATTTTTTTCCATGATTATACTGGAATTATGGATATTTATTTATTATTATTTATTTATTGGAATTATATTTTTTAGCACTTCCTTATTTACTGGTATTATAAGATACTCCAGGGTCATCTTGTATATTTCTAGCCCAAGTCTTAGAATCAGCCATTTCTCCAAGGAGCCTCAATTCCTTTTTTTTAGAGGTTGGCATTAGAAGCCACGATCTAACTACTAGGTATGTTCATTGTTACTGGAGTGTCAGTGCTTCTAGGCCCCCTCGGCTAACAGAGAAAGGAAATATATGTATGTGTAATAATCCATCTAGGTACATATACCTAAGTGTTTTGTAAGCATCTGCAATTATATTACATTAAACATGAGCTTATAATGAATATCCACCTCTAACCCATTTCCACATGGTTCACTCTAGGCTCCCATTGCTTTTCTGTGGATATCCACTTCAACAGAGAAACTCACCATCTGCCATCCATTCATGAAATTATTCAATTCAGTATATATGTATAATAATATAGAATTGTTTCTCTTTACCCACATGGGAAACAACTTGATCAACTTCATCACATTATATTGAGGATAAATACTATCAATAGTGCTTGTATTTGTCTAATGAGTACTTTGCTTGTGTGCAGTTAGTTTTTCCTTTTGTCTTATGGACTCCACTCATTTCCAAAGCTACTTAGATCAGCACATTGTCTCCTCTTCCCCTACTATATGGTTGTTTCA
Source organism: Phocoena sinus (assembly GCF_008692025.1). NCBI lineage: Eukaryota > Metazoa > Chordata > Mammalia > Artiodactyla > Phocoenidae > Phocoena > Phocoena sinus. The sequence continues at coordinate 85,914,112 of NC_045774.1, read as the reverse complement.
TACATTTATTATATAGTTAATATCTCTTGTCTCAGTCTTCAACCCCTCAAACGATTGTTTTTCAATCTGCATACATTGTTTCAATCTTTGTGTTGTAAAATTCTATGAGTTTTTACAAATGCACATATCATGTATCCAACATCACATTATGATACAGAATAATTTTGCTGCCCTAAAAATCCCCTGTGCTTCACCAAGCTTAATCCTCACCCTCTCCCCACAAGCTCCTGGAAACCAACGATCTTTTTACTGAATCCATGGTTTTGCCTTTTTCAGAATGTCATATTATTAGAACCATGGAAGTTTTTTCTTTTTTTCAAAATTTTTAATTAACTAGAGACCGTAGTATATTTAGATTTCCTTAGTTTTCACCTAATGTTCTTTTTCCCCAGGATTCCATCCAGAGTACTACTTTATACTTACTTGCCATGCTGTCAGATGTCTCAGATTAATCTTGGTTTTGATGACCTTGAGTATTTTGAGGAATACTGATCAAATAATTTGTAAGTTGCCCCTTTATTGGATTTTTTTCTGATGTTTTCCTCAGTATTATACTGGGGCTATTTATTCCATCATACCATATCATATTACTATCCATGATTTATGACTGCTGATGTTGACATTAATCATCTGGCTGAAGTAGTGTTTGTAAGTTTTCTTCACAGTAAAATTACACATTTTTTTTTTCTCTTTGAATTCTAATACTCTGAAAGGAAGTCAATATCTGAAGTCCATACTTAAGGAGAGTGATGTTCTTCCTTTTCTAGAGTGGGTCTAGATAAATCATTTGGCATTCTTCTGCCTGGGAGATTGTTTCTTTCCACAATGTATTAATTTAGTTATATATATATATATATATATATATATATATATATATATATATATATACACACACACACACACTCATACATATTTTATGTTTTGGGTTGTAATCCAGTACTACTTTATTCTACTGCTGAAATTTTCCCTGCCTTAGCCACTGGGGACTCTCAGTTGACTCCTGTTTCCCTGGGACATATCCCCATCAGTAATTTCTTTTATGAGTACTTCTTACTTTCTGTCATTATCAGATACTCCAGGCTCCTTTTGTGTATTTTCTGCCCCAGCCTTAGAGTCCACTATTTCTCCAAGGAGCCCCAGTTGCATTTACTGGAGAATGGTATTTGAAACCAAGATCCAGGAGTAAGTGTGCTGCTTGCTGCTGGGGTGTTTATTTTAGACCCTATAAGGTGAGAAAGCATAAAACATAAAACAAACAAAAAAAGTGTATATACATGTTCTATAATCCCTTCTACATAAAACATTTTGTATATATATTAAGTTAAATTTTTCCCCAAATGCAATGATGAGAAACTAGCTCCCAGTATCATCCATCCTTTTATTTAGCATTCATTTCCAGTATACATACATAGTAGTATCAAAAAGATTAACCCATACTTCTATGGAAAACAACTTTAAAGACTAAAGTCCTTATGAACAGTTAATTTTGCCTTTAGTTTTACAGACATGCTTTTCCACAAATACTTAAATCAGCACATTTCTCTACCACGTTCAGTGAGGTTCTTTCATATACTTATAATTCAGTTACATTTTCTTGCCACAGTCTGCATTCTTTCCTGGGATCCCATGACCCCCTGAATATATATATATATATATATATTTTAATTTGCTTTCACTAAAGTTATCTTTTCGTGTTACAGTTCTATAGTTCTTGAGAAATGCAAAATGTCAAGTGTCCTCGATTATAGTATCATACAAAATGGTTTTACTGTCCTAAACCTCCCCTGTGCTTCACCCATTCTTAAACTCTGGCAATCAATTGACCTTTTTAATTGTCTCTATAGTTTTGCCTTTTCTAGAATGTCAAATAAATGAAATCATATAGCATTTAGCCTTGTTATACTGGCTTCTCTCACTTATCACTATGCAGTTAAAGTTTCTCCATGTCATTCTGTGGCTTGATAGATTATTTCCTTTTACTGTGGAACAGCATTCCATTGTATAAATGTACCAGACTTTCTTTACCTCTTCATCTATTGAAGGACTTCTTGATTGCTTCCAGTTTTGGGGAATTATGAACAATGCTGCTATAAATATTTACTGGTAGGTTTTAGCATGGACATATATTTTAATTGTATGAGAATGGCAGAGCATTATCATTAGATCATGTGGTAATATGTTTGTTGTTGTTAGAAACTTCCTTACTGTCTTTAAAAGTGGCTGAACTATTTTGTGTTACCACCAGCAATGAATGAGAGTTCCTATTGGTCTGTATTTTCACTGACATTTAGTACTGTCAATTATTATTTTTTTAAATTTTAGCCAATCTAATATGTGTACTGTGGAATATGTGTTTATACAATTGAATTTGTCATTGTTGTTTTAATTTTCAATGTACTAATGACAAATTATGTCAAACATCTTTCCATATTCTTTGTTGTATTTTTATGTCTTCGCTGGTGAGGTATGTTTTCAAATCAGTTGTCCTTTATTTAATTGGGATTTTCTTTTGACTTGTTTCAATTTAAGAGTTCTTTGAAAATTTTAGATACAAGTCCTCTATCAGATATGTATCTTAAAAATAATTTCTCTTAGCCTATGGCTTATCAGTTCACTCTCTTAAGGGTGTCTTTCACAGAGCAGAAGTATTAAATTTTAATGAATCCTTACTTACCAATTTTTTGTTTCTTGGATAGTGCTTTTTGTTCTGTTTCTGACATCTCATCATCAAACCCAAGCCCATCAAGATTTTCTATTTTGTTTTTCCTCAGAGCTTTATAATTTGAAGTTTTGCATTTAGGTCTATCATCTATGTTCAACTTTTGTGAAGGGTGCAGTCTGTGCCTAGTTTTTTTTTGTTTGTTTGTTCATTGTTGTTTGCATATGTATGCCCAATTTTTTCAGTGCCATTGAGGAAAAGTTATCATTTCTGAATTGTATTTCCCTTGCTCTTTGGCAAAGATCAGTTCACTATATTTGTATGGTTCTATTTCTGAACTCTCTATTCTGTTCCATTTGTTTATTTGTCAATCAATGCCATGATCTCTAGTTTACTGTAACCTTATAGCAAATTTTCAGGTTGGGTAGTGTTGCTCATCTAACTTTGTTTTACTTCTTTAGTATTGTACTGGATACTCTGGAGTTTTGCCTTTGCAAGTAAATTTTATGTGTTTGTTAGTATCTAAAATTTCTTGCTGTGATTTTTATTTGGATTAGGTAGAATCTATAGATGAAATTGGGAAGAAGTGACATTCTAAAAAGACTGAGTGTTCCAGTCTACAAACACACATGATGTCTCCATTTTCTCAGATATTCTTTGATTACTTTCAAGGGTTTTGTAGTTTTCCATATACAGTTTCTGTACATATTTTGTTATCTTATGCATAAATATTTATTTTTTAATGCGATTGTAAGTGGTATTATGTTCTTAATTCAAATTATTGATCATTGCTAGTCTTTGCTAGTTTTGATATTAGGGTAATTTTGGCCTCAGAGAATGAGTGAGAAAGTATTCCTGCTGCTTGTATTTCATGGATGAGTTTGTGGAAAATTGGTATCATTTATTTTTTAAATGTTTGGTAAGATTCACCAGTGAAACCATCTGTACCTGGTGCTTTCTTTGCTGGAAGACTATTAATTATTGGTTTAATTTCATTAACAGATATAGATATTAAGATTATATATTTCTCCTGTATGAATTTTGAAGTTTGTGCCATATAAGAAATTGGTCCATTTCATCTAAATTATCAAATCTATGGGTATTGAGTTGCATATTCCTTTATTATTTTTATGTCTAGGATCAGTAAAGATGTCCCCTCTTTTATTTCTGCTATTGATAAACTGTGTCTTTTCTCCTTTTTCTCCTTTGTTAACCTGGTCAGAGGTTTACCAATTTTATCAATTTACCAATGTATTAATTTTATGGCTCCTTTCTAAGAATCATCTTTTGGTCTCTGTATTCACCTGTTTCTTCAGATATCTAGATAGGGTTTTACCTTTGACCTTGGTTTTCTGATATTCTAATAAAAAGTGTTGATTTTTAGTTCATTCAGCTGTTTTCTTATTGCTATGCTTGGTCAATTTCCAATTTTTTAACGTATTAGATCTGAAACTGGAAATCTATCTCTTAATTTGAATATTGTATATATATATATGTTTTAAAATATTTTTATGCACTTTTACAAAGACTTTTTGTAACACTCTGGTCTCCTTTAGAATTTTAATATCTCCTTGTTGACTCTCTGAATAGCAGATCTCTAAAAATTATATTCTCCTCCTGGAATTATTTCTATTTCTTCAGTAACAGATTTATTGTTTAATCATTTGTTTATCTTTTTTCATCTTGTTCGTTTAATTTCACATCTGTTGATCCAAAACACTCCAATTATATTTAAGAATGATGTTTAGCATTTGTGACTAAGGACTCTGTTTATGTGGGAAGGATATTTCCAAAGTCGTTTTTCATTTTCTGAGTCTGGTCTCAGAGCTAGTTGCCTTGCTGCACTTTAAGTGGAAGTCTTTGCTCCAAGTACAGTTTCTATAAGAAAATATTGATTCATAGCTCTTTGGCATTCTCAATATGAAGTGAGGGAGGGAAATTGATAGTTTAACTGTCCTGTGTAACTTCAAATAATTTCCCTGGTTTTCAACCTCATGACTTACCTATGATATTCCTAGTGTTTCCCAATCCAAAGCCTCCCCTAGCTTCTTTGGGCAGGATCACTGATCTTCCCTGAAGAAAGCTGTGTAATGTTCTAAGCTGCAGCTTCTGCCAACTTATTTCATCTGTTAGCACTCCTCTATCTTCACTTAATGTTCCTGTAGTCTGTTAAAATTTCTTCTGAAATTTTTCTAATTATTTTTCCTATTGAAACCCCATATACTTTCCTTTTCTATAATATCACTAAGTGGCATCTTAGGGAAAAGGTAGAACTGATAAATGCATATGCGGTAACTCTTATTTAATTAGAATTCCATTAGAAATGCTTCAATTAAAAATTCATATAAACAAGTTATTTTGAAGAATACTAAAGATTATCATTTATGTGTAATATTTTTATATTAGAATGTTATTAATTAGTTCAGAGAAAGCCACAGCACCCCAGATTATTTTTCTGTAACTGTATCAACTTCCAAAATAGAAGGAGTATATTGCCTGTCCTTTATTTGTTACAACATTTTTGGATTTAGTGACCTTTTGAGTAGCATTCTTTATATTTTCCAAGTAGAAATATTAAGAAAAATTAAAAAGAAAATTTCTATTTAAGCTATCACTTCAGAAATGTAGAGACATTTTAGTGTGAACACAAAAGATTTAAATTCCTAATAATGAAGAAAGAGGTGACACCCTTCACATAATCTTTATCCTGGCCTTATATAGTTTACAGTCTGGCATTGGGAATTAATTGCTAAGCACAATTATTGAAAATGATCACATAACCCCAGTAGGTTTTTGTAAGCCTTTTACTATTTGGCATATTTGATTTACTATGATGGAATTTATTTCAACTTTCCTAATTACCTTCATTTTTTTTTAAAAACTGCCCAAAAAAATCTGTTGACAAACATTTAATCATGAAAGCCAGATCTCAGTTGTTATAGCATAGTTCACATTTTATTTGCTGACTTGCACTGGCAAAAGAAAGCAGCACCTGGTGAGAGGGAACACTTAATACATACACTTAAAAATGTTTTACCTTAAAATTTTGTTCATTATCCATATGTTTATTCAGCTGAGGAAATCTGAAAACAAGATTAATACATACAAAACACCTTTAAAGACTAGATTTTTTTTTTACTATACCATACCTATTATTAAACTTGATACAAATAATTAAAAAATCAGTTACTGAAAGGGGACTTTAAAGTAAATAATTAAACTTAGTGGACAACCTTGGTATTGAAAGGTATTTATTTCATTTCTATACACATTTTATAAATAGAACAGCTGCAATTTATTCCACAATCAGTGGCAACATCTTATTGTTTTTGTATAGCTTGAAATTGTGACTGAACATTGATTTGAAGCAACAAAATTAAAAGGTAAATTGATAAATATCTGGAGAGTTTTTTAAAAAAAAAGCACAAGAAAATTGTGAAAAAGACTGAAGAAACAATGCTGATTCTAAATTAAGTTTTACACCATTTTATTTATTTATTTATTTATTTATTTATTTATTTATTTGCGGTATGCGGGCCTCTCACCACCGTGGCCTCTCCCGTTGTGGAGCACAGGCTCCAGATGTTCAGGCTCAGCGGCCATGGCTCATGGGCCCAGCCACTCCATGGCATGTGGGATCCTCCAGGACTGGGGCACAAACCCGTGTCCCCCACATCGGCAGGTGGACTATCAACCACTGTGCCACCAGGGAAGCCCTTTTACACCATTTTAAAAGCCTTAATTTGTCTTTACAAACATTTAATTGCTATAAAAATAATAGAAAATTCAAAGTGATTTTTTTTTCACAAAATGCTAATATCTTTTGCAATTATATTTAAATACAACAGGGACACTATTTGAAATTAGAATAAAATATAGTTATTATGATTTTTAACTTCAGACCTGCTTTCAAAGTCTACAAGTTTGCCTACAAAAGTAATTTAAACTATTTTAGTGGTAAATAAATGTAATTGTTTATATTAGGAATGATATGGTATAGATTTAACTGGCAGTAATAAATAATTTTTTATCCCAACTTTTTAAACTAAATTTGTTAACTAGCTTATACATAAAACTTTTTATTTTTTTTTCCCCAAATGTTGGCACTGGTGCAGAAGACTACATGGTAATTAAGTCACCGTGAGGGGAGTGAGGGGAAACAAACAAACAAGAAAAACAGCCCTTTTGTCCTTTACACCAGAATTCTTTCCCTCATTGTTTCTACCATTAATGTGGTGAAGAGATAGTGAAGGAAAAGAATCCTATGGGGGAAAAAATGAGAAAATAGATGATGAATGTCTTCTTGACATGACAAAAGTAATAAACTTCTCCAGGCATGATGCTTACATTCTCCTTCGAAACATTCTGTATTGCAGAAATTCTGAAGTATTTTGCCATAGCCAAACACACCATAAAATCTGTACATATTTGTATATCCTTTACTTTTACAGGAACACTTCTCAATCCAACAACTTTTATGGTCCACTTCTTCTTTATTCATGACAACTTGTCCTTGCTGTACTTAAAGGTCACCAGAAGTGAGAGTAGGTGCCTTCACATATGATCATCTCAGAGTTATCACAGAGATGATGTTTAGTGATTTGTTTCCAGAAGACTTGTCTAGTACTCACATATTATATTATAAAGTCAGCATGTAAGGAAAAATTTTCTGAGTCAGTATTATACTTGAAAATGAGTGAAATGACATTTTAAAAACTCCTCACAGCTTAAGCCTTGGTGTGTGAGATGACATGCACAAGATCCAGGATTAAGCAGGATGAGGAAAAGACATTTCCCAGCTTGAACTTGCATAATGTTAAACACAGTGTTCTTTAATTTTCATTTTTTTAGAAATATATAATATTAGGGTATAATTACATGTGGTAAAATTAATTACTTTTAGTATATATTTCTGAATGTTTGACAAAGAATACATTCATATAACAGCAACACAATCGAGATGCAGAACACATTCATCACACTAAAAAATTACTTCAGGCACTCTTGTTTCAAACTACCCCCCAACACATAACAATTACAAACATCTATTGAGTTTTTTTCCCCAGAGTTTTACCTATAACACAATGTCATAAGAATGAGATTGTCCTGTATGTTGACTTTTGAGCATAGCTTATTTAATTTATCATAATGTGTTTATTGTCTTGTGTATCAGTTTCACTAGGTTTTATTGCTGAAGAATATTGTACTGTTTGGGTGTAACACATTCATTTTTGTTTTCTTATTTTTGGCTATACCCTGACCAGAGATTGAACCTAAGCCCTTCACAATGAAATTGCAGAGTCCTAACCACTGGACTGCCAGGAAATTCCCTGTTTTAGCTCTTTACCTATTCACCAGTTGAGAGATATTTTTGTTCTTTTTGTTTTGGAGTGATTACTAAGAGGGCCAATATTAAAAAATGACATATAGATGTTTATGTGAATAAAATGATAATTTCACTTTAAGAAACAAGGTAGGGTGGGGTCACTGGGTGATATATTAAGATTATGGGAGAGATATGATCTTACTTGTAACTTTAAAAGGCAACTTGTAAGTCAGCACACTTGGTGGAGTAAGTTAAACAGACTAACAAACACAGTAAGTTAAACAAAATGAGAAGACAGAGAAACATGTAGCAGAAGAAGGTGAAAGGTAAAAACCCACCAGTCCAAACAAATGAAGAGGAAACAGGCAGTCTACCTGAAAAGGGCTTCACAGTAATGATAGTAAAGATGATCCAGATTCTTAGAAATAGGATGGAGAAAATACAAGAAATGTTTAACACGGACCTAGAAGAACTAAGGAGCAAACAAACAATGGTGAGCAACACAATAAATGAAATTTAAAATTCTCTAGGAGGAAGCAATAGCAGAATAAATGAGGCAGAAGAATGCATAAATAACCTGGAAGATAAAATAGTGGAAATAACTACCACAGAACAGAATAAAGAAAAAAGAACAAAAAAATTTAGGAAAGTCTCAGAGACCTCTGGAACAATAATAAATGCACCAACATTTGAATTGCGGGGGTCCTAGAAATAGAAGAGAAAAAGAAATTGTCTGAGAAAATATTTGAAGAGATTATAGTTGAAAATATCCCTAACATGGGAAAGGAAATAGTCAATTAAATCTAGGAAGCACAGAGAGTCCCATACAGGATAAATCCAAAGAGAAACATGTGAAGACACATATTAATCAAACTATAAAAATTAAAAACAAAGAAAAAATATTAAAAGCAGCAAGGGAAAAGTAAAAAATAACATAAAAGGGAATCCCCATAATGTTAGCAGCTGATCTTTCAGCAGAAATTCTGCAAGCCAGAAAGGAGTGGCAGGACATATTTAAAGGGATGAAAGGGAAAAACCTACAGCCAAGATTACTCTACCCAGCAAGGATCCAATTCACATTTGATAGGAAGTTAAAACTTTTACAGACAAGCAAAACGTTTGTAAGAGAATTCAGCACCATCAAACCAGCTTTACAACAAATGCTAAAGGGAATTCTCTAGTCAGGAAACATGAGAGAAGGAAAAGACCAACAAAAACAAATCAAAAACAATTAAGAAAATGGTAATAGGAAATTACATATTGATAATTACCTTAAATGTAAATGAATTAAATGCTCCAACCAAAAGACAGAGACTGGCTGAATGGATATAAAAACAAGACCTGTATATATGCTGCCTACAAGAGACCCACTTCGGACCTAGGGACACATACAGAATGAATGTATGTGAGGGGATGGATAAAGATATTCCATGCAAATGGAAATCAAAAGAAAGCTAGAGTAGCAATACTCATATCAGACAAAATGGACTTTAAAATAAAAACTACTACAAAAGACAAGGACACTACATAATGATCATGGGATCAATCTTAGAAGAAGATATAACAATTGTAAATATCTATGCACCCAACATAGGAGCACCTCAATACATAAGGCAAATGCAAACAGCCATAAATGGGGAAATCAACAATAACACAATCATTGTAGTGGACTTTAACACCCCACTTTCACCAATGGACAGATCATCCAAAATGGAAATAAATAAGGAAATACAAGCTTTCTTTTTTTTTCTTATTTTTTTAACATTTTTATTGGAGTATAATTGCTTTACAGTGGTGTGTTTGTTTCTGATTTATAACAAAGTGAATCAGTTATACAAATACATATATCCCCATATCCTCTTGCATCTCCTTCTCTCCCACCCTCCTTATCTCACCCTTCTAGTTGGTCACAAAGCACTGAGCTGATCTCCCTGTGCTATGCAGCTGCTTCCCACTAGCCATCTATTTTACATTTGGTAGTGTATATATGTTGATATATACAATACCATTCTCTCACTTTGTCCCAGCTTACCCTTCCCTATACCCGTGTCCTCAAGTCCATTCTCTAGTAAGTCTGTGTCTTTATTCTCATCTTTCCCCTAGGTTGTTCATGACCATTATTTTTTTTTAGATTCCATATATACATGTGAGCTTACGGTATTTGTTTTTCTCTTTCTGGCTTACTTCACTCTGTATGACTAACTCTAGGTCCAAATACCTCACTACAAATAACTCAATATCATTTCTTTTTATGGCTACATAATATTCCATTGTATATATGTGCCACATCTTCTTTATCCATTCATCCGTCGATGGACACTTAGGTTACTTCTATGTCCTGGTTATTGTAAATAGAGCTGCAATGTACATTGTGGTATATGACTCTTTTTGAATTATGGTTTTCTAAAGGTATATTCGCAGTACTAGGATTTCTGGGTCATATAGTAGTTCTATTTTTTTTTTTTTTTTTTTTTTGTGGTACATTGGCCTCTCACTGTTGTGGCCTCTCCTGTTGCAGAGCACATGCTCCAGATGCGCTGGCTCAGCGGCCATGGCTTATGGGCTCAGCCACTCTGCGGCATGTGGGATCTTCCCAGACTGGGGCACGAACCTGAGTCCCTTGCATCAGCAGACGGACTCTCAACCACTGCACCACCAGGGAAGCCCTGGTAGTTCTATTTTTAGTTTTCTAAGGAACCCCCATATTGTTCTCCATAGGAGCTGTATCAATTTACATTCCCACCAACAGTGTATAAGGGTACCATTTCCTCCACACCCGCCAACATTTATTGTTCGTAAATTTTTGATGATGGCCATTCTGACTGGTGTGAGATGATATCACATTGTAGTTTTTATTTGCATTTCTTTAATGATTAATGATGTTGAGCATTTTTTCATGTGTTCGTTGGCAATCTGTATATCTTCTTTGGAGAAATGTTTTGTTTACGTCTTCTGTCCATTGTTGGATTGGGTTTTTTTTTTTTTGATATTGAGCTGCATGTGCTGCTTATAAATTTCGGAGATAAATCCTTTGTCAGTTGTTTCATTTGTAAATATTTTCTCCCATTTTGAGGGTTGTCTTTTCATCTTGTTTATGGTTTCCTTTGTTGTGCAAAAGCTTTGAAGTTTCATTAGGTCCCATTTGTTTATTTTTGTTTTTAATTAGTTCTATTTCTTTAGGAGGTGGGTCAAAAAGAATCTTTCTGTGATTTATGTCATAGAGTTTTCTGACTAAGTTTTCCTCTAATAGTTTGATAGTGTCTGGCCTTACATTTAGGTCTTTAATTCCATTTTGAATTTATTTTTGTGTATGTGTTAGGGAATGTTCGAACTTCATTATTTTACATGTAGCTTCCAGTTTTCCCAGCACCACTTATTGAAGAGACTGTCTTTTTCTTCATAGTATATTCTTGCCTCCTTGATAAAAGATAAGGTGACCATATGTGAATGTCTTTAACTCTGGACTTTCTATCCCATTCTATTGATCTATATTTCTGTTTTTGTGCAGTACCATATTCTCTGATTATTGTTACTTTGTAGTATAGTCTGAAGTCTGGGAGACAGATTACTTCACTTCCGTTTTTCTTGCTCAAGATTGCTTTGGCTCTTCAGGGTTTTTTATGTTTCCATACAAATTGTGAATATTTTTTGTTCTAGTTCTGTGAAAAATGCCAGTGGTATTTTGATAGGGATTACTCTGAATATTAGATTGCTTTGGGTAGTAGAGTCATTTTCACAACTTTGATTCTTCCAATCCAAGAACATGGTATATCTGTCCATCTATTTGCATCATCTTTAATTTCTTCATCAGTGTCTTATAATTTTTCTGAATACAGGTCTTTGTCTCCTTAGGTAGGTTTATTCCTAGGTATATTATTCTTTTTGTTGCAATGGTAAATGGGAGTGTTTTCTTAATTTCACTTTCAGATTTCTCATCATTAGTGTATAGAATGCAAGATATTTCTGTGCATTAATTTTGTATCCTGCTACTTTAGCAAATTCATTGATTACCTCTAGTAGTTTTATGGTAGCATCTTTAGGATTCTTTATGTATAGTATCATGTCATCTGCAAACAGTAACAGCTTTACTTCTTCTTTTCTGATTTGGATTCCTTTTATTTCTTTTTCTTCTCTGGTTGCTGTGCCTAAACTTCCAAAACTATGTTGAATAATAGTGGTGAGAGTGGGCAACCTTGTTTTATTCCTGATCTTGGTGGAAATGATTTCAGTTTTTCACCATTGAGTATGATGTTGGCTGTGGGTTTGTCATATATTGCCTTTATTATGTTGAGGTAAGTTCCCCTCTATGCCTACTTTCCAGAGGGTTTTTTATCATAAGTGGGTGTTGAATTTTGTTGAAAGCTTTCTCTGCATCTACTGAGAAGATCATATGGTTTTTCTCCTTCGATTTGTTAATATAGTGTATCACACTGATTGATTTGTGCATATTGAAGAATCCTTGCATTCCTGGGATAAATCCAAACTGAAAATGGTGTATGATGCTTTTAATGTGCTGCAGGATTCTTTTAGCTAGTATTTTGTTTGAGGATTTTTGCATGTAGTTCATCAGGGATATTGACCTGTAGTTTTCTTTCTTGTGTGACAATTTTGTCTGGGTTTTGGTATCAAGGTGATGATGGCCTCGTAGAATGAGTTTGGAAAGTGCTCATCCCTCTGCTATATTTTGGAAGAGTTTTGAGAAGGATAATTGTTAGTTCTTCTCTAAATGTTTGATAGAATTCACCTGTGAAGCCATCTGGTCCTGGGCTTTTGCTTGTTTGAAGATTTTTTAATCACAGCTTCAACTTCAGTGCTTCTGATTTGTCTGTTCATATTTTCTACTTTTTCCTGGTTCAGTCTTGGAAGGTTGTGCATTTCTAAGAATTTGTCCATTTCTTCCAGATTGTCCATTTTATTGGCATATAGTTGCTTGTCGTAATCTCTCATGGTCCTTTGTATTTCTGCAGTGTCAGTTGTTACTTCTTTTTCATTTCTAATTCTATTGATTTGAGTCTTCTCCCTTTTTTTTCTTGATCAGTCTGACTAATGGTTTATCAATTATGTTTATCTCTCAAATAACCAGCTTTTATTTTATTGATCTTTGCTATCATTTCCTTCATTTCTTTTTCATTTATTTCTGATCTAATCTTTATGATTTATTTTCTTTTGCTAACTGTGGATATTTTTTGTTCTTCTTTCTCTAATTGCTTTAGATGTAAGATTAGTTTGTTTATTTGAGATGTTTCTTGTTTCTTAAGGTAGATGTATTGCTATAAACTTCCCTCTTAGAACTGCTTTTGCTACATCCCATAGGTTTTGGGTCATCATGTTTCCATTGTCATTTGTTGCTAGGTATTTTTTTATTTCCTCTTTGATGTCTTCAATGATCTCTTGGTTATTTAGTGGTGAGTTGTTTTGCCTCCATTTATTTGTAGTTTTTACAGATTTTTTCCTGTAATTGGTATCTAGTCTCATAGCGTTGTCGTCCAAAAAGATATTTGATATGATTTCAATTTTCTTAAGTTTACCAAGGCTTGATCTGTGACCCAAGATATGATCTATCCTGGAGAATGTTCCATGGCACTTGAGCAGAAAGTGTATTCTTTTGTTTTTGTATGGAATGTCCTTTAAATATCAATTAAATACATCTTGTTTAATGTATCATTTAAAGGTTGTGTTTCTTTATTTATTGTCATTTTGGATGATCTGTCCATTGGTGAAGGTGGGGTGTTAAAGTCCCCTACTCTGTGTTACTCTTGATTTCCCCTTTTCTGGCTGTTACTATTTGCCTTATGTATTGAGATGCTCCTATGTTGGATGCATAAATATTTACAATTGTTATATCTTCTTCTTGGATCAATCCCTTGATCATTATGTAGTGTCTTTTTTTTTTTTGTCTCTTTTAATAGTCTTTGTTTTAAAGTCTACTTTGTGTGATATGAGTATTGCTATTCCAGATTTCTTTTGATTTCCATTTGCATGGAATATCTTTTTCTATCCCCTCACTTTCATTCTGTATGTGTCCCTAGGTTTGAAGTGGTTCTCTTGTAGACAACACATATATGGGTCTCGGTTTTGTATTCATTCAGCCAGTCCACATCTTTTGGTTAGAGCATTTACATTTAAGATAATTATCAATATGTAAATTCCTATTACCATTTTCTTAATTGTTTTGGGTTTGTTATTGTAGGTCTTTTCCTTCTCTTGTGTTTCCTGACTAGAGAAGACCCTTTAGCATTTTTTGTAATGCTGGTTTGGTGGTGCTGAATTCTCTTAGCTTTTGCTTGTCTGGAAAGGTTTTAATTTCTCTATCCAATCTGAATGAGACCATTGATGGATAGAATAATCTTGGTTGTAGGTTTTTCCCTTTCATCGCTTTAAATATGTCCTGCCACTCCCTTCTGGCTTGCAGAGTTTCTGCTGAAAGAGCAGCTGTTAACCGTATGGGGTTTCCCTTGTATGTTTTTTGTTGCTTTTCCCTTGGTGCTTTTAATACTTTTTCTTTGTACTTAATTTTTGATAGTTTGACTAATATGTTTCTTGGCGTGTTTCACCTTGTATTTATCCTGTATGGGACTCTCTGTGCTTCCTGGACTTGATTAACTATTTCCTTACCCATATTAGGGAAGTTTTCAACTATAATCTCTTCAAATATTTTCTCAGTCCCTTTCTTTTTCTCTTCTACTTTTGGGACCCCTGTAACTCGAAAGTTGGTTCATTAAATATTGTCCCAGAAGTCTCTGAGACTATCCTCAATTCTTTTCATTCTTTTTTCTTTATTCTGCTCTGCAGTAGTTATTTCCACTATTTTGTCTTCCAGCTCACTTATCCATTCTTCTGCATCAGTTATTCTGCTATTTATCCCTTCTAGAGAATTTTTAATTGCACTTATTGTGTTGTTCATCTCTGTTTGTTTGCTCTTTAGGTATTCTAGGTCCTTTGTAAATGTTTCTTGTATTTTTTCCATTCTATTTCCAAGATTTTGGATCATCTTTACTATCATTATTCTGAATTCTTTTTCAGGTAGACTGCCTATTTCCTCTTTATTTATTAGGTATGGTGTTTTTACCTTGCTCCTTCATTTGCTGTGTGTTTCTTTTTCTTTTCACTTTGCTTAACTTGCTGTGTTTGGGATCTTCTCTTTGCAGGCTGCACATTTGTAGTTCTCCTTGTTTTTGGTGTCTGCCTCCAATGGCTAAGGTTTGTTAAGTGAGTTGTGTAGGCTTCCTGGTGGAGGGCACTAGTGCCTGTGTTCTGGTGGATGAGGCTAGATCTTGTTTTTCTTGTGAGCAGGTCCACATCTAGTGGTGTTTTTTGGGGTGTCTATGACCTTACTATAATTTTAGACAGTCTCTCTGCTAATGGGTGAGGTTGTGTTCCTGTTTTGCAAGTTGTTTGGCATAGGGAGTCCAGCACTGTAGCTTGCTGGTCATTGAGTGGAGTGGGGTCTAGTCATTGAGGTGGAGATCACTGTGAAATTTTTGCTATTTGATATTACATGGTGCTGGGAGATCTCTGGTGGACCAACGGCCTGATCTTGGCTCTCCCACCTCAGAGGCATGGCCCTGATGCCTGGCTGGAGCTCCAACAGCCTGTCATCCACACAGCTGAGAATAAAAGGGAGAAAGAATGAAAGAAAGAAAGAAAGAAAGAAAGAAAGAAAGAAAGAAAGAAAGAAAGAAAGAAAGAAAAAGGTAAAATAAAATAAAGCAACGGGCTTCCCTGGTGGCGCAGTGGTTGAGAGTCCTCCTGCTGATACAGGGGACATGGATTCATGCCCCAGTCCAGGAAGATCCCACATGCCACGGAGTGGCTAGGCCTGTGAGCCATGGCCACCAATCCTGCGTTTCCGGAGCCTGTGCTCCGCAATGGGAGAGATCACAACAGAGAGAGGCCCACGTACCACAAAAAAAAAGATAAAGAAAATAAAGTAAGAAAGTTATTAAAATAAAAAACAAAAAATAATTATTAAAAAAATGTCTTAAGTAATTAAAAGAAAGAAAGAAGAGACAACAAAACTAAAAAACAAATCCACCAATGGTAACAAGCACTGAAAACTATACTAAAAACAAACAAAAACACACTCAAAGAATGGACAGACAGAACCCTAAGCCAAATGGTGAAAGCAAAGCTATACAGACAAAATCACTCACAGAAGCTTATGAATACACACTCACAAAAAGAGAAAAAGGGAAAAAAATATATATATATCATTGCTCCCAAAGTCCAGATATTCCACTGATGCAGGGTACATCAATCTGACTGTGGAGATTTAATCCGGTGCTCCTGAGGCTGCTGTGAGAGATTTCCCTTTCTCTTCTTTGTTCGCACAGCTCCTTGAAGTCAGCTTTGGATTTGGACACGCCTCTGCCTGTAGACGTCCTGGGGGCAGCTGTTCTTCACTCAGAAAGGACGGGAATAAAGGAGCAGCTGCTTTGGGAGTTTAGGCTCACTCAGGCCAGGTGGAGGGAGGTGTACGGAATGCAGGTCAAGTCCGTGATGGCAGAGGCCGGTGTGACGTTGCACTAGCCTGAGGCATGCTGTGTGTCCTACTGGGGAAGTTGTCCCTGGATCATGGGACCCTGGCAGTGGCAGGCTGCACAGGCTCCCAGGAGGGGAGGGTTGGATAGTGACCTGTGCTTGCACACAGGCTTCTTGGTGGTGATAGCAGCAGCCTTAGTGTCTCATATCTGTCTCTGGGGTCTGCGCTGATAGCCACAGCTCACACCCATCTCTGGAGCTCCTTTAAGCAGAGCTCTTAATCCCCTCTCCAGCACACCATGAAACAAAGAGGCAAGAAAATGTATCTTGCCTCTTTGGCAGTTCCAAACTTTATCCTGGACTCCCTCCTGGCTAACCGTGGTGCACTAGTCCCCTTCAGACTGTGTTCATGCAGCCATCCAGAGTCCTCTCCCTGGGATCTGACCTCCAAAGTCCGAGCCTCAGCTCCCATCTCCACCCATCCTGGCGTGTGAGCAGACAAGCCTCTCAGGCTGGTGAGTGCTGGTCGGCACCAATCCTCCATGTGGGAATCTCTTCGCTTTGCTCTCTGCACCCCTCTTTCTGTGCTCTCCACCATGGCTCCAAAGCTTCCCCCTTTTGCCACCCACAGTCTCTGCCCATGAAGGGGCTTTGTAGTGTGTGGAAACCTTTCCTCCTTCACAGCTCCCTCCCACTTGTGCAGGTTCCATCCCTATTCTTACATCTCTGTTTTTTCTTTTTTATTTTGCCCTACCCAGGTATGTGGGGAGTTTCTTGCATTTTGGGAGGTCTGAGGTATTCTGCCAGCGTTCAGTAGGTGTCCTGTAGGAGTTGTTCCACATGTAGCTCTATTTCTGATGTATTTGTGGGGAGGAAGGTGATCTCCACATCTTACTCTTCCACTATCTTGAAGCTCATTGAAACACAGGTTTTAAATGACACATTAAACAAGATGTACTTAATTGGTATTTACAGGATATTCCATTGAAAACCAAAAGAATACACTTTCTTCTCAAGTGTTCATGGAACATTTTCCAGGATAGATTATATTTTGGGTCACAAATCAAGTCTTGGAAAATTTAAGAAAATTGATATCATTACAAGTATCTTTTCCAACCACAATGCTATGAGAGTAGATGTCAATTACAAGAAAAACACTGTAAAAAATACAAACACATGGAGGTTAAACAATACGCTACTAAATAACCAAGAAATCACCTGAGAAATAAATAAAAAATAATACCTAGAAACAAATGGCAATGAAAACACAATGACCCAAAACTATGGGATGCAGCAAAAGCAGTTCTAAGAGGAATGTTTATAGCAATACAATCCTATCTCAAGAAAAAAGAAACATCTCAAATAAACAACCTAACCTTACACCTAAAGCAATTAGAGAAAGAGCAAAAAAATCCTAAAGTTACAGCAAGGAAATAAATCATAAAGATCAGATCAGAAATAAATGAAAAACAAAAATGAAAGAAAGAACAGCAAAAATCAAAAAAACTAAAAACTGGTTCTTCTAGAAGATAAACAAAATTAATTAATAAACCATTAGCCATCAAGGAAAAAAGGGAGAAGGTTCAAATCAACAGAATTAGAAATGTAACAGAAGTAACAACTGACACTGCCAGAATACAAACTATCATGAGAGACTACTACAAGCTACTACATGCCAGTAAAATGGACAACCTGGTAGAAATGGACAAATTCTTAGAAAAGCACAACCTTCTGAGACTGAACTAGAAAGAAACAGAAAATATAAATAGACCAATCACAAGCAATGAAATTGAAACTATGATTAAAAATCTTCCAACACACAAAAACCCAGGACCAGATGGCTTCACAGGCGAATTCTATCAAACATTTAGAGAAGAGCTAACACTTATCCTTCTCAAACTCTTCCAAAATATAGCAGAGGGAGGAACACTCCAAAACTCATTCTATGTGGCCACCATCACCCTGACACCAAAACCAGACAAAGTTGTCACAAAAAAAGGAAAACTGCCAGCCAATATCACTGATGAACATAGATGCAGAAATCCTCAAGAAAATACAGCAAACAGAATCCAACAGCACATTAAAAGGATCATACACCATGATCAAGTGGGATTTATCCTAGGGGTGCAAGGATTCTTCAACATATGCAAATCAATCAATGTGACACATCATATTAACAAACTGCAGGATAAAAAAACATGAGATCATCACAATAGATGCAGAAAAAGCTTTCAACAAAATTTAACACCAATTTGTGAAAAAACTCTCCACAAAGTAAACATAGAGGCAACCTACCTCAATATAATAAAGGCCATATATGACAAGCCCACAGCAAGCATCATAATGGTGAAAAACTGAAAAAATTTCCTCTGATTCAGGAACAAGGCAAGGTTGTCCACTCTAACCACTGTTATTCAACATAGTTTTGGAACTTTTAGCCACAGCAATCAGAGACGAAAAAGAAATAAAAGGAATCTAAATCTGTAAAGAAGAAGTAAAAGAGTTAGTGTTTGCAGATGATATGAGTCTATACATAGAGAATCCTAAAGATGTTGCCAGAAATCTAGTAGAGCTAATCAATGAATTTGGTAAAGTACCAGGATACAAAATTAATGCACAGAAATCTCTGGCATTCCTATATGCTAATGAGGAAAAATCTGAAAAAGAAATTAAAGAAACACTCCCATTTACCCCTGCAACAAAAATAATAAAATACCTAGGAAGAAACCTACCTAAGGAGAAAAAATACCTGTATGCAGAAAATTATAAGACACTGATGAAAGAAATTAAAGATGATACAAATAGATGGAGAGATGTACCATGTTCTTGGATTGGAAGAATCCACATTGTGAAAATGACTATATTACACAAAGCAATCTATAGATCCAGTGCAATCTCTATCAAATTACCACTGGCATTTTGCACAGAACTAGAACAAAAAAAAATTAACAATCTGTATGGAACCACAAAATATCCTGAATAGCCAAAGCAATCTTGAGAAAGAAAAATGGAACTGGAGGAATCAGGCTCCCTGACTTCAGACTATACTACAAAGATACAGTAATCAAGGCAGTATGGTATTGGGACAAGAACAGAAATATAGATCAGTGGAACAGGATAGAAAACCCAGAGATAAACCCATTCACGTATGGTCACCTTAACTTTGATTAAGGAGGCAAAAATATACAATGGGGAAAAGACAGCCTCTTCAATAAGTGGTGCTTGGAAAATTGGGCAGCTACATGTAAAAGAATGAAATTAGAACACTCCTTAACACCATAAACAAAAATAAACTCAAAATGGATTGAAGACCTAAATGTAAATCCAGACATTATCAAACTCTTAGAGAAAAACAGGTAGAACTCTCTATGACATAAATCACAGCAAGATTCTTTTTGACCCACCTCCTAGAGAAATGGAAATAAAAACAAAAATAAGCAAATGGGACCTAATGAAACTTAAAAGTTTTTGCACAACAAAGGAAACCATAAACAAGACAAAAAGACAACCCACAGAATGAGAGAAACTATTTTCAAATGAAGCAACTGACAAAGGATTAATCTCCAAAGTATACAAGCAGCTCATGCAGCTCAATGTCAAACAAACAAACAACTCAATCCAAAAATGGGAAGAGGACCTACATAGACATTTCTCCAAAGAAGATATACAGATTGCTAACAAACTCATGAATGGATGATCAACATCACTAACCATTAGAGAAAGGCAAATCGAAACTACAATGAGGTATCTCCTCACAGCAGTCGGAATGGCCATCATTAAAATATCTATAAAAATAAATGCTAGAAAGTGTTTGGAGGAAAGGGAACCCTCTTGCACTGTTTGTGAGTGTAAATTGATGCAGCCACTACAGAGAAAAGTATGGAAGTTCCTTAAAAAACTAAATATAGAACTACCATATGACCTAGCAATACCACTACTGTGTACAAACCTTGAGAAAACCATAATTCAAAAAGTGTCATGTACCACAATGTTCATTGTAGCACTATTTACAGTAGCCAGGACATGGAAACAAAGTACGTGTCCATCGACAGATGAATGGATAAAGAAGATGTGGCACATATATACAATGGAATATTACTCAGCCATCAAATGAAATGAAATTGAGTTGTTTGTTGTGAGATGGATGGATCTAGAGTCTGTCATACAAAGTGCAGGGAGTCAGAAAGAAAAAAACAAATACCGTATGCTAACACATATATATGGGATCTTAAAAAAACATGGTTCTGAAGAACATAGGATCAGGACAAGAATAAAGACGCAGATGTAGAAAATTGACTTGAGGGCACAGGGAGTTGGAAGGGTAAGCTGGGATGAAGTGAGTGAGTAGCATTGACATTTACACACTACCAAATGTAAAATAGATAGCTAGTGGGAAGCAGCCACATAGCACATGGAGATCAGCTCAGTGCTTTGTGATCACCTAGAGGGGCAGGATAGGGAGTGTGGGAGGGAGACTCCAGAAGGAGGGGATATGGGGCATGTGTATACATAGAGCTGTGCTGTTTCACTTTATCTTACAGCA
Source organism: Phocoena sinus (assembly GCF_008692025.1). Classification (NCBI taxonomy): domain Eukaryota; kingdom Metazoa; phylum Chordata; class Mammalia; order Artiodactyla; family Phocoenidae; genus Phocoena; species Phocoena sinus. The sequence goes on along the minus strand of NC_045774.1, from coordinate 85,893,103 downwards.
GAAACTAACCCAACATTGTAAAACAATTGTACTGCAATAAAGATGTTAAAAAAAGTGCAACACCCCACAAAAAAAAGTTTAGCATAAAACAAAATTTAACTCGGTGCATATGTGTAATATGTATGAATTCTATGATACATATCTATACTTACTCTGTGTACCTGTGCTGATTTTACTTGTACTCTCTTTACCTCATACTTTCTTTCCACCATTTTCATAATCCCATTTATATTTATTCACAAGACACCAGTGAGGAAAATTTGTAGGATTATATTTCTTTTTTTCCCCCTTCTAATGATAATTTTATAATATCCAGTCAATATAGGCAACCTCTGATATATTGGTGATTTGGTTCTAGACCACTACAATAAAGCAAATATCACAATAAGGTGAGTCATCCAATTTTTTTGTTTCCCAGTGTATATAAATGTTATATTTACCTTATCTTGTAGTCTATTAAGTGTACAATAGCATTATGGCTCAAAAATATAGATACCTTAATTCAGGAATTTTTATTGCTAAAAATTGCTAACCATCATCTAAGCCTTTGGCAAGTTGTGATTATTTTGCTGGTGGAATGTGTTGCTTCAATGTTGATGGCTGCTGACTGACCAGGGTGGTGAACCTTGCTGAAGGTTGGGGCGGCTGAAGCAATTCCTTAAAATAGGAAAATGATGAAGTTTGCCTCATGTATTGACTCTCTTTTATGAACGATTTCTCTCTAGCATGTAATGCTGTTTGATAACATTTTATCAGCAGTAAAACTTCTTTCAGAACTGGAGTCAGTCTTCTGAAAACCTGCCACTGCTTTATCAACTAAGTTTATGTAATATTCTGAATCCTTTGCTGTCATTTCAACAATCTTCATAGCATCTTTACTACGAGCAGATTTCATCTCAAGAAACCAGCTTCTTTGCTCATCCATAGGAAGCAACTCCTCATCCATTCAAGTTTATCATGAGATTGCAGCAATTCAGTCCCATCTGCAGGCTCCACTTCTAATTTTCTTGCTATTTCCACCACATCTGCAGTTACTTTCCCCACTGAAGTCTTGAATCCCTCAAAGTCATCCATGGGGGTTGAAATCAACTTCTTCCAAACTCCTGTTAATGCTGATATTTGGACCCCTTCCCATGAATCACAAATGGTCTAAATGGCATCTAGAATGGTGAATCCTTTCCAGAGGTGTAATGTAGCCTTACAAAATATATTTCTTAAGTAATAAGACTTGAAATTATTCCTTGATCTATCCATAGGCTACAAAATGGATATTGTGTTAGCAGGCAAAAAAAAACATGAATCTTGTTGTCCATCTCCATCAGAGCTCTTGGGTGACCAGGTGCATTGTCAATGAGCAGTAAGATTTTGAAAGGAAACTTTTTTCTGAGCAGGTAGGTCTCAACAGTGAGCTTAAAATATACAATAGACCATGTTGTAGAAAGATGTGCTGTCATTCAGGCTTTGTTATTCCATTTATAAAGCACAGACAGAGTCAATTTAGCATAATTCTCAAGGCCCTAGGATTTTCAGAATAGTGAATGAGCACTGGCTTCAACTTGAAGTCACCAGCTTCATTAGCCCCTAACAAGAGAGCCAGCCCATCTTTGAAGATTTGAAGCCTGATACTGACTTCTCCTCTCTAGCTATGAAAGTCCTAAATGGCATCATTTTCCAGCATAAGCTTGTTTTTTTCACATTGAAAATCTGTTGTTCAGTGTAGCCACCCTCACGAACTATCTTAGCTAGATCTTCTGGATAACTTGCTGCAGGTTCTACATCAGCACTTGCTGCTTCACCTTGCACTTTGAAGTTGCAGAGATGGCTTCTTTCCTTAAACGTCAAGAACCAACCTCTGTTAGCCTCAAACTTTCCTTTTGCAAGTTACTCACCTCTCTCAGCCTTCATAGAATTGAAGAGAGTTAGGGCTTTCCTCTGGATTAGGCTTTGGCTTAAGGGAAAATTTTGGCTGGTTTGATCTTCTCTCCAGACCACTAAAACCTTCTGCATATCAGCAATAAGGCTGTTTTGCATTCTTATCATGTGTCTGTTCCCAGGAGTAGCGCTTTTAATAGAATTCAAGGAATTTTCCTTTTCATTCACCAGTTGGCTAACTGTTGATACAAGAGGTCTAGCTTTGGGCTTTTCACAGCTTTTGACAAGCCTTCCTCACTAAGCTTAACCTTTTCTAGCTTTTGATTTAAAAGGACAGACATGAAATTCTTCCATTCTCTTGAACACTTAGAGGCCATAGTAGGGTTACTAATTGGCCTAATTTCAGTGTTGTTGTGTCTCGGAATGTGGAGGCCTGAGAAGAGGGAGAGAGATGGGGGCACAGCCAGTGGATGGTGCACAACATTTATCTATTAAGTTCTGACGTCTTATACGGGCACAGTTCATGGCGCTCCAAAACAATTACAATAGCAACATCAAAGATCACTGATCACAGATTACCATAACAAATACAATAATGAAAAAGCTTGAACAATTGTGAAAATTACCAAAGTGTGAGACAGAGACACAAAATGAGCAAATGTTGGAAAAATGGTGCTGATAGACTTGCTCCACTCAGTGTTGCCACAAACCTTCAGTTTGTAAAAAAGCACATATCTAGGAAGTGCAGTAAAGCAAGTGCAGTGAAAGAAGGTCTGCCTGATTGCTAGTCAGAAGGAACAGTGCTGCAAGGTGAGGGTGAAGAGGAATGCACAGGAAGATTATGGCAAAGCTCCATGGTGTTGGAAAGGAATCTGGATTGTGTTCAGAATGTGATATGAGGTCCTTTGAGACCTTTGAAGCAAGTGAGTCACATGCTCCAAATTATGTCTAAGAAGATTTCTGTGTTAAAATTTTGGTATTATCAGCTAAGGCAATAAATTAGAAGTGTTAGGTTAAACTGTATGATGCGAGCATATATTTTATGAAAGCAAGCTTCCCAGGGTCATTTGTTCTTAGGGCATGTTTTACAAAGGTAGCACTGGATTGGGAATCAAGACATCTATTATACATAGAATGGATAAACAACAAGGTCCTACTGTTGCACAGGGAACTATATATTCAATATGCTGTGATAAACCATAATGGAAAACAATAGGAAAAAGAATGTATATATATATATATGTGTGTGTGTGTGTGTGTGTGTGTGTGTGTGTGTGTGTGTGTGTGTGTTTCAGGTATGCCTATTTATATATTTAAATCAAACACATGTAGAGATATCTGTGTAATCTGAGAAAGGCTTGAAAAAGACTGTTATAAATGCTACTCTTGTGGTAAAGAAAGCTAGGAGGTAAATGTGGGGAAGGATTGCTGAATTACCTAAGGCATCATCTGGAGATTAATGCAACAAACTTAGAGAGAATTTGACTTAATTGGGAGCCAACATCATGCATTTTATCCAAGACTGAGCATGAAAATGAGTAACAAGGCCAGTGTTCAGCAAAGCATGGGAGGTGAAATTAAAGAATTGGAGATTTTATACAGGAAAGAGAGAATGTTGCCATGAAATCTCTTTTACAAAGTGTCTGGCATCTGAAATGAAGTAGGTAAATGCTCCTTGTAAAAGCCAGACTGGCCTTAAAAAAATTTACCCATGAAACATGAATTGTGATTTTTGTGTAAACTCAATATTTTCAGTAATTCTAATAAATTACAATAGATGAACTTAAGATTTTTTAAAAGAAACCACTTTTTCTTCTTTAAAGTTAATGATTTCTAAAATATTCAGGTGTTGAAAGTCTTGTTTGTTTTCTTCACTGATATTTACCATCTTCCATCTTCCCTAAAATTTATGTATTGTTAATGTTTGATTGGCAGAAAAATATTTCTCACAGTTTTTTGTCTTAATCTGTTGACTGGAAAAACAAACCTTACTGCCATCTTGGATATATGTTTGAATTCTTTTTTTAACTAACACAACATAAACTAGCATAAGCCAATGTCATAAGGTACATAAATGTAGCTCAGATACAATGCTCAGTCTCTTTGTTTTTCACTAATCACATGCTTATAATAGCAGAGACAGTGCTTCCTAATGTACATAAAAGGCTTTAAAACTATTTTCATTATCCTCATCTTTATCATCATGTGCTATTTTCAAACTTGAAGATTTATCTATTGACTGTGTTTTGCACTTGTTGAAATGCAACAAGTTTTGAGAGGTAATTTTTTTCTAGGAAAAATTAAAATACTCTTTGTTTATTGACCCACACTGTTACATCTTGTCTCCTCTATAGCAAAAAGAGAGGTGTCTGACCTCCCTCTGGAACAATTAAACCAATTGACCCCTATAGAACTTATTCCCAGTTTACAAGCTCATTAGCAATGTGCTCTAAGCAAATTAAGGGGATGGCAACTCCTTACTTTTGTGCCTATTTTACACATGGCACTAAATTAGATGTTTGAAAACCTTTAGTGAGTTTCATCTGGTGCACTCAAAAAATTATATCAGAGGTAGATTAGCGGAATGATTGTTACCTTTAATGACTTCCTACTGGAGCCCATATAGTACAGTGGAAAGAATACAGGAATTACAAAACCTAAGTTTTGCTTCTCACTCCACTATTTTTGAGATATATGTGACTAGAAAAGTGTTCATTAAAAAAGTGTTCATTAAAAAAAAATAATGTATTAGTTAGCTGTTACTTGATAGGTACCATGCTTAGTACTGGAGATACAAGGATGAGCAAGAGACCCCAGCCCCTTACCCCTAGATCCCCTCACTACCTCCAGGGAGGGGCTCAAGTAAACAACATATCATAACCCAGGGCACAAAGTGTGTAATATGAATACACAGAACTTATAACTCAGTACCGTACCTATTTTATTAACCATTTTATCTCCAACACTGTGGCTGGCATTTATAAGGCATTTAATAAGTAATTTTGGATAAATGAATCAGAAAATGTATCTCACATTTATATCTCATCAGAATTAATGAATAAGTGATAACTTCTGCTTGAAGGAAATCTGATGATAAATCAGGTAAAGAAAAGAAGGCTTTCTAGGAAAAAAAACAATATGGGCAAATTCATGGAAACCTGAGACATGAACATGTGTTGGGTATTAGGGAAAAATAAAATCATGTTACAAGACCATATAATCATCAGCAACAAATGGTAGAATGGAGCTGGAAAATGAAAGTTAGAACCAGATGGTGAATAATTTTATATTTCACAGTAAGTACATCTTATTTCATTAGAGCTTAAAATACATGCTATTTTAACTTATTCCTGTCTTCACCTCAAAACGAGAGTAACTTGAAGTGCTTTGCATGGGTTAGGTTATGGGTATAAAGTGAGAGATTTTATTTAAATACAAAGACATTATTTTCTTTGAATATTAGAGAATAAAATAACTGGGATCTTAAATATACAAAAGGGGCAAAAATTGCATAGGAATATAGGATCAGAGATTTATTGCACTATTCTCTTTTTACTTAATAAATATAAAATAGTTTATATTTATTATTATGAGACCATGTTGCCTCATCTTTATTGTTTTCATTTTTGCTATAATTATGTGTTTGTATGATTGAAAGAAAGGACAAGTATAATGTTTCCCCCAATAATGCACTGTGTCAAGGTTTAATTTGTTAATTCACGTTTCTGATTATTCTAATTTCTGGTTATAGTGTGTCAGTGTTTTGCGGTGAACCACTTCAGTCTTTGGTGGCATGGGTTCTTATTTACCTATATATATATATATATATATATATATATATATATATATATATACACACACACACATACATGTATGTCATATATACATATATGACATGTATGTCATATATACATATATGACATGTATGTCATATATACATATGTGACATGTATGTCATATATACATATATGACATGTATGTCATATATATGATATATTATGTAAGGCATTGGATAGAGAGATATTGTCTTTAGGCGAAACAAAATAAAAGTTGAAATGTAAATATTTTGAAATGGAATTCAGAGTATAGAAAGTTAATCTAGTTGATTTTGAATCTCACTAACTTTTATGGTCCTCAGTTATGTAGATTAGGCTAAAGTTTCAAGACAATTGTTCACTGATATCCTCTTGTTCCCTGTGGAGCAGATGTCTGTGCCATACAAAACACTAATACTCAACAGCAAGACTGTCAAATTTGTGATGACATCATAGCATCACGATTTTAAGATACCACTCATGATATGCAATATTTATTACTATTGCAGACCTCATAGTGTAGTGCTTGAAATTATATGTTTCAATCAATCCCAACGGGATTTGACATCTAGATAGGTTGTTTAGTATCTAAGTGAGTTGGGGTCAGTTTTCTTTTTACTATATCTAAGTCTCATGTTCTCTTTCTGCAATGTTAAGATAGCAATGCCTACTCAAAGCATATTATATATTAAATAACACACGTGCAAAAGTTTTATGGCACACAGTAAGTGCTTAGTAAAACATGGCTATTAGAACACTACAGTGTTAAACTGTTATAATCTCATAAGAGATTTCCATTTATCAAAATGCATTTTATGGTAACCATTTGTAAAATGTAATTTTTATTGACGACTCCTAGGACTTCAGATAGTGTTATACTCCTTGTATGTATTTCAAAGAGAGGTTGATTATACACATATATTTTTTCAACACCCGTTAGAGAAGCTATTATAAAAATAGATGGTTATGCATCCCCCAAATCACAAAAAATTCTGTGAGAGAAGAGTCTTATAGTTAGTAATTTTATTAAATGACATGTAAAATCTCGCCCTGCAGAATAACATGTTTTGATGATCTCAGAATTCTTACTATAAATAAACATTTTTAAGACAAAATTTATCAAAATTATTTGTCCAATAAACTTTCTCCCCTATTCTATGTTGTGTGTGTGTGTGTGTGTGTGTGTGTTTGTGTGTGTTTGTGTGAAAAGAGTTATAGTTATTATTCTATTATGGAAATGCTAAAAACATATCCTGCTTTCTTACTCCACACCTACCAGGTTTTCTCATAACACCAGAATACAATCCAAAGTCTCCCCCATGGTTTACAAAGAACCACATGATCGAGCTCCTGGTCTCTCTTTATCTTCTCCTTGATTTTATTCAAGTTCACTCCACTACAACCACATAGAATGCTTCTGCCTCAAAGCTTTTCCCTCACTGTTATCAATGTCTAAACTGCATTTTCCTCAGATGATTGCAGTTTTATTCAGATCTCTCCTCAGGATTCATTTTATCATCGTATTTATAATAACACTCATGTGAAGTTCCCTTGTCTTCTGCCTCATTTATTTTTCTTTATAATATTCATCACACACTACCTGGAAATACATCCAATATCTATTTCATTATTTTCTGCCTCCTACCAAAATCAGAAATACAACTTTCATGAGAACAATTACTCACAGCTACCTTGTTCATTGTTATATTCATCAGTATCTAAAATGTGACTAACACATAGTAGAACTGAAACATTTATGAAATATTTGACACTCAGCTGGTCAAAATCTATAATTTAATGAAAAGTTACACCTCAAACAACTAAATACATGGTTTAAAGGTATTTAAATGAAATCATTTGGAGTTACCTATACTTTAATTTCTCTATGAATTAAGTGAGATACAGATAACTTAGTACTCATAATATTAAATTTGAGGTGGTTAAAATCTAGCTTTTTATAACTCACCTAATGAGAGATGAAACTGAGTAAAGGGAGGGAATTTATGTCTTGGTTCATTCCTAATATAGCAAAATGTCAGAAAAATGATGCAAAGAGTACTAGAGACACTACACATCACAAACGCATTTTTGTTTAAAGGGTTCAAAGAGGATATTGATATTAATAAGTGGAAATTAAATCTAAATTATTTGTATTTGTATCTCTTCTCTTACTGACAGTATTTGTTTTGGTAATTTGTACAACTACCCAGCTCTAAATTGCTCTTATTCCCATCCCAGATAACTCTCTTATTAGGAAAAGCAAAGTTACAGAACATAACATACTCTAAACTCTTGTTGAAACAAATCAGATTTTTTTTTCCTTTCCCACATATTACACTACCTTTGATGTAACTGCTGTTAAGTTGAAGTTTCAAATGCTAGCTCTACACATCGGATGAATCTAGGAATTTAAACAGTTATAGCAAAATGACATGTTCTTATAAAATCCAGAATATGCAATCTGTTACCCTCTATTCACTCAAAGTATAAGTTTTACAACTGTGTTATCGTCACCAACTGAAGTTGATTTAAGAGACAGGATTTTTTTTTTAAGGCATGACTTCCATAATAATTGATGCAAGAGAGACCCCTAGCAGTGTCTACACATGCTGAGCTCTTAAATCAAGGATACTGGCTCCATTCCCAACTAAAGGTTGTATCTACATTGATTAATCTTTTTTGCCACTAAGGAAAGGAAATATTACACAAGGGGTACTCACCCTGACTTTTCCAAATTTTCATGAAATGATATAATGTTTGTAAAAATATAGGAGTTGTGCTTCACGTATTCACCCCACACTGCCCAGCCAACCCAAATGGAAGGAGTCTTGGGTGGCAATAAAGCACAGTGTGGATGTTAAGATGAAATAATAGTTGGCTGGGAACCACAATCCTGAAAACCAAAATCCCTCACCATTTTCCTACTCCTGCCACAGATTCACAAAAGTGATATGCAGAAAAAGTGTACAAGACAAAAATCTCCCTGTTTTTTAGAATTAAACATGATATACTAATCTTGATAACAAACCTTGAGTAGTCACTGCATGCAAATGGCAAAGATAGGTTGAGTGGTCTCTGGATGTCCTGAATCTGGACTCTAGATTGACACAAAAAAGACAGAAAAAACAATTCCAAGAAAAAATATATCAAGGAGAAAGAAAGCACTGAGGTACACATCAGACCCAGTCAGATGTATACCCCAGAACTACCCCAGGGTGAGGTATCTTCCCAAACAGTAAAGAGCAGCCTGGGACCTTCTTACCATACTGTCCAAGGGGATGGTGCAGAGGTATGACAAAAAGAGATGGGAAAATTACAGATTTCTATAGAATGGGTGGCCCAGTGTTTCCCATTCACCGGAACTGGCCTATATTTCCAACAAAGGACAAAAGGTAGAAGAAACCTTACATTCTCCCTAGAAAATAAATCTTCACTCCTTTTGTTCCTTATTTTTAACCCACTGGACTTAAAAGTCAAACTGTGTTCAATCAGGAACACAGGTTTATCTGTAAAGGAAGGAGCTCATCTGAGTCAACTGTCAGAAGGGTCTTACCCAAAACTTCCTGAGCTGTTTTTTTCTCTGCTTTCATTGACCTAAAACACATCCTCACCCAGAACAATGGCATATGCATTTCAGCCACAGAGACCTCTGAAATGGAACATGGGAGGAGACAATAATTGAATTTGCTTCAGTAACACACAAGTTAAAGAATGAATTTTTAATCTTCTATCTTCCGTCTTGATTTATGCCAATGTATGTGTCTATCCCTTCTCCTTTTGTAAGCGTTACACACATACATGTGTATAGAGGTAATATATGCCATACAGCAGAAGGATGTGCTTCAGATTTGTCTCTACCCCATAAAATCTGACACTGGGAACCTCTCACATTTTCAAGTGAATGTATTGATTCTACAGCAAAATCAGAGCACAGCCCCTTTCCCTCCCCCACCACTGAGTTACCCCAGCTCCAATTTTCTCATGTGATCCTCTTAGAGGCAAGAAGAGACCTAAGAATATAACAACATCAGCTCTCCATGAAAAAAAAAAATTAGAACAATAAAACAAAATTTCAAAATTATATGTGATAACAGCTGCTTATAATCCAAGCTCTAATTTCTTCTTAAAATAGAATTTTCCAGCAAATCAATGTATCTAGAACTCATAATTCAATTTAAAATCATACACGAGAATTTGCCAAGTATCAAGCTCTATTAATAATTTTAAGAAATAAGGCATCAGAACTAAGAAGGGAGAGATCTGTGTTGTCCCAAGTGGCTCCCTGGATCCTTGCTTTCCACATCAGATAGCTTACCACCAATAGCACAAAGAGTTAAGTTATGAAACATCTATATCCTACAACACAGAGAGTTGTACATCTTATGTGACATTCTGCAATAAATTGTTTGCTTACTTAAACAATCCTAATCCACGGACATTAAGATCGTTGCATAGATAATGACAAGTATCACTAATCTACTTACCCGTTCAATTATCATGTTTACAGTTGATTACATACTCACCTGCCTTATTTTTCCCTCTAATGTTCCCTCATCCACCAATCATGGAGGAAATAGAACACAAGCCAGCTGTTATAACTTTTTCCTGACTGGTCTACCATCTGACCTTAATCAATATCCCCTTATCACAGGTTTAAAAGATATTCTACAATATTTTTGGCAATAATTTATCCAAAAGGATATGTCTACTAATTTCCAGATGGCCATCAGGATCTGAGCCAAGCAATGGGAATAGGTGTTCTCTTTATTAAGCATGGCATTTATGATCATATCACTCCACAGATCATCTGATATTCTTTGACCAGCTCATTTATTCTTTTTCTACCACCACTAGTCACAGTTATTTGATCCTTTTTATATGTGTTGATGGAGACACTTATTTTCATCTGTAATTTTCTATGGCCAAGTTTACATTACCCAATTGATCAATTTCCATAGATACTTAATAAAATGGGAGCTTCAGATAAGCTGCTATTATTTCCCCAAATATTTTCTTATCCTATGGTTAATCATTGACACAGTCATTTTTTATTTAATTCTGTCAATGTACTTAAAAACCCTTGATTCACCATATAACAGAGGCAGAGAGATTAATGTTGGACAAATCACAGTTTAGTTAAAATTGCAATGCTATTTCTGCCCAATAGTCAGGACATTTTCTCATGCATCATACATTCCCGGTGGCCAGAAAGTGAATAGAGTTTATTATTCAAGAAATTTAGGATTTCAACTGGTTTGTGAACATAACATATATCACATATCATACTACAAATTTTCGTAGATGCTGGCTTACCAAAGTTATATACAGTGTACAAGATGAGGAAGTTCTACTTCACCCTATATAGTTTTATCTATGTGTCAATGTGTTAAACTAATAATGACATTAAACTGGTGTGTCTCTCCAGTCATCAAAATGGTAGTTATCTATACATATAGCATTCCAGCATCTTAGGAAGAAATATTCCACCAAGGTGTGGGATGGAGAGTAGTATTGTTACTCTCCTAACACAGGTCTGTCCAATACCATCTAACCCACTGCACTAGATCAGTAGACTTACCATCCAGAAGCATCTGCTCACAAAAGTTTACAGCTACTTGGGAATCTGTCCTCAACCCAAGTAATCCTTTTCATTCAATAGTATCTAAAATTAGTAACATGCCCCCTGATCATTAAACCTAAGAACCCATGCCAGTAATGATTCAACAGGCATCTGCTGGCATTTATCTCTACTTTTAGAGATAATGTGTGTTTAACAGAATGAATTCAACATTCAACAGTCGCCTGAATTCAGTCTCTGAATTTAGCTACATGGACAGTCTTTTGGGTAATCAGTGCCCTTATTTGCTTTAATTTGGCACATGAATATAAATCTTTCAGGTAGCAAAAGAAACATAACTAGTCTTTAATTTTTCTTTTACTCTCATCTCTCCCTTTTTTTCTTCAAAGGTTTAACCCTGCCTTATCTAATACACTTACCGCATGTGGCAATTTAGCACTAGAAATGGAACTATTCCAAACAGAGATACACTGTAAGAGTAAAGTATGCTCCTGATTGCAAAGCGTTGGTACAAAAGAGTAATATAAGATAGGTTATTAATAATTTTTATGTTGATCACATGGCGGAATAATAGTTTGACTATACTGGGTTGAATAAATCATATTATCAAAATTAATTTCACTTTTAAACATTTTTTAAATGTGGCTACTAGAACATTTCAGTTTACAAATATGACTTGTACTTGTGGCTCACATAATATTTCTATTGGATAGTGACAGTCTAGATTTTACCGGAGCTGCTACCAACAGCAAATAAATATAATTTTGGACTATATTTCCTTCTGCCTTGTATGTGTTATCAATCTACTTAGCCTGTCCACCCCAGTAGATGTCTATTTGCTCCAAATTTCTTTGGTAAGACTTGTCTCCAATAGTTTGCCTTAAATCTTTCACTAGTCTATACTGAGAATGAGTAGTAACCCTCAAGTGTTTTATTCTCACCGTATTTTTCCATGCCTTCATTTTTCTTGGTAAAATATTTAGTTTCTTTGGACTAAAGGGCAATCCTGAACAGAGCAGCCAGTCTGAGTGGATACAAATACATCAGATTGTCCAATCAGATTACCACAAATCACAGATTTTATGCAGTATCAAGCTTTGCTCAAGAGACAAAGGTGAAGAAGGCAGAGGTCTCAGACTCCTCCTGATGTGTGGCATCCAAGGTTCTTTTATTTTACTTTAGACATGTGTCGTCTGGCCTAGAGTAATAGCTGAGGTTTCTAATGTGCTTTATTAGTCATCTCATACAGAAAGGGGTATTTAATTTATGAAATATCACCCTTTAGGCCCCAATGATATATAGTTTATGCAATATTCTCCAAAGAGCTATGTTTTGTTAAGTCTATATATTCTAATTGTGTTTACCATGTGCAATCCTAAACCAAAGACTTGATATTAAGAGTATTCCATAAGCAAGAACTATTCTCATCACAAAGATCCAGTTACTATGTTTAGAAAGAGTTTAGACTGTGTCACCACCTTTTGTTCTTTCTCTGAAGGGAATTTCTCTGGCAATTAAGGAACGAAGGATTATAGGCCAGCTGTTTTAACTTTTTTTCCTCCATTGGAACTAGCTATAAATAATGAATAAAACTAACATTATTTATGAATGATGATAGGGATTATAAGAGCAAAAAAACAAGGTTACTTGCTTAAGGTCTGCTACCCGGTGGTATCCATAGTTCAACATATTTAAACCCATATTTATCTTAGACTCAGTTTCTACTAATATGCTAATAGTCTCTCCAGGATAAAGAAATCTACCATCTATTCAAACCACCTTCCTTCTATGAGATTGGAATCTGAAACACAACTGCACAATTACAGAATTTGGAATATACTTGCTGTCTAGTCTCATTATTTTTCCCTTCCTTAGTTTTCATGCATACATATGTACACACACACAAACACACACACACACATATATATATATATGTGTATACATATATATATATGTTAGAGCCATTAAGACATATATATAGTAGAATATGTACATATATCAGATGTATATGTATTTTTTTTTATTTCTTTTTTTTATTCTCTACCTTGGTTCTTGTGTTTGCAACCCCAGATTAAACTAAACATGAGCTTTGCCTTGAGACTATTTCCAATTTTGCAAGTTACTCACATTTATAACAGTAAACTCTCCATGCAAACTTCATTTCCCCCAATTCCAATTACCTGCTATTTCTCAGTATTTCTCTACCCCAGCAGTGTCTCAAACTGTCTTTTTCACCCTGTACTGAAATTTATGTTCCTTAGGCCTTTAAATCCTCCCTCCATGGAGACTTATCCTCGGTACCCACAGTGGCCTAAGCCTAAGCCTTGTAATCATCTTTAAATGATCTGAAGGTAGTTGCTAGTCTTGCTGATGTTTCTAAGCGTGTTCTCTCAGGTTCTCAATACATGCCCGGTCAAATGATCCTTGTCTGATTAATGAAAAAGAGAAAGCACAGGATCATCTACCGAAGCAAATGACCTCAATGCTGGAGGAGCCATTAAGTGCACACAGAACTGATGGGTGGAGGGTAAATGAGGGCAAATCTGTTCAGAGTGATTATTACACAGGGCTGGACATCTTGACCTCTGAACTGGGAATGTTCTTGTAACCTAGTAGTTTATTAAGAGTAAGCAGATGAGTAGTGAGTCCCTGAGACCGGCTCAAGTTCTCTAAGGGCAAAGGAAGAGGCTCCCACTAAAAAAGATTTTAAATGGGAAATGGGAGATCACATCAAAAAGGGTTTGTCCAACAAGGTGGTTTTAATGCTAACGGTATATATATATATATATATATATATATATATGTGTGTGTGTGTGTGTGTGTGTTTCCTGAAAGAGACCTTATTAATGTACAATAAAGCAAAACAACACAATAAAACAAGTACTCTGTGTATCAATCATCTGTATATACTGGTTTAAATGTTGCCCTCATGATAACAAAAATCTTTAGAAAGTCTTATAGACATACGTAATGCGAATACCATTTCCCACTTCCTGCCCAGTGAGAACACATTACATATAATTGTTTGTCGGTTGACATATTTACCAAGCATATTTTTTAGTTTAGTGTTAATTAGTCCATTTCATAGAAGGAGAAAGTGAAGCATAATGTGAATAAACTGTTTATCTATAATACTTCAAAAGTAATAGGCATAAACTCAATAAACCCAAATTTTAGGCCATAATCCTAATGAGTAGATAAAGATGAAGCAGCATGAGCTTGGAACCCCTGGGCATCCAGCACATTGGCTGTATGTTAATTTCACTCTCAGAGCCATTTCCAGAAGCTAAAATGTAGCTGGACTGGGAAATTTTTGTGCTGTGCTCCCACAAGCCTGATATATCCAAGATTTCTAGACATCTGGAGACAGAAGAATCAGACCCGGGAGGAATTTCTGCGAATCCCAGTAAATGGTAAGTCCTGTTTTATAATGTAAATGTTATCAAAACAGGTAGCTAATCTCTAGTGTCCCTTTTCTGCCTTCATGCTATTCATTTTACAAAAGCCCACACAAGTGTTAGAGAATATAATATATGTGATCCCCAAACACATTATTATTTTTATTAACAATTGATATTTGTATAGAGTGCCAGACTATATGCTTTACAAAACACATCTGTGCTTGACTATCCCAGTAAAATTTTTCCATAGGGCATAGTTTATTCTTCACATTTCCTATAGAAGGAGCTAGACAGAGAGGAGTTTTTTGACTTGGGACAAAATACTTTCATTCATATAATAGTTACTGCTCAATCCTTAAATACAAAAAAAAAAAAAAAAAGGAAAAGGAGATCCAAGACAAAAAAATAGACTTTCCTTCTCATCAAGTGGTCACAATAAATAGCCAAACACCTACTATAAAAGACTAATGTAAGTGCCAAAGGGAGAGCCCAACAAAACAGAATGGAACTCAGAGGATAATGTGGGGACCTAGGAAAGGCTTCTTAGGGAAGAAGACTTCAAGAGAATGCAGAATTTTACAGAGAAGCAGAGAATAAGGAAAGTCAAAACACTTCATGCAGAGAGTCTCACTCTCCACTCTCAAAATCAGTAAGCTCAACTTATGTACCTAGAAGGACAGATATTCTGATGCCGTGAGAGTTTAGATCTCCTGGATTAACTCCTGTCTTTTTCTACAAGTTCAAGCTGTTTCTGGGCCTATGGATATTTTCTCCAAACTGGGAGCTATCAAGAGTTGAAAAAGAATTAAGCTCAGTCCCCTGGAGTTCAATTAGGGTCCCCCAGGGTGTGCTTGGAAGAGAGTCTTGGAAAAGTCTCAACACTGAGATTCAATCGGGAGGCACATCACTGGGCCTGGAGGATTACACCCCAGTGTCACCTGTCAATCAATTTTCATCTCCTAGGAGCTGACTGCAGAGGTAGAAAGTAATTGGGTGCCCATAGGGGGCCATCTTTGGAAACTGCAGTGTTGATAAGCACGTAAATACTTGATAGTAATAAGGAGAAAAGACAGTCAGACCACAGGGAAAACCAGAACTGAGAATCCCTGAGTAGGATGAAAAACTCTACTATCCATATGTGTACTGTATGAAAACTGTTGATATTTACTTTTCAATTCTAGTTTTACTTTTTATTTTACAAAAAATGATCTGAAACAATATGAAAAATAGTTACAATTACTTCAATCTCAAATGAGATACATGTATATTTGTTATGTTGCTCTCTGTACTTTTATATATGACTGAAATATTTCATAATAGAAAACCAAAGAAGAAAGATACTCAAAATATAAGTAAACTCTAAAACTTGTTTTCAAAAAAAAATATTCTTCTCCCTCCCCATGTCTCTTTAGCCTTGCCAACATATACTTTACAGAATCATCACTGCATAAGAAAATAATTTAGAAATTTTGCTCTTTAGAATAAATATTTCAATTGGCATTTTTCTATTTGTGAAAGTCATTTCCTATTGTTTTTAAAGCTTTGACTTTTTTATGATTTTCATAAAAATCATGAAAAAAGAAAAACTGTACAACTGCCTATTTCTTTTTCAGAATTAATTTCAATTCAAAGCTAACCTTGACTCTATTTTGTGCAAGAAATAGAATATACTTTGGCAAAATAGTAAGAGTTGAAACAGTTCATATTTTTTTATTTCTGCAATATTATAAAATGTGCTAATAGAACTGAAATTGAGCATTTCATGGTGCTGGTCTTTTCCATCAAAAGAAATAAATTTTACTTTTTGTACAGTGAACTGATGTTTTCCTCCTTATTTTTTTTTTTTTTGTCCTTCTCACTTCCTTCAACATTTACGTAAATAATATTAATTTTTATCATGTTTTTGTTTGATCACTTGGATGTGATTTAGGAGTGGCTTAAGATTTTACCTGAAAATGTACCCTTTATCTTAGAGCCATGAAATGTAAAATTAAATATATATATATATATATATATATATATATATATATATATATATATATATGTTGGATTCAATTCAAATGACTATATAATTGAAATATTGATGAGAATGGAATAGTTTACTATTCAATATAGTCTCTTTTAAAGCCAAATTTTTCATTATTTTAATTTTGAAATCAAATGATTCTTTAGCCATAGGGAATATATTTTTCTTCAACAAATAAGTAATAATTTTTGCCACAGATTTAATTTCCTTCTACTAGTCTAAGCATTAATATAAACAAAATGAATCAAATTTTCCTAGAACAAAACAATTTTTCTATGTGGGTAATTTCTTACAATACATCAGGTAGGAATTTCATTTAGTTGACATTCAAGAGATACTCAGAAACAGTGGTTTAACTGTATTAAAATAGGGGTTATTTCTCATAAACAAAAAAAAACTAAAAGCAGCAGACTCTTTAAGCTCTGCCTGTTCGTGGTCTGACCTTCATTCTCATTATCTCAAGAAGGCTGCCAGATATCTGGACATCATATCTTTGTTTCAAGCTAGATGAAAAAGAATAAAGGTTTAAAAGATGTGTGTAAGACGCAACATTACCTTTTAAAAAGCCACCCCAGAATCCCATCCAACTGCTTCTGTTTACATCTCATGATTCAGAATTGTTTCACTTAACTGTAGATAATCATAAGGAAAACTGGGAAATGTTTTCTTTTTAGCTAGGCACATTGCCATCCTTAATGCAATCAAGTTATATTAGTAAGTAAGAAGAGGTGAATGTGTATTGGATAGATAATTAATCAATGTTTTTCTTTTTCTCCTACATGTATTATAACTGTCCTTAAATTTCTAATTCAGGGCTGATTTATACAATGTGAGAAGAATGCTACGCCAAAAGGACACTCAGAAAGAATAAAATTAAGTACTTATATAATATCTTACGAGCTGCATTGTGGGAGCAAAATCATTAAGACCTTGAAATTTGGGGTCAGACTAACCTGGGCCTTATTTCTAACATTATCACTTATAACTGTGTAATCTTGACAGGTTTTGTAACATGTCATCTCAATTTCTTCCTCTGCAATACATGATAATTTGGTTACCATATAAGGTTTTATAAGCATTCTATAAGTTAAACCATGGAAGATGCCAGCACAGTGCCTGGCATAGAAAAAGCACTAAATACAGCATAGCTATTCTATAACAATATGGTTAAGAAATTTCAAATTATACCTGAGTTACGTGAAAATATAGGAATGGTACCCTCCTGGAAAGATAAATTCCTAGGAAATTTACAGAAATGTTCTCATATTATTTTTCTTCTATAATTCCACAAGTTCTGTGGGATTTGTATAAGACATTCTGTTAAAATGATAAAGTGTTCTTTATCTAATAGTTGGAAATTGCATCTGTGTGAAATATTTTTTTAACTGGGAATTTTAGCTACTTTGAATATTAACAATGAGTTTAAAAATGAAGTGAAGGTTTGAGTACTTTAATACCTTCTGATCTACTTTAAATTGGGACAAAATAAAAATATAATTCACAATTTCTCTCTCCTTGCAATAGAAGCAGGTTGCAACACGTATATATGATACAACCAGTTTTTGTTTAACACTTAAATGGAGCATAAGTACTGAAGGACACCCACACATGCCCTTATGGAGTATGCAAGATGTAAAGAATGTGTCCAGAATACGCAAGGGAGAGGGATTCTGCAATCTCTTTTTAGCAAATCCCTTCTTGACCCTGGAACACCTTTCTGTCATCACTTTTAAAAGGCCACAGGAAAGTTTCCATTTCAATATTGTCATGGGCTCACAATATTTAAGGAGATTCCATTCTACCAAGGGTAAGAGTGGACTACAGAAATATATTTTCCTTGTTTTGTTTTCATATATTGAACTCAGCATTACTGAAAATGAGACATTCAGGAATGAAAATTAGGGGTCTGCACTTGTCACTGACCTTGGGCAAATAACTAAAAAGTATCTGTATCTCAAGACCTCACATGTGGGAATAACAGTGTGTCAAATTTCTGACTCAGAAAGTTACTGTGATCATAAAGAAGAAAATTAAAATATTTTTTATTTGGACATCCCATAGCATTCAGTGTCACTTTGAGTGCCATTAGTGTTTGAATGTCATTAGCAAGACAAGAAGTATAATTATAAACAAAAGGAAAAAAAAAGCCAAGTGGTGTGGGGTGGTGACAGGAAGAATAAGTAGTTTTTTGCACAGAAAAATACAGAATCGTTCCATGTGATATAAAAAATAGAAAATTAGAAGTTTTTATGCCTATAATATGCGTTTCAAGTTCTAATTTTCATAGCATATTAACACGTGTATGTATTGTTTTCATTTGAAGCACTTTTCCTGGTGGAAAAAACTCATTCCAGAAGTTAGGAACTTGACTTTTCCTTTCTGTAAATCAAAGTTGCATATATTTATGTTACCACAAAAAAGGTATTAAACTGGTAAATGGGTTTTACTGGAGTTTTTTACACATCATTGAAGAACAAGACCAGTATTTCAGGGCATTTATTTGCAAAAGCACACTTGCAGAGACTTTCTGTTGAATGTGATAAATTTCAGATGCACGAACTTTACAGTGGAAGCCCTGATACTTCTGCCTGTTCATGAAACAAACATTTTTTATAAATGTCACAGTTATTTCTACGGTAAACACTGTTCTTTATTCCTTTACTGACAAAATAATTCTTATCTATCCCAAAACAGAGAGATTCTTAAAGTTACTTTAGAATCTGCCATGTCCTTGTTTCCTTATAAGCCATAGTTGGATAAGCTGTGTTTTAAAATTATGTGTTTGTAAATTTGTTTACATTTCATTAAGCCAGTAATTGACCCTCCCTCTTAAACGGTGTCAGTGCTTTCCCTTTTCAGGCGATATAGCCTTTCTGCTCGTCTGTTGATCCTAAAATGTTATCACAGCTCTCACCTCAACATTGTTGCCCCTTTCTTTTACTTTACATTCTATTTTAAATTTTAAAAATCCTAATTTTACCTTTCATAATCCTAAATGGTCCTGCCCCCTCCTTGGAAAGATCTGCCTTCTCTCTCTCTATCAGGCTGTTGGATTCTAACTCATCATCATCCGTCCACCCTTCCTGTGCTGTGGAGCTTCACTCTTATGGATCCTGGAGTCAGCTGCTACCCCAACAGGAGGTTTCTGACTTTACCAGGAGAGCTTGTCTCCAGATGCATCTGTCTTAGGAGACTTCTAACCCCCGTACCTAACTGTTTAGTAGGATGGCAGTTGTTTATGTACTTAGACTAGACTATGATTTTGTATCTTTCTGTTTCTTAAATAATTTTCAAAAACAGTGCTATCCTCTGAATGGGGTAAATTCATCTATTTTGAATGATTTGTATAGTTAATTGCAAAATAATTTCAGGGTTTCCCTGGTGGCTCAGTGTTAAGAATCCGCCTGCCAATGCAGGGGACACGGGGTTCGAGCCCTGGTCTGGAGAAGATCCCATATGCCGATGGAGCAACTAAGCCCATGTGCCACAACTACTGATCCTGTGCTCTAGAGCCTGCGAGCCACAACTACTGAGCCACGAGCCCAACTACTTGAAGCCTGCACACCTAGAGCCCGTGCTCCACAACAAGAGAAGCCTTCGCAGTGAGAAGTCCGCGCACCACAACGAAGAGTAACCCCCGCTCGCCACAACTAGAGAAAGCCCCGCGTGCAGCAATGGAGACCCAACGCAGCCAGAAACAATAAATAAATAAAATAAAATAATAAAATAAATAAATAGAAAAATAATTTCAAATCAATTGAAAGAAAAACTTAACAACAAACACTGGCATTAAAAGAGTTAATTAGTGTAGCTATATCATATATTATGGGCAAAGGATCCTTGAGGATATGGACTACTTCTTCTCATGGGAGAGATAAATATAAATGAACTATGACAAACCTGATTAATCTTAAGCAGTTACACATTGATCATAATAAGGAAATATTGACTGCGAAACAGTGGCTATAGTTGATAACACTGTATTGTATAACTGAAATTTGCTAAGAGAGCACAACTTAAATGTTCTCACCAAAAACAAACAAACAACAACAACAAAAAAACAGATAAATATATGAGATGAGTGATGTGTTAATTAACTGGATGGGAAGAATCTTTTCATAATATATACATACATTGAATCACCACGATGCACACTTTTTTTTTAATGGGCCTGTGGAAGTGGCAGTTTGATGTCAGTCTGGGGCGTGGACATTGTGAACAAAACTCGAATCTGGAGGAATCCTCAGGTAAGCCAAAGCGAAGCCCTCTTCTCGCTTAACCCTTATTATGTGCTCACTTTGTGACAGTGGGTTTCCCATGTGCAGAATTCAAAAGTATATGTCCAAGAATCAATTATTTTGGAGGAGACAGAACATTAAAACATCACACAAATATTGGCCCCAAAAGTCTGGTGACCTTCATGATAGTCAGAGAGGATGGTGGGACGACACTCAGGTGTTCAGGACCCAATCCTACAAAGCACTGGTTTTCAGACATGACTTCACATTGGAACTAGCAGAGGTGCATTTAAAAATACTGGTATCCAACCCCCATGCCAGTTCATGTAAAGCCGAATCTGTGCAGAATCTATTTTAAGTTCTTTTCTTAAATTTTGAAGTGTAGTTAATTTACAATGTTTTGTTATGATGTACACTTTAAATATTCTACCAATTTATTTATGAGGTATACACAAAAAAAGCTGGAAAAATCTTTAGACATTTAAAATTCTCAATTAATTTGCCTTTTAAAATTAAACTACTTCTACCTGTTTCAAATAACTTACAATTTTTCCCAAAGTTCATTTCATAGTATATTTTATTTCTCTACCTGTGGCTTAGAAGTTAGAAAAGGCTGGAGGTATGATTATGCATATGCAAAACAACCCAAAGATAAAAATGGAGCTTTGTTTATGCAAAAACAAGCCAAAGATCAAAATATTAATGTATCAGGAGAAAAAAACATGTCAGAGCTAACCGAGGTCATCAAATGTAAAACATGAATCAAGAATTGCTTATTACCTGTCAAATAATAAATCTCTGTAAGAAAAGCTTCAGTTCAATTGTAAAGAATATTGAAAGATTCCAGGGAATCAGTAAAAAGACTGTCAGAGAGCTAAAAAGCCCAGCACAGGACAATCACTGCCTCTAAATTGTAGTAACATTTAAAATAAGAGATATAAATATTTCAGCCAGATCCTTTTTCTTATGGCTGTATGCATGTTTAAGGGCATTGAATAACAATTTAGTTTCAATCATTTACATGCATCCCAAAAATTATTCAAAAAAACTATACATGCCAGAAAAAAAAGAGATTTCTACTACTCTAATCTTAATTGAAATATCATATTTATAGGAAGAGTATAAAAGTTTATTTCAGAGAAAATTTTAAATTGTTTAAAATGGTCCAGGAGATAAGACACAGGACAGCTGTGACAGTCTCACAGCTGGCTTTGAAGGTTCTCTTGATACTAACATCAACTTCCTCCAAAAGTTCAATCTTAGAATAAATTTAAATGAACATGGATCGTGATCTTAGTTCATAGTGGGAGAAGGCCATGACCTCAGAAATTAATATGACCTAACTCTAAGGCAAGGGACTGACACAGCAGGTGCAGTAGGGACAGACAGACATGCTTTGTGCCTAAAGCTTTAGGGTGTCCAGATACCTCAGATCTTTTTCTCAGTGTAAATGTGGGAAGCCTGGGGGTATAGAAAGCCTGCATGACAAAGGGGATCTTTCTACAGCAAGTTTGTTCTATCCTGGCCTTGCCCACAAGAGGCAGCACAGTGTAACATTTTGCACCTCAATACGTGGTCAGCAAGCAGCAGTTGGATCATATCTGAGCTCACTAAAAATGCACAGTGTCAGCCTCCAACCCTGACCTAGTCAATTAAGATCTCCTTGTCAATAACATCTGGGGTGATGTGTTTCAGGAACACTGGGATAGTGATTAGAGCATGCTTTGTGGAGCCCAACTAGCTGGATTCAAGCAGCTTTTCTACCTGCTTGATGGGTGACCTAGCCAGTTACTTAACATTTCTGTGCTTTGTTTTCCTTGTCTAAAAATTGGAGCAAATAGGACCGGTCTCTGGGATCAGTGTGTAGACTAAAGGAGTTAATTCATGCAATGCTCTTAGCTCGGACCTGGGGTGGAATAAATGTATGAAAGTCTTTGTTGTTACTATTCTTATCCCTGTTCAAATTGTGAGTGCATGTTCCTTTACTTTAGGAAGATTAGAAGAGGAATTGGAGTAACGAGGGTTTGGAGTTTGTTATGAGGTGAAAATGAATGAGCAGGAGTCTGTACTCACTTCCTGCTTTGTGATTTGGAGCACT
This sequence comes from Phocoena sinus, assembly GCF_008692025.1. NCBI lineage: Eukaryota > Metazoa > Chordata > Mammalia > Artiodactyla > Phocoenidae > Phocoena > Phocoena sinus. The sequence goes on along the minus strand of NC_045774.1, from coordinate 85,870,075 downwards.
GATGTGCAATTTCTTATATCACTGACTCAGATGAACAACAACATCCTCCCACCTTTACCGAACGTCTCAATCATCCTTTATTCTTATCAATTAAGATGATGAAACCACATTAGCTTAAATTTTGAAGAAAAAAAAAAAGAAACATCCATAATTGTATAACAGTAGCCATTATTTTATTTTATTGTTGTACTTACAGTCAGGAACAAATTTAAAAGTAATTTTCTTAATGCCATGAGTAAATGTTGAGACTACTCATTTACCAACTGAGAGCCATGCTCACCCACATCAGAATATATCACTTCCAAAATAATGGGTGTTACTTCTGAATGGTCCAAAGTCCATTGGATGCAGTGAATGTATTTTCACAACTTTGAGTTCACAGGATGTTTAGTTGTAGATGAAAAAGCAAAGATACTAATGAAAAGCTTTAATTACATGTTAGGGTATTTGAATTCTCATAGCTCTGTTTGTGCTTCTCTGAATGCTAACATATTGAGTCATTCACCTAGTAAATAGTTTTAAAAAGCAGTACAAACATTTCCAGAAATATCGTATATGATTTTAGTTCTGAGTATTTGAAACTAATTTTACACACGGGGTATTAAAGAATATACACACTTTGATTTGTCTACTTGAGTCCTACATTAATTGAGCTCAGTGTCCTTGGGACATATTTATCAGCTTTAACAGAGCAGAGTAATGGAGTAATATGTTGAATATAGATTCGGTGTTTCATACTCTCTATTTTCTGTTTTTGATTTCATTTTGTTTTGTTTTGGCTTTATTTTATTTTTCTGGTACCAACAAAAAATATCCTTTACTTCCAAATGTACTTCACATAAGTTTCAATTATATACACAAATATTTACATCTTATTTCACTGTAATTCACTTATAATTTTATCCAAAATTTTATGGTTCACTCTAATAAAGAAATTGCTTTCATTTTCACTAATAATGAATACAAAATAAGAAGAGTCATTCCCATGTGGATTTTCATAAGTACAACTTGTTCAGAAAAAAAGTATCAATAAATGTGACTATAGTGAGCCAAAACTCTTTGAAAAATAGTGCAAATCATTTGACAAATGAAAAACATGGCTGGAGTCACCCATCCTTACAAAAGTTTAGATTGGGTTGAATTCTGTAGTAAAATAAATTCAAATATTGTTTGCACTCATAAATGCAAAAATGATGAAAATGTAGAGAAAGAAAAAAAAAAAAAACTGTGGTAAGAGCATTCTTGAACAATTTGGCCTGATTCCGTTTTAATAGGCTACTTAGAACAAATGTGCATTAAAACAATAAAACAGTAAGTATAAGAAGTGTGAAGATTAAAATGGAAAAGTTTAAAAATGATTGAAATATGACTTTTTTCAAGAAATATACAAAGGAAACACTGTAACTACTGAATGTGTCAAAAAATATGACTAAAAATATGAATGCAGTTGCATATCATGTGATGTGAATCCAGCCTTCAGAGAAAATCACCAACGTGTTTGACTTTGGGACAATGAAGAGGGAAGTGTTTTGAATTATTTGTGTATTCACAGAGAGAGCCTTTTTTTTCCTCCTTTCATTGAACAGAGATATAAGTTAAAATGAAATCTAAGGAGGACCACTCAGAAATATATGTAGACAATGTCATTGTGAAGATTCTTTATTGATGACAGTTTAGTATAAGATGACTATGTCTCCATGTTACTAGGACCATTTTTAGAGACAGCCATTGACTATAATATTTGTTAAAACATGCTTTCCATGTTGCTTCTATATAGATATAATATCTAAAGAAAGAACATCTTTAAGACAAAAAACTGAACTGTGAAGGCAAATAATTTGTTAAAACTGAAAATGAGTATTCGGTGATGTTAATGATCACTGCATGTTTTTATATAATATACTGTCACCTTCCCTCAAATTAAGGGAATTATACATGTAAACAAGCTACCCAAAAAATGCATTATAACTGCCTTTAAGATAAAAATAGTTTGTATTAAAGTTGAATTGCCTACAGTTCTCATTAATGTCTGTATTGAGCTGTAAAGCTTGGTTTTTAAATCTATTTTCAGCCAGCTGCCTGGCTAGCTCAGTTGGTAAAGCATGAGACTCTTAAATCTATTTTCTATGAGCTTAAAGCCTTAGGAAATTCGATATATTCATAAATAATTTTATACAAAGGTAAAAACGTGTTCAACAGCTAAATATTTACATGCATAATCATTTTGTACTGACTTCATATGTAATTATATATCTTAAAAATAATTATTCTTATTTGTTTTAAAATTATATAATTATGACTAGTTAATAACATGATTTCATAATATAAGATTTAAAAAAATAAGATGTATTTGTATTACCACCTCCGAAATTGCACTTATTTATAGATTCTATATGTAGGAACTCAGGAATTAATTCACAAATTGGTTAGAACATAAAATGGGTACTTAAGGTTATTAATAATACTTTTACTACTTTAGCCATTTTAAAACCTGAATTCAATTGATTATGTACAGATCTAGTCAGAAGATCGAGTTAGATTTCTCACATTGGCTGGCACTGCAGTTTAGTATATTAAAGAGAAATATTACACTACAGTAACAGCCAGTAGCTAACATTTTAGTAAAGTCCCAAAGGAAGTTAAAGAAGCATACAAGTAAGTGTGTAGGAACAGAGCATCTCAGGTAAAAGAAATAGCATGTTTCAAAGGTCCTGAGGAAGGAGCTTGCCCCTCCCATTGCAGGATGGCACGGCTGTGTGGAGGGAGATCATCAAGTGGACTTGACCCCTGTTTGACCCTAGAGCTGGACACGGGCAGTTTGGAGACTCCCCACCCACTCCTCTGTCCTTGGAATGTGCATTCCACTTGCCTTCCCTGCTCTCAGAACCTCCCAAGCATGCAGCCTTAAGAGGATAATGTGTAGCTGAGACCATCTAGACCATGTGGGAACTGACCCCTGTTGAGGTCCCTATGTAAACTTCTAAGATTCTGGCAGCCTCGTATGCAAGTTCCCTTGCTTATTAAACCTGTCACTTACCAACCTGGAGTGGCCTGCCTCTTTCTTGGTCTCCTGTTGTCCTTCGCATACTGAGGACTGCTTTGGATTTCACCCAGGGACCTAGGAAGAGGTTTGTGAACCAACAGGCTGGAGTGGAGGGGGTAAAGAAGTGGATGGAAAGGAATGAGGCCAAAGATGTGACAAGGGACTCCATCACTCTGAGGACTTTGGCTCCTACCTGTGTGATATGGGAGGCCACGTGTTAGACTTGCACTCTTGTTTCATCCCTGAGGGGAGAATAAATTAGATTACAGGGGCATAAGAATGGAGGCGGAAAGACCAGGTCATTAGACAAGATTGCAATAATGCAAGACATGGCCACTGCTGGTCCTGAGTGTAAGGGTTAGACGTGGTAAGATAAGGTCAGATCCTGGATATGGTTTAAAAGTAATGCCAAGAAAATGTACTAAAGGACTGGGTGTGTCGAGTTCATTATGTTTATGAAACAATGCTTTTAATACTGCAAATCGACTCATTTGAGGTCTATCTTTCCTGACATGGATTCTCATGCAAACTGGCTTTTGCTGCTCTTCTGCTAAAATGACATGATCGTTATGATTCAATAACTGAGAAAAGCGGCTGCAGTTTCATGTGACAGCTGCCTTCCAAATAAGAAATGTGAAGATTATCCACAGCAGCATTATAACAATAAGCACAAGAAAATTAGACAAAGTAAATTGAAAACTTGTACGTATGGAGGGTAACTTTAAAACATTATTGTTAACAAGGCACCTAATTTTCTATACTTTCTCTTCCTTTAGCCATTCTAGTTAATATTACTGTGAATTCTATTCTAGCCTTCCACTAGGATCCCTCCATGTTCCTTCTGGGAAAGACATAAAGATATTTATTTCTTGAATTTACAAACTTAATGAGCTTCCTCTTTTTTATGGATTATACCTGCTTTTACCTATTAGACAAATCTATTTTAAAATCTCTCTCCCACAATCTTCTCTCATAAAATGGTCCATTGGAAAACCTTTATTCATTCATACTTGAAGATATCGTTTTACTATTGAGTTTGTTTGATATTTAATAAATTTTATACAATATGTTAAAATTTATGCAATATTTCCTAATGGTCCTAATTGAACTAGATATTGCTAAGGTTCCTTCTACATTTATTTAATGACTTCATGGCATCAAGTGCCTAAATTTTAATTCTCTATCACCACTTGATTAAAATCAAAGGCAGGGCAGAATTGAATAGATAATAATAATATCTGTGAAGTACATCTGGTCAGATTACAGAATACCAGGCTTTAGCAAATCACTCTGTCACAGAGAACATTTCTGAGTCTTCTAAAGCTAAATGTTGATCCACTCAGAAATGCAACACTGTCTTGTGTCCTGACCATCTCATGGACACCCACTGGCCCTTCTTCATTCCAGTAGTCCTTGTACCCATCACATCTCTTAGCTGTGCTCATTTAGCTATCTTGTGTGCTCCTCATACATCATTCCTGAATTCCCTTTGTCTTGTGTGCACCTGCCTTAGAGCAGCTGTTCAATGAATGTTTGTTAAATTAGGAGGGCAGCAGGGCACCGTGCAGTGCACACAGGGAGGATCAACTCACGTATTGACAATTTTCCCATCTTACCTCTGTCCAGCTTTGGACGTTCCTAGCGTTCAGCTACCTCTTGTGATTTTCCTCTTACTAATGCTTAATTCTAAACAATCTGGAGTACTTTGTGGGGTCACATGATCAGCATAGCCTCTTGGAGGATCCAGAAAAGAAAGCAATTAGGGCACCCATGTGTATGCAATGCATATTCAATATTTTTTTTTTAATGTGTGGAAAAGGAATTTTACTGTTTATCATCAAAAGCTCATTCCAACACCTAAATAATCTGAACCCCTGAAGAGAACATTTGGCACTTTGAAAGGCGTGCAAATCCTAAAACACATACAAAGATTTTATACAAAGAAAGACCTAAGAAAGGCAGGCAATCTCCTTTGGGGCCAGAACGTCTCTTGAAAACAAGCATCTGGTCAGTCTCTACAGGTGGATTTACTTCTGAAACACAACTTTAAATAATTAAGGTTACCAAGGAAAATATATTCAAAAGCAAAAGTCCATTCTATCTTATAGTTGCTTGTGTCATAATAATCAGGTCAGCATTTCAAGTGTGTGTGTGTGAGACAGACAGACAGACAGACAGACTGAGAGAGAGAGAGAGAGACAGAGAGAGAGAAGGAGAGAGAGAGAGAAATCACTGAAGACCTTGTCAAAAAAATTTGAGAACCACATTTCAAATTCTACCTTCTCTTGTCATCAAACTTGATGGGATAATAGTGACAGGATTTATTTATTTGTCTTTTAATGTCCATGTTTATTTGAGTCTCTTTAATTAGACATCCTCTCTGCTTTTGCACTTTTTAGTCAATACAGCATCAGTAGGACTCGAGTTAGTAAACGATATGCTGAGATGTCTCCATGCCTGAGAGAACTGTAACCTGCTTCCTGGTAACGGGGCTAATTTACATTCCTCAGCGATCGATATAAGTCAGAAAAGGGAGCGAGATAATGGAAAGTGGAAATGAGAATAATGCAGAAAACTGAAGAGAAAGGGAAAAAAATAATCTGAAGGAGCTGGAGGGGGAAGAATCACAAATTTAAGGCTAAACAATGGATGAACATACAGGCCTCTATGCCTGTATCTGAGGGTCTGGGTCATTTTTCAATCTACTATATCGACTGGCAAAGTAGGTACATCATAAAGGAGAAATTTAGGGAAGAGTCAGAGACAAAAATAATTAGTTCACACAATGTTACTGAATCTGAAATTGGAATTCTGGGTGAGTAAGCAACATTATGTCTGCATTGACGTTGCTAATCCTGAAAATGTGTGGTTCTAATTTGTGGTTTTGAAATCATAACGATTCACTTCTTTTAAAGGGGTACTGTGTTTTTAAATCACCTAGATCAATAAAAGACATTTAGAAATATATAATCCCTTGATCCTGATTTTACTTGGCTTCTACAGATTCTGGAATCAGTATTCTGTTAGGACCAGAACGCTTCCTTTTAAAAGGGAACAAATGTACATGATTATCTATGGGTCTGCTCACTTTCCCCTCACTCTGTTAACAATATGATCAGCTAAGACATGAATTTACCATAATTCTACCATTTTGATTTCTTATTTTAGGGAAACATTTCCTAATAGCAGATGGAAAGACCTTGTGCAGAATTACTGTGGGGGAAAAACATCTAGTTTTCTGTCCTTTCTGGACTGTACAAAAGTATTTGAAAACATACAGGGCCTCAATACTATCATAGGAAGCTCAAATTGCTTTGATTTAAAATGTCATCATCAAGAGAAAAGTCAAAATTCATAATCCATGGGGCCAATGCACATACAAGCTAATCACATTCAGTACTTTTGAGGTCAGGATTCATATCTGAGTCTGAATCAATATTCATATTCCTTCTTGGCTCTTGGTAGATGCAAAATGTTTTCTGCAAAAGGAAGAGCTTCTATTACTTTTATTAAATAGTAGTTTGTTGGCTGTACCTTCCTTGGATTTAAAAAAGTTAGGGTAGGAATGGCTATGCTTATAGTTTTCATAGTTTTCAAGAAGTGCTTTTGAGAAACGATATTTTAACTTTTGGGGATTCTATGACTTAAAAGTAATAGTATTTTGACTCATTTCTATCTGCTTCTTCCTTAGAGATCTAAAAGTGCTGAAGTATACTATCTCAACAATCTTCATAACCATCCCATCAGGTCTGAATAGATTTCTATTTGATAAATCTTCAAAAAACCTGCTTCAGATAAAACATCCTTATTGTTCTCCAAAGTATCAAAGAATTCAATCCTCAACCCATCTCCTTTATGAAAATGAGAGCACATGAATCACTTTTTCTAAATCTAAGTTCAGAAATAGAGCTTCTTCCTTAGCTTACATGGATGTTTTTTTCCCTCCCAAGGAATAATCATCACAGGATCCTAAGGCAGCCAGGCTAAATTATACAGGGGACAGTCCAGCCAGTTTCACCGTAGTCTTCCACCAACTCACTCATCAGTTGTCTTAACCTCTTTAAAAAGCACACTGTTTTGGGCTTCCCTGGTGGCGCAGTGTTTGAGAGTCCGCCTGCCGATGCAGGGGACACGGGCTCGTGCCCCAGTCCGGGAAGATCCCACATGCCGCGGAGAGGCTGGGCCCATGAGCCATGGCCGCTGAGCCTGCGTATCCGGAGCCTGTGCTCCGCAACAGGAGAGGCCACAATACTGAGAGGACTGCGTACCGCAAAGAAAAACAAGTACACTGTTTTGCCAGTAAAAGGAGAGAATACAGAGAAGGGGAGCAGTGTCAGAGAATGATTTTTCTTTCACCCGCTGAGGCTAAACATAATTTTCAGCTGAGATAATTTTAGAAACATTAACAACATTTCAATGCATAAAAAAAAGTAATTCCAAGAAGCCTATTAGAAAACTCATTCTCTTTCTATTGTGCATCAGGAAATAAAGTATATTAGTTTAATTGTTTATGAAAAGCCTCTCCAGTTGTGTCTTGTTGGAAAGCATGCACTTATTTACATATTATTTATGTTGCCTTAATGTTCACAGCTGTCACCTCAGTCACCCCATGGCATATAAAATAGCTGGTCCTTGTAAGACACACTCGGTTTAGCCACTGCTGTCTCCAAGTTCATGTAAAGAAAATGAGACGACCCCACAAATAAGTGAAAGCCAGTGAGTTGAGTGACAAATCTGTATTTCACAAGCTAGCACAGTTCAAATGCCACTTTGAAAACAGACTTACTTTTCAAAACATAAAGTGAAAATTTACTTTTCATTGTTTCTTTAAAAAACCCTTAAGTAGGGGCTTCCCTGGTGGCGGAGTGGTTGAGAGTCCGCCTGCCGATGCAGAGGACACGGGTTCATGTCCCGGTCCAGAAGGATCCCACATGCTGCAGAGCGGCTGGGCCCGTGAGCCATGGCCGCTGAGCCTGTGCGTCCGGAGCCTGTGCTCTGCAACGGGAGAGGCCACAACAGTGAGTAGGCCTGCGTACCGCAAAAAAACCCCAAAAAACACCAAAACAAAAAAAAACCTTAAGTATAACAAAAAAAATGGTAGATTATATAATTATTGTGAACTTGTAGCAAAAAAAGTTGGATTCTTTAGATTTTGCTGTTATATTTTAAATTCCAGGGAGAACAAATACTGTCCCCTTCCCTCCAATGTTGTTTTTAGTCTCTTAGTAAACATTTGATTATTCATCAGCCAAATGGACTTACCTGTCAAAGAATCTTGTGTCCTCATTTGTTCTTCCTCTTACTTTACCCTTCAGGAAAGGTTTATAGCAAAAAGAAAAAAGTCAGGCCTTTGAGAGTTATTCTATCCTATTGCTTATGGCTGAATTTTAGTCATATTTAGTTTTTGTTCCTGTGGCTTAAACTTCTACTCCCTGCCCTCGTTTTCCAATTTCCATCCACTCCCATAATAACAGACCCTTGTTGTTCAAAGTAAGACGGTATCTTTTTGATCGATTCATTAAAGCAATTGTTTTATTTCTGAAATCAGCAATCCATATTTGGACCTCAGGATATGCCCTTTACCCCATAGAATTTGTGCTCACAACCCTAAAGTAAATCATTTAGAAGAACATACCTGGGAATTATACCAGATATGCTTTTCAGCACATATATTTTATTTTGAGTTTACTTATGTAATGCAAGAGCAGAAACAAATTGAGTGAGTCTCCTTAACAGAGACTCTGAAAGCTCTGTCTTCCTATCATTGAAGACAAGAGCTGTCAGGAAGCAAACTCCGAAAAGATGCATGCTGCTTTCTGCTCCGTGATGTAAGTAAAACAATCTTTGACAGAGGGGCCGATATCAGACCACAGAACAGCCAGCACAGAGTGGGGAAGAAATTAATTTCTCAGATGCTAATTCAATGTCACAAAGAAGGAAGGAAAACAATAAAGCTACAGCAGTCTTGTAAACATTATGTAGACCATGAATTAATAAGGAGTAACAAAAAGGACAAGAAGAAATACGCTTTCAGTTCACCTCATGCTAAATTTGACTGGAAAGAGCATAGCACTGCAAAATTGCTTTTTTTTTATTATTTTTTATCTTCACAATGGAAGGAAAATTTGGTATTTCTACCTTACTATTCGAGTCAATCATTCATCTTCTCAGCCAATATGTTGAGATAAAAAGTTTATTGCAGGAATAGAGATTGTTTGAGATTCATATTTCCTTATAAGGTCAATCAGTAGCTATTTGAATGCTTCTAATTCAACAATATGAAAAAGAGGGAAGTTAAATCACAAAGTAAGTCCACTACGATGTACCCCAGAAGGCAGTGATTTGGGTATAGAGAGAATCATTGTTCAAGTAAGACCACCTTCACAGCACAGACAAGCACCATGTGGCTGGTTTGAAATTTGCCACCTCTTTCCTCCCAAGGTCCTGTGACCACCCACATTTTAGGGGGTTGTCCAGGTAACTTCACATTTTGGCTTGATTTTAAAGCCGGAAGGAACTTATGTGCTCCATTTTCATATTCCAAAGTAGAGGTTTAAATTGCCTCAAGGGAAGAGCAGTTCAGTCTGAAAAGAAGAGGTCATCAAGTCCTTTGGAATCAAATCACCTGCTCAGCCTCTCCAAGTGTTTCCAGGTTTCAATCCAGCTGCTGTACTAGCTTCCATTGCTTCCAAGACCACTAAGAGAGAAGTTAGAGTTAAGCTTGTGAGGATAATTAGAATTATTGCCTCCAGAATTAATAAACCAAACTTTGCTGTCTCCTGAGTCAGCAAAACAAGCGGTTGAAGACAGATAAAGGACCATTTGAAAGAGGGCAAAATATGCTGTCCAAGCAAATATTCTAGTTGCTGAAAGCAGGGAAAGTCTCTTCAGCCCACACAAATTGAATTTACATCCCAGCATTGATCAGTTCTTTCTTCTCTTTCCCAAGTTATTACTAATGTTTCCTGTAAAAATAGGTTGAGGCACCTGAGATTCAAGCTGTTCCATACGTATGTCTCATGAACATAATAACAATTAAGGGAATAGCAGAGGCAGGAATGTGTATTCATTCTTTAGGGCCATAATCAGCTTACAATTTATCATTCAATTAATCTTTCTGAGATCTATATGCTGTGATAACATTCATTTAAAAAACTAGTTAAATCAAACTGGAAGCCAATCAGATCATTCAGAGAGCCGCAAAATATCCTGAAATTTTGTACTTAACTTACCCAATAATTTCTCTAGTAATTTTGTACAGATGCTGGAGCTTCCTATTGGAATACAGGAGGTGACTAATGACTTTGCTACAGGTACCATTTTCAATGCCTCTTTGGCTAATGAAGTAAAAATGTCATGGTTTATGTACTCTAGGCTATGGGTGTGAGGAGATAGTACACTATTAAAACATTTCAAATCTGAAAAACAATTTTCTGCAGAATGTTCCTAAATACATGTAGTGTGTTAATGTTTAGGTTGTCTTAACACTCTCTTCAATTATACAATTGCATAGTCAAGCTGGGATTGGCTTCAAAGTTCTAAGGATGTTTTCTGAAGCATGCAAATAAAAACCTATAAGAATCTCTAATTGGAGTGAAAGACTTGATGAGAGCTAATATTGACTATCATAAGGAAGGAAATTTATTTTCATATCCTTTATCTAAACCATAAGTTCATAAAGTGGAAGAAAATACAAAACCTACCATAATATAATGTGTTGATGTCTAACTGTTTCTGTTGTCTTAACAGGACAGATCACATAGGGCTGACAGTTAATTTTAACATTATCTAGAAGAACATAACATTATTACTTGATCTTGTTTTAGTGTCCTATTAGTACACACCTTAGGCAACTAAAATGCATCAGCCCCATCTTCATGCATCATCACACAGCAAAGGTGTTTATTAGCAGACCGTTAAAATACCCACGTCATGTTTATCTTAAGAATTTATTTGCAATATATGTGTGCTTGGCTCTGAAAAGTAGTCACTCTGAAAAGAGCCATTAATCAAGTGATCATAAATGATCAGAATGCTGCTAGAAGAAATATAATAGGTGAAAGCATGTTTCATCAAATGTTATATCTGCTCTTGATCTATTTATTTCTTCTAATACCTCTAGGCTCATTATTTTGACTGTATGTCTCCATAATCAACTTGAATTTAATGAATATCCTAGATACTTATTCCTACCAATAGCTGATGCTTAATTAATGTCTTTTAAAATACCTTATTGCTATAGTTATGTTAATAATTTTGCTTTTTATTCTTTGATAACTTTATAGTATAAAACGATGTTATTCTAATACAAATGGCTATTATATGAATTAGAATGACATCATAGATTAAATAACCTAACACTGTTAAAACATACAGAAAGTTTAAAATGATATGATTTATGATTAGCCTTTGTCTATTGTTAAATATATTGACTCAATACCATTTATAAAAGGATACCTTAATTTTCTTTCATTGATGAATGTTTTTCTTTCTTTTTCTCTCTATTTTCAAATAACTCCTTTGTATAAAAATGTGGAATTTATGTCATAATTCAAGGAAGGACTCTTGGTGGTATTGATAGATAATAGTTGTATATGTATTGTACATTGATTTTAGCATATGCAAAATATCAACTAAATAGCAGTTATTTTGGTAATATGGTATATAATGGAGTGTCCTCCCTAAGAACTAATTCAATTTAAAAGTAAGTAAACTAATATAATGTCACTCTTTAACTATCTAAATGTGTCTGTTTTCCAGACTATATATTCATTTCCCTTATTAATGTTGAGCCTAAAATGTTGAAATAATGCATCCATGTAAATATATTATTTTTTGAAACTCTCACCACTAAAAAAATATGTGAAGCCAAGAGGATACATTCACACTATAGTTACTTTCTTAATTAAATATGCATAATTTAATCATTTATTTATTTAATATTTTATTAAAAAAGCATATTTTGAGAATGTTCTAGGAACTGTGCTTAGGGCACTGAAGTAATAAATAAAACATTTTTACACGATTAATTTAAATAATTTGAGGAGACTATAGACAGAAATACATCATTATAATACAGTAAAAATAAGTGAAGAATAGAGATACATAAAAAATACAAAATAAGCATAGAAACTCCAATACTTAAGTCTGTACCAAATGTTAGTCTGGGTCCTCTGAGAAGCAAATACTGAGACAGTGCAAGAGATTTAGTTGGGGAAATGCTAGGGAAGGGAAATGATAAGGGACACAGAAAAGGCTGAGACGTCTTCAGAATGTCATTTTGCTCCTCCCAGAAGACCTGAATGGTGCGCTTCCATTGCTACCAGGGGACACAACTTACTACACTCGAGTTCAGGATCATCTACCCCATGCTTCTCCAGGACCTCCCTCCCTGAGAGGAAACTAGAAGAGGGAGGCTGGTGGGATGAACCACAGTCCCACGTGCATTCAATCTCAAGCCAAACTCCTTCTCTCCTTCCTCCACAATCCTTTCCACATGACCCTCACACTCAGGTATCAAGGACTAGAAGTTCCTCATGGCAAACTTTCATTCCTGAGAGGTCAAAACCCTTAGTTATCATAACCTTATCAGGTCAGGGTTGCTGTGTGTGTCTGTTCACAGACGCAACAAGGAGAGCAAATAGCGGAAGATACCCAAGGGGATCACCTAGGTTCCAAATATGTTTACCGCCATCCTGTTGTGAAATTCAGTCCTGTCTTCTCCTAAAGATCAGAATTGACAAGGTTGTTATAGGACAACTCCTCTTCTTGCCTCTGGGTGCCTAGAAACAAAGGGTCCAAAGTGCCCTGGCAGCATAGTCATGCAAGGTAAAATGTGACTTTTACTGTGTCCTCTGGCAAGAGTGTAACTGTGGGACCAGGACTTCAGGGATGGGAGCACAAATCCTGCAGTGAGTCATTGAAAGTGACTACAGTGTTATCACCTCTACTTCCCCCTTGATTACCAGATCCACATATCCTTCCTCCTGAGGGCACTGGATCATCCAGAAGTCTCTCAATTCATGTGTATACTGCATACTGAAGGGTGGTGTCCATCCTTTCAGAGTGTTGCTTCTCAACTGGCACTTCAGCTGTCCTATAAAAGGCTTTTCTATAATTCCACAAGACTGGCTGCTTCAGCATGATGGGGTGTACAATATAACCAGTGGATCCCATGATTGTCATTTCTTTCCTGAAATTCCTTCACTGTGAAGTTAGCCCCGAGTCCAATGTTATGATGTGTGGAGCCTATGCCTGTGGAAAATGCCCTCTGGATATCAGTTATGGCTGAAGTTAAGTAGGAAAGGCAGTTCTATACCTAGAATAGGTATCTATCCTTAGGAGGACAAACTGAGGACCCTTCCAGGATAGAAAGTGTTCAGTATAGTTGACTCACCACCAAATGTCTGATTGGTCTTCTTTTTAGCAGATCTTAGTATTGATCTCTGTTGCAGTGAAGCTGTATCAAACGTGGTAAGTGAGAGTTCATGCTGTTGGGCTGATACTAGGCTTCATCTCTGACACTTTGACTTCTCTGCTTATGCACTAGTTTTGGGGTGATTAATGGTGAAAATTGACTAATGTCAACTGATCCAGCCTTTTTGTCTATTTGCCTGTTTAACGTGTCCTTCATGGTGAATACTTCTGGAGAGGCATTAACATGCAGAACAAAAATCTTCATGTTTTATATATATTCATGTTTATGCCTCTCCCTCAGACCTCTTTGTTGTTGAACTTTCAGCCTTTTTCTTTTCTTACAAAGCCCTAACTATATGGCCAGCCCATTAGCCAACACCTAAGAATATATGTCTACATTGTTGCCTCAGACTGATTTTTCTTCCACACAGAATGGATGACCTGTGCCCCAGAAAGCAGGTCTATTTGGGAAGAATTTTCCTCTCCACTCACTTTTCAAGACCACCCCTGAACATTGCTGTGATGTAACCATCACATTCACTTTGGTTTGCACTGGAACCATATCCAAGCTCAGACGTTTTTCTCCTCCTACAGCTGTCCATGTGGGATCTCCTCTATGGCCAAGGTGTGAACTTAGGGAACAGTGTTGATGCATCAGTTGTGGAGCTTGCCATAAGCTGTGTACTATATATGTTTACTTCCACTGACATTTCCCATGCCTTGTGATTTGCCAGATTATATGGTCCAAGCAACAGAGCATCTCGTACTTCTGCCTATAACTTCTGTAAAGCTCTTTCTCCTTCAGATGTCACTAAAAGATGACCAACTTCCGTGATACCCACTATGTGGGCTGAAGCAATATTCCTAGGTGTGAAATATATTGGCTCCAGAATCCAAAGGATTGACTGGTTCATGGAATCCAAAGCACAGATTCTATGCTTCTGTCTATGTGATAGGAGCCTAAACTAAATCTGTGTCAGTTAGAATTCTCCAGAGAAAAAGAATCAATAGGGTATGAGATGTATTAAAAGGAATTTGTTACCATGATTATGGAGACTGAGAAATCCTTTAATCTGCCATCTGCAAGCTGGAGGCTCAGGAAAACAAGTGGCGTAGTTCAAAGGTCAGAGAGCCAGGGAGCCAGTGTTGTAGATGCCAATCCATGTCTGGAGGCCTGAGAACCAGGACCTCTAAGGGAAGATGATTGATGTCCCAGCTCAAGCAGTCAGGTAGAGCACTAATTGAAACTTCTTCTGCCTTTTTATTCTTTTCAGGCCCTCAACAGATCATGGATGCCCACTCACATCGGGAAGGACGATCTGTTTTACCTAGTCCACCATTTCAAATGCTAATGTCTTTCAGACACTTACAAACACACTCAGAAATAATGTCTAAACAGGTATCTGGATATCCCTTGTCCTAGTCAACTTGACACATAAAATTTACCACTGGAGTCACCATTTCCTCCAGATTTCAAAGAGTCACCACCCTAGCAGTACATTTGTCCCATCCTCTGGGGACTTTTCCAGAATGTCAAATATCAAATGCTAAGAAAGTACCCCCAAATCAATAAATTCTGACATCCAGTTTTATATTCAGGTCCCCTTGATCAAGCTATCTCAACATCCAATCCCAGTGATAGTCTCCTGTCTACTGCTTGTACATGCTACCAAATTCTTACAACCGTTCCATTGTATAATATCTTTTAATATTCCCAGTCATGTAGCACAGAGATTTAACCCTGGTTTTCTGCCTAATGATCAAGAAAGGAGTTTTGACTAGCTCTTGAAGTGATGGGGGAGACACCAGTTTCTTGCTGAGCTTCTGTAGTATCTTTCATACAGCAGACATACCAACCCTTACCAGGGAAACCTGGGTTCACCTCTGCAAGCCCAGAAGATTCGTGAGGGTCTGCAAATCAACATGCTCAGAGGCATCCAACTACATGACTCATTCCAAGTTTTCGGGCCCCAGGTTGTTCATTCAACGCCATTGGCCTTTGCATTTCCTGAACATTCAAACATCCCTTTAGCTTCACAAATCTATTATATTTTTACCACGCTGCTCAGCCTTAACTCTTCTCTTGCAAGAGACAAGTTTTGCTTTGTTAACTGCCAAAAGACAACTTCTTACTCCTACAAGTTGCCATTAATTGCCTGTTAATGACCCTCAGTTTTCATTATCCCCCACCAGGTGGTTAATATAACTTAGTAATCAGCTAACTCCACTATCTTTGTAGGCTTTGTTGACACTATTACCTTTCCAATGCCCAAATGATCACATCTACAAAAGCATTTCTCCCTGCAAGAACATTTTCCAAGGTACCACTAATAAAATGTATAGCCACTGGGACCTTAATTTAGGCAAGAGAGTCTTCTGCCCCACCTACAAAGCAGGATGGTGTTCTCTTTGCTCATTGAGTGATAGTTGAGCTGGTCTCATTTTGTCACTTGTGTTAGTCTGGGTCCTCCCCAAAGCTGATGCCAAGACAGGATTAGATGTGCAGGGTCTCTATTAGGGGAAATTTTCCTCCGGTGATGGAAAATGGAGAGGAATCTAAAGGAACTGAGCAAGCCATTAAACTCTGATACAAGTCTGATCACTGTCAAGGGGAGAGGAAAGGAAGAAAGAAGACTCATAGTCTGTAGTGCAGTTCTAAAATTGTTTTGACAAGGCTGAGTCTTCAAGCCAAAGTGGCCCCTCAGAGGAGCCTCAAGACTTACCGAAGTTGACCTAACTTAGTATGCTTTCTAACTCTGTCACTGGCTGGGAGCAACCACTGAGAAGCATAACCTCAACAGGAATGCGGTGTGGTGATGGATTTCAGATTGGAGCAGCTTGGGCCGTCCAGCTGCTCCAGTCTGTAGATTGGAGCTCCAATCTGCTCCATTATGCACCCCCACAAGGAGATCTGAGAGGTGTATGTTCATGGTTGACTCACATTTCTACCACTTATGTAGAGACATTGTTTAATAATGACACAGAATATATTTCTTTTTGTTTAATAAAGTTTTCTGAAACTGTATTTGTCTACGAACACAGCCATTATTAAGTCTGTTGAGTTACTGAACATGACTAAAGTAGATAGCACTTATAGTGGCACTGATTATGGAATAATATGGGATGCATAATGAGGGGAGGAAAAACCAATGATAAAAATTTGATTCCTGAGCTTAGAGATGAAAGTGGAAGATCTGTACATAAATGAAGCACCGAATAATGTGAATGGACAGTACATTTTGCTAATAAAGTCACTGACCTTTCTAAGTGCAGTGTTTCTCCTTCATTCATCAGATTATGAGCTCCAAGATAAAAGTTTAAAAAGAGCAAAACCATTATGCATATTATAGTAACAGGTTACCTAACATCTAACTTGAGTCATCTCTAGCTATCTTAGTAAACAAAGTAAGTCATAGCTCACTAGAAAGCTTATATTTTCCAAAATTAGCCCTATTTTAATCTGAGAAAAAAATTAGTATTTCAATGCTATAACCAAAGAGTTTCTGTGTGATTCATGTTGATAAAAAAATAAAGTTTGCATTAAACTTATTTCATCTGCAAACAGGAGACAGAGTGTGTCTTGCATGAAATCCATTTTCAACTATATGTCCTATCAAACCCTGCCAAACACTAACATTTTGCCCACATAGAATTTTTTTTGGAATGAATGCTAAAGAGCCAATGAGTCCATCTGGCATGTTGGGAAAAAAATAAAAATAAATAGATGCCTCTATACTAGATATTGAATAAATAAGCACATATTTGGTTAAGAACTCAGGTATCTCTTAAAATATGTCAAAATTGACTTTCACAAATTAATGCCAACTTCATTTCAGTTACCTGAATTTTAGTGAAAATTGCTGTTTCTATGACAATAATATATTCTAGTAGTGGTATTAAGAGGATGTGGCTTTGTTCTACATCTAGGCTCAATATATCTGCTGTTTTGTAAGGACGATAACTTTGCTCCCTCATAAACTGTTTAAATAATGAATGAGATATATAGCATTCATGTGATTTGTTTGTTTATTTCAACAGTCTGCCGCAGAAAGCCTATGACCACAGAGAACCTAGGAATGGATAAATACAGGTCATTACTGTCACAGGGAAAATGAAATCTGGATGTTGTATATTAAGCGTCTGTAATGATATTTTGATGCCATGCATATAAAACCTCAGTGGTCATTTGAGATCACTACTACAGGGTCACTACCAGGAAGGTCACCTTTCTCTACTGCTATTGATAAGTATAAAATGTATTGTATGTTTAGCTACAAGTTTATCTTTACCATTGTAGAAGGAAATGAACTGGGTAACATTACAATAATGTACAGTCTGAAAATACAAAATTTAAAGCAAACACTAAATTTTCTAGTTCTCAGATACAACTCTATAATAATAGCAGGACTGATTGTGTTCCCTTAGCAGAAAAATGTTTCTGTGTCTTAAATTATTCTACAACTGTAGCATGAAAAATATTCAAAGGTGAAGTAAAAGTTCAATTGTAAGATTAAAAAATATCAATATGAGATTTTTGTGATTAAATTAGAATTATAGCTATATCAATCAATATATATGTAAATAAATATAAGTATGATTATATATACATGTCCACATAATTTTGTTTTTAAAAATTACATTTTTACAGTAAAATTCCCCCTGTCCTGAAAACTGACAGACAGGCTTTCAGTTTATATGAAAAATGCATTTTTAAATTATATATAAAAAATAAAACAGTCATTGGAAAAGATTTGAAAATATTTTATAAATTTGTAATTTTAGACTGTTTTCTTCTAATTCATTTTGAGGATGATTCAACATCTTAACATCTTGGTTCAGAATGTGGTTTCTCTGTAGGCAAGTTTGAAAGGAGTGTAAAGACAATTATTCAGGGAATGAAAATAAACTTGTTAAAAATGAAAGTGGTTTTATTATTTCAAATTATCCAGAGTGGATACATAAATTAGTTGAATTACTTAGGAAATTGTTCAATACTTCACTTTGCATGTGTAGATACAACCCGAATAATATCATAATAAGGATATTTAAATGTCATACCATGCAAATATATGTGCCTGCCTACAGAGAAACTTTAGGGGGAATAAAATTACACAATAGTATTTAAAAAAATGAGTGAGTCAAGTGAATATAAAATTGTATATATGTCTTCAATTTTAATACACCTTGTTAGTTACAAATTAATTTATCAAAGTTTAAACTTTTTTGTAGCCCAAAATATAACAAAATGAATACACCCAAGTAATGACAAATGAATATGTTTTATTTATTTATTTATTCATTTATTTTTTATTTTGGCTGTGTTGGGTCTTCGTTTCTGTGCAAGGGCTTCCTCTAGTTGCGGCAAGCTGGGGCCACTCTACATCGTGGTGCACAGGCCTCTCACTATTGGCGGCCTCTCTTGTTGCAGAGCACAGGCTCCAGACGCGCAGGCTCAGTAGTTGTGCCTCACGGGTCCAGTTGCTCTGTGGCATGTGGGATCCTCCCAGACCAGGGCTCGAAGCCATGTCCCTTGATTTGGCAGGCAGACTCTCAACCATTGCACCACCAGGGAAGCCCCTGAATATGTTTTTAACATTATAGAAAATTGCAAGACTAACAGGCTCCATCTATGTATTAGAGTTTTGTTCTAAATATAACTTTAGAATTTACTTTTTGTGACTTTAAAAGCATTTCTTTATACCCACATTTTAAAAAGAAGATTCACCATTTTTCCCAGTCAACTCTATTTCCCTTCAGGCTGCAGACCCACCATTGCCATCTCTTCTTAAATTATGGGGGTATACAAGGGAAAAAAGACAAGCACTGTGTTTGAGTACCTCCTCTGTGTGTTACTCATTTGTAAAATTAAAGAAGGCTGTGTTTCCTTTATTTGTGAATATTAGATTATGTATGGAGAAGTAGTTTTAAACTATATTGTCCTTTAAAAATAATATTAAGAGAACAATAAAAATAATATTATTAAGAGTATATTATTAATAATAAGATTATTAAGAGAACAGTACAGAACACAACCTCACTGTTCATTGCAGTGGATAAAGAAGATATGGTACCTACTATACACATGGAATATTGCTCAGCCATAAAAAAGAATGAAATAATGGCACTTGCAGCAACATGGATGGATCTAGAGATTATCATACTAAGTGAAGTAAGTCAGATAGAGAATGATAAATATCATATGATATCACTTACATGTGGAATCTAAAAAATGATACAAATGGACTTATTACAAAACAGAAACAGACTCACAGCCTTCAAAAACAAGTTATGGTTATCAAAGGGGAAAGATGGGGGGCAGGGATAAATTAGGAGCTTGGGATTAACATATACACATTACTATATATAAAATAGATAATCAACAAGGACCTACAGCATAGCACAGGGAACTTTATTCAATATTCTGTAAAAACCTAAATGGGAAAAAATTCTGGAAAGAATGGATATATATATAACTGAACCACTTTGCTGTACCTCTAAAACTAACACAACATTGTAAGTCAACTATACCTCAATATAAAATAAAAATTAAATTAAAAAAATAAAATTAAAAAATTAATAATAAAGAATATAGAACAAATATTTGGAAACAGTAACTGCTCAAGAAATGTAAAAACATAAAAATGTATTTAATTTCCTATAGTTTTATATTCAAAAATATTTTTATTGAAGTCTATAGGAATTAAATAATGCAATATAATTCTAAAAACATCCAGCTGTTGATAAAACATAGTCTTATAAGGTCACTGAAGAATAATTACTAGTTGTTTTGTTTATTTTTCTTTACCTATAAATAAATAAGGAATACTGTCATGTTGCTAGAAATACAATCTAACAAAGAGTGGAAAGAAGAAACCAGAGATATATTTCCATGATAATGGGCAGTTAAGTTCGATCCACCAAATTATCATTGATCATGTACTAAGAGTGCCAGTGGTATTCTATACAATGATAAAGAAACCCTGAGGAAAAATCATGTACTTGAATAGAATAGGGTTTGCTTTTTAGGACTTCAGGCCAAATATTATCAAGCCCTTTGATCCCTTGTGCTTTGTCCCTGTGTCTTCCTCATGCTTATCCAGAGGTCTCCTCAGTCAGTACAGGTTCAGTTCACATGATTCTGGCATCTTTGGGTGTGAATAAACACATATTTATGAGACTTCTAAGTAAATGTCATAGTGGGCACACACTGAGACAAGATATATAATCTTGGGGATATAAACAAAGAAAAAATAAAAGAAAAAAATCAGTAAAAGTAAAGAAGTGGTTCAGAAGTGATGTCATTATCTGGTGTACCTAGAGGGCCTTAATGTTCCCCTCAGCTTTGTTCGACTTTAGACAGTTTTCTTCCTGACTATAGGCCCAGATCTTTCTTAGAAGGTTTGCTTTAGAAAGCTTGCAATTGAAAGTTTATTCTCTGACCCTTTGAGATGTATATATTCTACAACCCAGGAATGTCTTTTCCAAGGACCTGGGAGCCACCCCTTTGAAATGTCATCATCCAGAAAGATGGTGCCCTATTTCCCAGGCTCTGTGAGATGTTAGGATCCTAACTTAGATAAGCATCAATGGACAAACACAGACAGCCTAATCACATTGACCAGCCTTCCCCCATTATCTTCTAATATTTTTCCACTAGCTCACAGGGCACTTAAAATCTCTTGAGCCTTTTGTTTCAGAGCAGTTGAGTTCATTCCTTCTCCCCTATTTCAATAGTCTTAAATAAAGTCTTTTGTGCCTTTTTAACTGGACTGGTGTAATTTTCTTAAGCATCAGGTAAAGATTGCTATAAAAACAACCACCTCCTCTTCCTCTGTCTCTCAGTCAAAGAAAAAAGTTTAAATCAGTTAAATAAAATTGAGGATAAGGAGCGAACATAGGCAACATTCCTGGATCTCACCAAATTCAGTGTAATTCAGCAATCTCTTGTAGGTAGAGAATTGTTGAGAAACGAAGTACTGAATTTAATGCTTTTTTTTCTTTGTATATACATATATACTTAAATAACCAAAACAAACAACACCCTAGTGGGTGAGTGGGAAGAATAAAATTTGCGGTAGTTCATTAAGGGTTTAAGAGATAGCATTCAGTGCCTGATGGCTGACTTTTAAGTAGTTTTTAAATACTCACTTGAAGTGATGCATACAGATGTGCTCTGCATTTAATTGTTTAGTACATAGTCTACCACTGAGACAAGTTTTCCAATGTTAATAACTTCAATTCAAAACTGCAAAAAAGGGCTTCCCTGGTGGCGCAGTGGTTGAGAGTCTGCCTGCCAATGCAGGGGACATGGTGTTCGAGCCCTGGTCTGGGAGGATCCCACATGCCGCGGAGCAACTAAGCCCCGTGAGCCATAATTACTGAGCTTGCGCGTCTGGAGCCTGTGCTCTGCAACAGGAGAGCCCGCGATAGTGAGAGGCCCACGCACCGCGATGAAGAGTGGCCCCCGCTTGCCACAACTAGAGAAAGCCCTCGCACAGAAATGAAGACCCAACACAGCCATAAAATAAATAAATAAATAAATAAATAAATAAAAATTAAAAAAAAAAAAAAACTGCAAAAAACATCCTGTCCTCTTTCCTGGAAATGTTATATGCTAAAAAAAAAAAAGTAGTTTCTAAGAAGATAAAAAAGATAAAATGAGATATACAGTATGAAATGTGTTTTAAAAAGAGACACTAGGGGAAATAACAAATGAGAATGGATAAAGTTCTGATTATAAATAGATTTTTTTCCTATGCTGTTTGTAGAAAATTTGAAATATATAGAAATTTCTAAAGAAAACAAATTTATCATTGGCATTTTAATTCAACACAGATATTATACAATTATGGTGTACCTTGTCTTATGTTAAACTTTGAGAAATTCTGCGGTGAATGGTTATAGATTTATGATCCTTGCCATCCAGGGGCTTGCATAGCACAGGCAATAACCAGATTAATATATACAATGCAAAATGATAATTGCAATTTATCTAGGTAGGCTTCCTTGGGAACATAAATCTCAAATTCTTATAAAATAAGTAGCAATTAAAGATATAGAAAGGGAACAAAGTAAAAATATTTCTGAAAATTTAGTTGCATTCTGTTTTTCTATTTTTGTTATATTACATAACTCATATAAAGTGTGCACCAAAGTAATGCACATGTACTTCAATATATGCCAGAAAAATGACAAATCCCATCATTATGCAAAATCTAGAGTAAACAAAAAATATCTAACATAGTCAAATTAAATGGGAATAATTCATATGTTATTCAGAAGTACAAGAAATAAAACTTTCTTAACTTTCTGTAGCTACATCTTTCTCTGATGTCTACCTGCTTTTTGTTAGTGGGGATAATGAAACCAGATGGAAAGATGATAAAATTTTTAATTAAATAATTCTCTTCTCATTTAAACATTCCTATAAGAGGCAAATATTAACTCAATTCACAATTTAAATCTCTAAGAAGAGAGTTTTATTTTCACTTACAAGTAATTTCTCCCTTCCTCTTTCACTCAGAGCTACAGCCTGGGCGTAGGGGGAAGATTATATAATGTCATGATGTTAAGGGGAAGTCCTATGGTATGCATGTTGTTTTTGGGTTCTCAGTGGCCTCCACTGACATATTCTTAATTCAATCAGACCACCGAGTCCAATGCCTGTTTCTGCTGAGATGTAATATATCCCATCTGTTCTCTAAAGGCATCACACTTGCATCTGCTGATGAAATGTGTGATCTCTGCCATAGCCTCCCAATTTGAAATACTTAAATTCTTTCAATCCTTTTTCATAACCAAACGTCTTCAGGTTCACCAGTTATTTAATTTATTTATTTATGTATTTATTATTTATTTATTTATTTTGTGGTATGCGGGCCTCTCACTGTTGTGGCCTCTCCCGTTGCAGAGCACAGGCTCTGGATGTGCAGGCTCAGCAGCCATGGCTCACGGGCCCAGCCGCTCCACGGCATGTGGGACCTTCCTGGACCAGAGCACAAACCCGTGTCCCCTGCATTGGCAGGTGGACTCTCAACCACTGTGCCACCGGGAAAGCGCCACCAGTTATTTTAGCACTTGTGTGTTGTGTCACTCCAGTGAGACATAAAATGCCTGTCTCAACCCCACCATGTACAACTAAACTGTAAAAAATCAAAATCCTCATCTCAATTCCATATAATTAGAATCTGTCCTCTGCTAATGCTGTTTGACTAACCCCACATTGTTGGAAAAGAGAAAAATGAATGATGTAGAAGAATAAAAGGAAGTAGACTGGCAGGATTTTGTGCAGATTAATGGTCAAGTGGCCAAGAGAGGAATGATTCTCAGCTTTCTGGTTTATGAAAGTGAATGTTTTAGAATGACTCTCACTGAAATTATTAAGAACAGAGCAGTAGTAAGTTTAGGGAGAAACACAATGATTTTAATTTGAGCTTTTTTTGACATGGCTCAGCTAAAATATATGCAAGTGGAAAAACTTATATTGAGAAAAATTCCAACCCTCAGTAAGAAGGAATGGAGAGGATTATCTTCAACTTGATATAGAACAATTTTCAAAAAAACAAAAACAAAAACCCTACAGCCAATATCTTATAGAATAGTGAAAAATGGGTACTTTGCCCCTAACATCAGGAACAACACAAGGATGTTTTCTCTCATCATTGCTATTCAACACCATACTGGAAGTTCTAATAAATAAAATAAGACAAAATAAGAAAATGGAAGATATACATACTAGAAATAAGTAAATAAAACTACCTCTATCACAGATGACATAATTGTCTGCATTACAACTCTTTCAAAAGCATCAATAACAACAACAACAAATTTTGTAACAAATATGTGAGTATAACAAGGTTACAAGATTGTGGGTTATGCACAAAAGTCTATTACTTTCCTACAACAGCAATGAACAACTAGCGTTTTAATTTAGAAAACAATACCATCTCCAATAACACTTCAAAAATGAAACACTTAGGTATAAATCTAGGAAACAATGTATGTTTCAATTACAGGCAAAAATCTAAAGAACCCTGATTTTAAAAAAAATCAAGGAAAATCTAAAAATCTGAGATATTTTGTGTTCGTGAATTAAAAGACTCGAGATTGTGAAGATGTCAATATGTCACAGCATAATCTACAGGCTCAATGCAATCACAATCAAAATCCTAGCAAGCAATCTTGTAAATATTGACAAACTGATTGTAAATTTTGTATAAAAAGTCAGAAGCCCTAGAAAAACCAAGAAAATAATCAAGAGTAACAAAGCTGAAGGACTCATGCTACTTGATTTCCAGACTTATCTTTATGACAGAGTGCTATTAATGAAAGAATAGATCAATTGAACAGAATAGAAAGGCAAAAATAGACACACACAAATATTGTCAACCAAATTTGAGAAAGGAGCAAAGGTAATTCAATGCAGAAAAGACAGTCTCTTCAAAAAATTGTACTGGAACAATTGAATTTCTATGTGCAAAAATGAAAAAAAACAAAGACCTAGACACAGATCTTACATTTTACAAAAACTTAACTCAAAATGGACTATAGAACTAAACTAAACTAAACTATAGACTAAACATGGAAACTTTCATAATATAGAACAAATTTCATGGGGATTTTCAAATCAAAACTGACAAGACAAAGTATAAAATAAATTAAACTGGATCAGTATGAGGGGTGCTTTGATAAACAACAATATTTCACAGATTAAAGCTCTGATTTTTATTAACAGGTAAGATAATTTATTTGTTATTTATTACTAGTTTCACAGATTGGCTTCCTCCAAGAAGCAGACTCTGAGATAAAGTTAGTGAGCAGGTAGGTCATTAAGGATTTTTCTTGGGATGGACACCTACCTGTGGGAAAGGGAAAGAAGCAGGAGTAAGCAGAAGGAAAAGTTGAGCTACACTTCTGTCCCAATGAAGGTCTCAGCCATCTCACAGGAAGTTTTGATGCTGAGATGGTCCATCAGAGCTGACCTGAATTAGGGAGAAGCAACAGGGCACTTATACTTCTTCATGATCAGTAGATTTGGTTACGGGTTGCCACTGGTAGGAGTTGTGACTTTGGTTTTGGCCATTTCTTCAACCAAAGCCATTCCTAAGGAATGGCTTTTTTAAAGTAGTATTTGTAATTTTGCCAATCTACAGACTGCTACTGTAAACGACAGTTCATAATTGCTTACCTTAGTTTTCACTAGAAATTAAGGTTTTTAAGAGTTGATAATTCTAAATAAAATATGTAATTAAATCTACTAAAATTGTTCAGGAATATATGCTTTTATGCAAAGAAAAGAAGGTATAAAGAAATGAAATCATTTTGTTAAGGCAAAAGGAAATATTTTTGTCCCAAAGAGAAGTTAAGAAGAGAGAGAAAAAAATGAAAGCATAGAACAAAATAAGAAGGTAAAAAAAGGAAGTTATAGGGCTTCCCTGGTGGCGCAGTGGTTGAGAGTCCGCTTGCCGATGCAGGGGAGACGGGTTCGTGCCCCGGTCCGGGAAGATCCCACATGCCGCGGAGTGGCTGGGCCCATAAGCCATGGCCACTGAGCCTGCGCGCCCAGAGCCTGTGCTCCTCAATGGGAGAGGCTACAACAGTGAGAGGCCCTTTAATTGAGTAAGTGAATTCTAATATTAAAGATAAGATGGCACAAAACCTTAATTTGGTTTTCTCTCTGTTAAGAGGACAAAGTTTTCTTGGAATATTGATCTGCTTTTGATAACAGATTGAAATTTTTTTTTAACCTTTTAAGTAATCTGTTATATCTTTCTGCATCTGCCTTTGAAACCTTTGGTCACTTTGCTTGGGTGGATAACTAAGTGTTGTTTCACAGTGAGTGACTGACCTATGATCCTATTTGACCAAGTACTTTAAATCCTTTGGATATTTTGACAAACTTCTCAAAAATCAAATTCTAAATGAACATTTTTTTACCTCTAGTTGATTTTGAATTTTCCCAGAGGGATCCTGAAAACCTCAAAAGATTTGTTTTCTCCCATTATCAAAGAAAGATATTCAAATAATTTAATATTTTTGGTTAAATTACATGAGAAGTGTGAAAAGACTGGTGATAAACTTTCTTAGGTTATATTGTATTAAATGTCATTAATGTAAATGTCCTAGAAATTACGTGAAATTTCTAAAATTTAAATTTCTCCTGGCATAATGTCAACAGTCATAATTTTGGTTATAATTTTAGTGTTTCATGTAACAGAAACAACCAAGTTTCTTTGTCAATTACATTGTAATCATGTCTTTTACTGTATCTTTTTGTTTGTTTGTTTTGTTTTGTTTTTGCGGTATGCAGGCCTCTCACTGTTGTGGCCTCTCCTGTTGCAGAGCACAGGCTCTGAACGTGCAGGCTCAATGGCCATGGCTCACAGGCCCAGCCACTCCATGGCATGTGGGGTCCTCCCAGACTGGGGCACAAACCCATGTCCCAGGCATCGGCAGGCGGACTCCCAACCACTGTGCCACCAGGGAAGCCCTTACTGTGCCTTTTTAAGTCTTTAGTCATTCATAGACAGTTATATTTCTTATTCTGATACTTTTTCAGAAATGCTTCATCTTCAAGAAGATTCATAGAAAAGACTTTTTGACAAGTACAGATTTCTGAGAACTTTCAAATCATGCCACTAAACTGAGTAAGAAATTAAAGAATTCTAATGGAAAAGCTGATGGCTTCATAAACCGCTTACAAAAGATCAACAAGAATTAGTTACAAAGAACTGATGAATATGTCTAAATATTTTACAACTTTTCATCTTAAATATTACTGGCTTTAAGCTTTGTTTTTCAGATATAAGAAAACCTTTCCCCTTAAGCTAATTATCACTTACAGCAATTTGGTAAATTATACCTTCGTAAGCAGAATTGAAACAATTATTTTTCACTCTACTTGATCTCTCCAGAAATTGGAAGCTCTTAGGTTCTCAGTAACCTTACAAGGTAAATAAGGAAGGATGACTCCTGGAAGGTGCAGGAACATCTCAAGATATTTGGGGTACCTCAAGAAGTGAGGAACCCATCCAAATCTGTAGATACTGAAGGCAGAATCTGAGGGCAAGTCTTTGGCCTTGCTTTCCTGGCTTTGAGACACCTTTTCAAGTTCAATCTGAGACTTCTTATGAAAATTTCCAGCAAAGCCAACTTAAAAGACCTTGTATGAACAATTACACTTATGTAAATAATCAGGTCAAGTTTATTGAAACCAGAGTTATTTTGCAAACAAATTAGTCTTAATTTGACTATATTTGGTAGAAATTAGGGTAATTTTAAAGGGAAAAAATGTTTACATAGATCTTAATTTCTAGTGTGTTAATTATCTTTGAAGTTTGATATTTACTGTCTAAGACTCAGTTCCTTGATGGCTTCTGGTGCTATGTTACATTATCACAAAGTTTAGTTGAATTATTTAAAGGATATTCTAAATTTGCTTCTGAAGCTTATCACAGTAATCTATCTTTGGATGAAGATCAGATGTCACAGGACCTGCAACCAAGAGTTTTTATTCATACTGGAAAAGACATCATTTAAAGGACATTCTCCAACCTACATTCTCCAACCTAGATGGAAGAACACTTATCAGAGGAGAAACTATACCCACCCCAGGATATGAAGATGACATCAGAAGTAGACAGCTATACCAAAATGCTGGACCTGAACTGTGTGAATATTTATAGATTTTTACTTGATTTCTTGGGCTTTTTCACATAAATCAAATGATTTTCCTATTATGGGTGTAAATCCTATGCAGAGTTTAAAAATTAATCCAATAGTTAGATTTATGGTCAATTACCTATGTCCAGTACTTCTATGTTACCTTGGTGGATCTCTCCTCTCCAAGGCTCTGACTGGCTGGCCCTTGGGAAAGTTATTCTAGAAGAAAAAGTTATAGTTCGGTTTGGGCCACTATTGATATTACTAGATGGGACACTCTCACTTGGTTGGTCAAAAATACTTGTTCTGACCATCTCCATAAATATGAATTATCTTTAAACGTTACTCAAGTTCAGTCCCAGAAGTATCAATCAGGTACAGGTGGTTCTGGCTATACATGGTGATCAGCGAAAAGATAATCAAAGGCTACCCTATCATCAAGAACAACCTTGGTCAGCGTCCAAAGATTTTTCCTTGGAGCTAATGTCTTAGCAAGGAAATCTGCAATATCTTCATGAGTTAAGGAGAGATTTCTGATCGTAGCCCCATTTACATTTATTCTTAAGGTGGGAAGTAGGGCCCTGCCAAAGGAAACAAACCCCAAATCATAAGCCTCTGAACAGGTCTTTTCTACACCTGTTAGAGTCACAGTTAGATAATCTAAGAGGCATTGCCCAATTATGCACTAGCCCATCTAGGCATTCGTGGACCCAAGGAGAATGATAACCACCACAGACAAAGATAAATCTTGTCAGGGCACAGTTACCCATTCAGGCCAGGAGTCAGTCAGGATATCAGTTCATGTGGGAAGAGAATCTTCTACCCTGAAGAGTCATCTTAAGCAGTCGAAATGACCCGCCACACACAAACACCTTAGCAGTGGCTTGGGAGATACGTTTGTAGGCCAATGTCAGAGTAAAAGAAAGAAAAGAAGAAAGTGTTTCACATTTGGTTAAAGTGTGAAGTCTTGATCCTTTGTCTTGGGCAGAAGCAGTATACTTTGATGTCAGCTACTTCCCTTCCTTGTCATTTGATTCAGAGGGCTCCAGCATCTGTACAGAATGAGCATTTACCAGGTGGAGCCTTCCTTACCTGTGACATGCGTATTCCAGGCTCAATACCTTCCAGCTTTCATCAGTGTCAGCGTTCAGGAACAATTTGTAGGGGCTCAAGGGCAGCCTTCGTTCATGGTAACTCAAAATCAGAAGGGCAGGAGAGGACTTCCCTAGTGGTCCAGTTGTTAAGACTCCATGCTTACAACGCAGAGGGCATGGGTTCGATCCCTGGTCCCCCTGGTTGAGGAAGTTCCACATGCCATGAGGTGTGGCCAAAATAAATAAATAAATAAAATAAAGGAAGGGCAGGAGAAAATCAAAAATGTTTGTTTGGTGAGTTGTAGCCAAATATTGATGGCAACTAAAAGAATTCAGTATCCAGACCAGTTTACAGGTACATAAGAAAACCTCGAAGGCAATTAACAGGACTAAAAACTAATATTGACAAAGATGCAAATATAATTTTTTTCTCTACAGTTACCCCTATTTTTTACCAAAGAAAATCACAGTAAAACTAATTTGTTTGTGTTAAACTTGACCTGATTACTTATATATGAATGAAGCAAGAATAGTAATTGACCATGTAATTTCATTTTTAAGACTGCTTTGTTGAAACTTTTCTTAAAGAGTCTCAGACTTTCTCTTCAATGCCATTTTAACCAAAGCCTTGGTAATATAACCAATGTTTCCAAATGTCTCCTGTTATATGAAGCATGAAAATAAAAATACTAAGAGTTTCTGAATTCTGGAGGGAACATCTAAGAGAAGAAATGTTTTAACGTTGTTCACAATGGCATATCTTAACAAATTTGAGGGCTTAAGAGAAAATTTTATTTAAATATGGAGAAAAAAATGATTAAAGGACCAGCAATATTTTAAACACAAAGTCATGTAAACATCCTCATCAGTTCATCCAGTCCCATGTATTAATTTTTGTTCTCCTTGAATCCAGTTTTTGTTTTTGTTAAGGTTTTTGTTAAGGTCTAATATGGTTTGTCCAGTGAAGTGGGTGCCTTGATCACCAGAGATCACCAGGTATACCCCAAGTGGGAAACACATTTTCTAACAGTGTCTTTGCCACTGTGAGTGCATCAGCATTGTGAGAGCAGAAGGTTTCAGATCATTTGGAAAACACACACAATAACAAGAACATATTGATAACCCATACTAAGTGGTAGTTCAGTGAATCCAGATGGAGGTGTTCAAAGGTTCAAAGGGAGGAGGTCTGAGGCCTCTAGGAACAAAAAATAGTTTTTCTTAAATGTACTATGGTGGGTTAATTTATTCAAAAACTGAGAAAATGGGGTTTGCTAGGGAGCCAGCAGTAACCCAGCAGCTGTCTTGTGTTTCCCATAGCTGTGACTATTTGCTTAATTTACAGCTATTGTTTATACATCTACATTTCTTTGATTCGCGAGCACACTGTTGCCATGTTATAAGAGCATCAGGATGACAAAAGTCTAGCAACAAGTGTCATTTTTTGCAGAAGCAGACTTGACTTTGTACACATGTGCCACAGTCCTTATAAATTCTGTTGCTGCTGTTTTTGCAGGAAAGCCAGCTAGGGCATTTTCCGGATGCTCAGGTTTAGTCCTTTTATTGTGAGCCTCAATTTTGATAAAAGAAATTTCAGAAGGTAAAAGAATAGCATTAAGAAGATCATTTACTTGCTGCTTTTTTAAAATTGTGGTCCCAGAGGACATCATACAATATTTTAAGATAATAACTAGAATCATGAGTGGTAACATTGTTATCAAACTCAGGTTTAGCTGCTCACCACTCAAAAGCCAGTACTCAAGAGGCAAATGTTTGTAGAAAGGAAAGTTGTTTTAATCAGAAAGATGTCAGCTGGGGGAGAAGGTGAACTCATATCCCCAAAAACGAACTCAAGATTCTGCTCAGCCATGAAAATTTTTAAAGGGAAAAGGAGGAAGTAATCTGAGGTAATCATTGAGGCAGAGGTTAGGTTCTGCATCCCTTTCCATTGTGTGCAGGCTGGTTGACTCCTCATGACCTTTCTTTAGACATTATCTTGCCCATGTGGTCTGCCTGCAGGATTGCCAAGGGGACTGCTATGTGTAGAGAGCTACGCATTCTTTAATTACTTAATTCTTCATTCCTACTTCTTTTAATGTAGGGAAAGAATCAATAGTTTAGACGAAGTATTGTGTGCATTTAGTAGAGCATAATTCAAGAGTTAGGTTAAATGTTACTTAGTGATCTAATTTTTAAAATTAAGATGTAGGGGGACAGAAATGGACAGACAGGAAAGGGGCAAAAGAGCTACTTACAACATTATACTAGGACATATCAGATTTCTAATAATTTCACACAATTTCTAGAATATTTGTGTTAATAACATATATCTACACAAATATAATCAAAGGTTTAGCATCACTTATTTGACAATGCTTCCCATCTAATTTAACGTATCAAATAAGCCAAAGTTAGTTTAATAGTTCTTTTCTATTTTTTAAGGAGAGAGAACAAATATTTTGAAATGTTCCAAGGGACCTGTGGAAAATTTCTAAGTTAGCTTGTAGTCAAAAGAATTCATTTAGAATTTGATTTTAGGAAGTTTGTCAAAAATATTTTTTAAGTCTTAAAACTTAAAACTCTTAAAACACAATAGGATCACAGATCATTATGAAATGTAATACTTCATTATCTATTAGCAAAACTTAGCTCTTTTAATATTAAGAGGATTTGTTCTACTTACATAATCAAAGACCTGAGTAAGATAACATAAAACACACAAAAACATTTTTCATAAAAACAGAATCTTTGCTTTCTAGGCAGGCTACTTAAAAGGTAAAGAAAAACCTTTATGTAATTAGAGCAGACTAAGAAAAATTTATCCTTTTGGTAAATAAAAGGTAATTAAGTTCTAGTTTTATATAAATGCATATTGATATTAAAGATAAATTTTTAAAACTCTTATAATAACAATCCCATTTTAGCCAGTTCAATTATACAAGGTAAAATTCTCTTTTTTTTTTCTCTATGTCTCTTTCTTTCCACATACATTTAGTTTGACCTTCATTTTCTTCCTTCCCTTTTTGAATAACCAGAAGCTCTAGTTTAGGTAAAATCACTCTCATTTCCTTTAACAATAATGTATCTTCATTCCTCATAATTATTCTTAGCCAGAGACATATCCTATTTTTCTTCAATTATATATACTAGAATTTTTAATCCTTAGAAACCCTAATTTCTAGTGAAAAATAAGAAATAATGAGTATTCTTTACATTAGCATTCTGAAGATCGGCAAACTTGTAAAACATGTACATTTTCATAGAAAATTTCTCAGCATGGCACTAAATAGGCCCAAATATTTTTCCTCTATAATAAGAAATCAAGAGTAGTAAAGACTATGTTCAGTAATTAATATTTCACTATTTTACCTTATCCTATTTGGAAACGGCCTAGATGCCAAATAAAGAATATCACTCACCAACTTCCTCTACAGGAATTTGATCTCTTGCCACTGCAGTTGCTGACCTTCAACACCCCTGGAAAGGAGTTCAGGGTGGAAATTAGGAATAAGGTATTCTGTGCTCCGGGAAAAACCAGCAGAACAGACCTTCAGATACTTAGATATTTTTAGAAGAAAAATTTTAAACCCAAATTCTTGCATCTTCTCATACCTAGAACAGCACTAAAATCATTAACACAGACATCTGCTTCTTGTGACTAGCAGAAACCTTCTACCAAGATGTGTGTTTGATTTCAGGTACCCCCGTCACCAAAATCATGTATATACTGACCTCCTGCTCTACCTCTTTGGAGCAGTTCCTCAGAGCTGTCTGAGAGGCTGTCTCCTGGGCTACAGTCCTCGGTAATTCCCCAAATAAAACTTAACTCACAGCTCTTATGTTGGGCATGTTTTGTTTGTTTGTTTGTTTCAGTCTATAAGATATTTAATAAACTTCTATCATTGAATTTAATTTAGCATGACTCTAAAGTTTCAAGTTACCAAAATGATTTTGGAAGTTATTTTTAAGGGCACATACCATAAAATATAATTTTTGTTAAAAGTTTATATCTGTAAAGTCTTATCCTACTTACATCTATCTAAATTATTTGCTCCCAGCAACTATGTTTAGAGTACCCACAAAATCTTGAGACATTAGACAAAATCAGCCATCATTCTAAGTTATTTTTGCTGACAAATTTTCTAACAGAGATAAGATGAACTTATTAGTTAGAATAAAAGTTTTTTATTTGCATTATATTCAGTGTTGATAACTTTAAATACATGTCTGTTTGAATTAAACCAGCAAACTTTAACTTTTATTTACTGAAGATTGTCTCAGACCACATGAAATTTAAAAGGATTTTGATTAGTTTCTGTTAATGCCCCATCCTCACAAGAACTTGCCTTCAAACCAGCTAAATAGGACTCTTTTCAAAATTAATTTTAACAATATCATTCCGAGGTAGGAAAGCATCACTTACCTTACACACACACACACACACACACACACACACACACACACACACACACCATATAGACTGTTGTAAATAGAGACTTTATATTTACTAATACTTTGGGAAAAGGTTTGTAAGATTTCTCATTAGCTCAATTTTCAAATACCTCCTTTCCTTTCTTTCTTTCTTTTTTTTTTTTTTTTTTTACTTGTCTGATGAGAAACTTCTCCCTAAAATTTGTTTTCCAAAGAATTGCTCTTAAGTCCTAGAGAAGATGTGAGTAGGAAATGTACACAAATCACAAAGGCAGAGAATAAGTGCAGGGCAATTCTGTTTCCAATGTCCTGACCTTTTCAAGCATTTTGAGAGGAATAGTTGAGGTTTGGGGGATTGGCAGGAAAAAAATAAATTAAAAAGCAAAGGAACTCTGAACTTCTAGAGCCATATCTTTGGCCCTGCATAGATTTACAATAAAAAGACAGTTGTTTCCAGGTTCCCAAATAATTGGGTTGTAGCTTTTGCTTAAGTACATTTTATATCTTTAATTTTTTATTAGCCATTTGCAATGATTCTTTCAATGAAGCTATTTTGGAATTTCAAAAACTTTTAGAGGCTTCTGCATACAAGTTAAAATAGACATTCCATTCTGTTTGATTTTGGAGTCTTTGCTTTTAAGTGCACTTTTAAAATGATCTTATCTATTGGGAATTTCCTTATAACGGCCATTTTAATTTTAGGTTGTTTTTAGTAAAATCTTGCCATCTAAGATACCTGCAGCTTCTGGGACAATAATGGTTAAACATAAAATAAGCAGGTGTGCAGGAAGGTGGCACACTCAAGTCTTGGGATATAAAGGATTCTGTTTCTTTTATCTAGGTCTTTGATTTTTCTCAGAGCCAAAGTAACACTTAAGCTCTTTGGCTTCCAAGATATGCTTTTAGCAATCGCCTTTACCTCATGTGCACATCAACAGAAACCAGCAGTAACTGAGGAGATAGAACTGTGAACACTAGAAGTAATCGAAGAACCAGGGATGGGGGACAGGATTGAACAAGCAGGCACCCAAGACTGGGGGACTGCAGACTGATTCCAAACAAATGGATAATGGCAGTTGCCACCAGCAGTTCCCAACCAAGGATGTGAGGACAAAACCAAGGGCAGGGGTTTAGACTTAACTGCAAACTGTCCAATAGGAGGCCCTGTAAGCACCATCAGCAATTCCCAACAGGGACTAAATCAGCAAACTCCAGTACATGGAGATTGCAGACTGAGACTGGGAAAGGATTAAACCAGTGTGCCCTACCCACAGCGAGGCCAAACAGACCAAAACACTGGAGTTCGGAGCAGTTTATTGCAGGACTAAGCAAGGAGAATGGGGGACTCTTGCAAAATTAGTGCTTCTCTATGTGTAGGAAGATGCAAGAGTCTGGGCTCATTGAAATCATTCCTTTGACATGTACCTCAGTTATCTGGGGCTTGTATCCTGTGTTTTCTCATCCTGAGTCTCCTTAGGGTGCATTTTTTGGGGGTGGTTGCAGGGACTGAGGGCTTGATGGTGGTCATCCTGTTTCCATCTTGAGTTCCCTCAGGGCTCACCTGTGGAGGGTGTACTGTGATGGCTTGATGGCTGCAACATCCTTTGTTTACTAATATGGCAGGCAATATTTTTCATACACACCTTCAATAAATCAAATTAATTTTATTGCACTCGGATTTAATAAAAAGTACTTTGGGTGGTATCCTTTATGGTTTCTAAATATTAGAAACATTTTTTAGATAGATAATTTTGTACCTACTATGTTGTTTTGGTAATCAGATTTTTAAACAACTGAACTCTGAGATTTAGTGTGATGTGCTTATTATTTTAATATTTTTAAATTAATTAATTTATTTAATTAATTTTTTTTGGACTGCGCATGGGCTTTCTCTAGTTGTAGCAAGTGGGGACTACTCTTCATTGCAGTGCACAGGCTTCTCATTGCAGTGGCTTCTCTTGTTGCAGAGCATGGGCTCTAGCTGCACAGGCTTCAGTAGTTGTGGTATGTGGGATCAGTAGTTGTGGCTTGTGAGCTCTAGAGCACAGGCTCAGTACTTGTGGTGCACGGGCTTAGTTACTCTGTGGCTTGTGGGATCTTCCTGGACCAGGGCTTGAACCCACTTCCTCCGCACAGGCAAGTGGACTCCTAACCACTGCACCACCAGGGAAGCCCCTATTTTAATTTTTAATGAAGAAAATATATAGCTCTATAATTATATTTCAGGTAGAGCTCCTCCTGATAAGATTGTAGATATAATGGAGATGAGTTCTAGTGAAAATATCACATGTGAGCCTTGTTAATCAACAAGAAAAAGTAAAACGTTTCAGTTATGGAGCCCAAAATAGACCTGCTGTCCATGAAAAGTCATGCAGTCTAGACTCTGGAATTCTCACCTGGAATTGCAACCATTAGTTGAGCTTTCTCCTACTTTGCAATTAGTGATAGACAAACTTACAAAGCTGAGTTTGGCTTAGTTGACCATGTGAAACATTGGATATTCGCTGGTTGCCACTCTGAATTATCCTGACATCTGAAGTGTTTGTTCAAACCAAAATTCTCTTCAAGCAGGTTCAGAAACCTTTACTTACCAGATAAATGAGATCTTCTTTTCCCCTTGTTTTTATTGTCCTTTAGCATATGTCTTTTGGATGCTACCATTTCTCATAATCAGGGGGTTGACAAGAAAAGAAAATCAGTGAACCTGTTATTATATGACAGTGCTAAAGGCTACCTTCTCTGTTTTTTACAGAGACATTCCTGTCAATATTTTTAACTAAGATTGTGCACATCTGCCATGAGAAAAACTTTTAGTGAAAACGTCTTATGTCATAAAGAAATTGGCTTTCAGCAAAGTTATTTTTATTGTTTCTATAGAATCTCACTAATATTCTAAGGTCTGTGAGGACAGAGATACTCTCTTTTTTGTTGTTGTTGTTGTTTTTTTTTTTGAATATTATCATTTACTCATGTATCCCTGATGTTGAAAACTTGGTCACTGTGCACCGATGCCAAATTGAATCTTGGAGACAGAGTTTTGGGTGAAGTAGAAAAGAATTGCTTTATTTCTTTGTCAGGCAAAGGGGGACACAGTAGGCTTGCACCCTCAAAAACTGTGTGTCCCTACCTAGGGGATTTGGTGAGGAGTTTTCCAGCAATGGTTCAAGGGTGGGGTTACTGATAAGGATCAGGGTGTGTGCAGGGCCTGCACTCCTTCAATCTGGACTCAGGTGGTCTCCTGATGAGCTTATGTGGTTCTAGAGGCTATTAAACTGTGACCTTCTCTCTGGAATGAAGAATGTTTCATCAAGTAGTTAACATCTTCCATTTGTTGGGGGTTTTAATTCTGCAGAAGAGCTTAAAGATTTTGTGAAGTGTATCCCTTGAGGTGGAACCAGGACCCTGCCCCAAGGCTGCACTACTGTTTATTGACTGCTCCTCCCTTGCCTCTGTATCCCCTCCCTTCCCTGGATTAACAAATGTTTGAACCTGCTCTTTGGAACTCAGGGAAGGTCATGGAGGCTGAAGCCTACTTCCTACAAACAAGAAACAGGAGACACAGAAAGGCTTCCATGCCCAGGAGTCCCACAGTTCTGTTCAGTTTCATCTGCAGTGCTTTGCAGTGATATATAGCAGATGCTCAATAAATATGTATGACTGAATGAATATATGTCTTATTTATATTTATTTTTAAAATTTGACTTCTGCTTCAGAATTAAATTCAGATTTCACTCTCTTTATTCAGACCCTTTTATGAGAAAGGTAATTTTTAGGTACAGTCACATACGTTTACTCTTTAGGTCTCCTAAATATACTGTATAAGGGAGGGAAAAATTTCTCTACACCTTTCTACGTCCTTCTGGCTGGTCTAAATTGACTAAATTGACTTGAGATAGATTAACAGGAGAAAATCAAATAAAAGTTTAATACCATGTATACATGGGAGAGACCCAGAAAACACGAGGAACTCACCAAAATGGCCAAAGCTCTCACATTAAATACCATCTTTAGTTAAAAACAAAAGAGGTTGAGGGTGAGGAGAGTCAGGTATGGGAGGTGACTAGGAAAATCAGAGTAAACAAGGATAAGGTTGTTATGCAGATTTGTCATTGCTTTTTCCATTGTTAAGAAGAATTTTGTCATCCTCCTCTTCCTGGTATAGAGGGAGACACCCTTACAAATGCAAAATTTTCTTACAAAGGGTAACTGCTGCTTGGTATTCAGAATTTTTCCTATATCTGCTCTTAGAAAATAATCAGCTTAAAATAATTAAAATGCCAGATATATTTGGGGGCGGCATATTTTGCTCCCCTACATCTACAAGGAAGGATAATTTTCAGTTTAATATTAAAAATTATGAAGCAAAACTATACTATGTGATGAACTCAAGTAGCCATAATCAGGATACAAACCCAGGTTTTTAAAATCATAATCAAACCATAATGTCTTCTATAAGGAAGATAGAAAGTTTAGAACAGGGACAGATCATTATTTTATTAATTCTATTGTGGACTGAAAACAAATACACAATCTAAAAGCTGAGAATTATGATCTATTCAACAGACTTTCTGAGGACTTAAGCCCAGAAGGTGGCTTCTCACATCACTCTGAGGGACTGCTCCAAAAAGATAAGGGGGGAGCCAGGACATACAGGAATTTTTGCAACAAAGGCCAGGTAGTTGGAACATCAAAAGATTACTGTTAATGTTACCAAACTTATTCTTGTGCTTGACGCAGTGAGGCCAAACAAAACAAAATGTCAGAGTTTGGAGTAGAAAAAGGTTTATTGCAGAGCCAAGCAAGGAGAACAGGTGACTCATGTTCAAATATCCCAGACTACCCAGTGGTTTTCAGGGAGTATTTAAAGGAAAAATTTGGGGTGAGGGCTGCAGAGTGTGTAACTTTCTTCTGATTGGCTGGTGGTGAGGTAATAGGGCAGTGCTCCAGCAATCTTGTGCTCAGCCTGAAGTTACCATCTTCCACTTGGGTGGGGGCCTTAGTTCCTGAAGGAGAGCTCAAAGGTATTGTTATGTATACCTCTTGAGGAGGAACCAGGGCCCTGTCCCAAGGCTGCACTGTTGTTTCTTGACTGTTCCTCCCTTGTTTCTTCATTCTGTCCCTTCTCTGATTAGCACCTGTTTGAACCTGCCCTTTGGGACTCAGAGAAGATCAAGGAGGCTGAATGAACCCTACTTCCTGCAGACACAACAATGGGAGACACAGAAAAGCTCTTTTGTCCAGGAGGACTCCACAGGGTCCTGCTCAGTTTCATTAATGAAAGAAAAGCAAACATCTCAAGTTAAGGAATTTAGTGCTTCTCTGTATATGGGAAAATGCAAGAGTCTGGACTCATTGAAATCGTTCATTTGATATGCACGCACCTTAATTATCTAGAGCCAAAATCCTATTTTCTTCCATCCTGAATCCCCTGAGGGTGCACAATCTGAGAGGCTACAGTGGCTGATGGTGTGATGGCCACAACATCCTTTGTTTCAATACAATCATCATACTTCCTCTACATTATTAAGGAAGTAATGAAGTAGTGATGCCAAAAGCTCAGCTCCTATGTACACTGGTGCTGAATCGAATCTCAGAGACAGAGTTTTGGGTGGAGAAGAGAAGGATAGCATTATTGCATTGCCAGACAAAGGGGGGCACAGAGGGCTCTTGCCTCAGAAAACTATATGTCCCTTTCTTTCCTTCTGCTAACTTTGGGGTTTTTTTGTTCTTTGTTCTCTAATTGCTTTAGGTTCAAATTTAGGTTGTTTATTCGAGATGTTTCCTGTTTCTTAAGGTAGGATTGCATTGCTATAAACTTCCCTCTTAGAACTGCTTTTGCTGCATCCCATAGGTTTTGGGTCATTGTGTCTCCATTGTCATTTGTTTCTAGGTATTTTTTGATTTCCTCTTTGATTTCTTCAGGGATCACTTTGTTATTATGTAGTGTATTCTTTAGCCTCCATGTGTTTGTATTTTTACAGATCTTTTCCTGTAATTGATATCTAGTCTCATAGCATAGTGGTCGGAAAAGATACTTGATACAATTTCAATTTTCTTAAATTTACCAAGGCTTGATTTGTGACCCAAGATATGATCTATCCTGGAGAATGTTCCATGAGCACTTGAGAAAAATGTGTATTCTGTTGTTTTTGGATGGAATGTCCTATAAATATCAATTAAGTCCATCTTGTTTAATGTATCATTTGAAGTGTGTGTTTCCTTATTTATTTTCATTTTGGATGATATGTCCATTGGTGAGAGTGAGGTGTTAAAGTCCCCTATTATGAATGTGTTACTGTCGATTTCCCCTTTTATGGCTGTTAGTATTTGCCTTATGTATTGAGGTGCTCCTATGTTGGGAGCTTACATATTTATAATTGTTATATCTTCTTCTTGGATTGATCCCTTGATCATTATGTAGTGCCCTTCTTTGTCTCTTCTAATAGTCTTTATTTTCAAGTCTATTTTGTCTGATATGAGAATTGCTACTCTAGCTTTCTTTTGGTTTCCATTTGCATAGAATATCTTTTTCCATCCCCTTACTTTCAGTCTGTATGTGTCTCTAGGTCTGAAGTGGGTCTCTTGTAGACAGCATATATATGGGTCTTGTTTTTGTATCCATTCAGCCAATCTGTGTCTTTTGATAGGAGCATTTATTCCATTTACATTTAAGGTAATTATTGATATGTGTGTTCTTATTCCCATTTTCTAAATTGTTCTGGGTCAGTTATTGTATGTCTTTTCCTTCTCTTGTGTTTCTTGCATTGAGAAGTTCCTTTAGCATTTGTTGTAAAGCTGGTTTAGTGGTGCTGAACTCTCTCAGCTTTTGTTTGTCTGTAAAGGTTTTAATTTCTCCATCAAATCTGAATGAGATCCTTGCTGGGTAGAGTAATCTTCGTTGCAGGTATTTCTCCTTCATCACTTTAAATATGTCCTGCCAATCCCTTCTGTCTTGTAGAGTTTCTGCTGAAAGATCAGCTGTTAACCTTATGGGGATTCCCTTGTGTGTTATTTGTTGTTTTTCCCTTGCTGCTTTTAATAGGTTTTCTTTGTATTTAATTTTTGACAGTTTGATTAATATGCGTCTTGGC
Source organism: Phocoena sinus (assembly GCF_008692025.1). Taxonomy (NCBI): domain Eukaryota; kingdom Metazoa; phylum Chordata; class Mammalia; order Artiodactyla; family Phocoenidae; genus Phocoena; species Phocoena sinus. The sequence goes on along the minus strand of NC_045774.1, from coordinate 85,829,342 downwards.
GTGTTTCTCCTTGGATTTATCCTGTATGGTACTGTCTGTGCTTCCTGGACTTGATTAACTATTTCCTTTCCCATATTAGGGAAGTTTTCAACTATAATCTCTTCAAATATTTTCTCAGCCCCTTTCTTTTTCTCTTCTTCTTCTGGAACCCCTATAATTCGAATGTTGGTGTGTTTTATGTTGTCCCAGAGGTCTCTGCGACTGTCCTCAGTTCTTTTCATTCTTTTTTCTTTATTCTGCTCTGCAGTGGTTATTTCCACTCTTATATCTTCCAGGTCACTTATCCGTTCTTCTGCCTCAGTTATTCTGCTATTGATCCTATCTAGAGTATGTATAATTTCATTTATTGTGTTATTCATCATTGCTTGTTTCATCTTTAGTTCTTCTAGGTCCTTTGTAAATGTTTCTTGCATTTTGTCTATTCTATTTGCAAGATTTTGGATCATCTTTACAATCATTATTCTGAATTCTTTTTCAGGTAGACTGCCTATTTCCTCTTCATTTTTTAGGTCTTGTGGGTTTTTACTTTGCTCCTTCAACTGCTGTGTGTTTTCCTGTCTACTCATTTTGCTTATCTTAGTGTGTTTGGGGTCTCCTTTTTGCAGGCTTCAGGTTCATAGTTCCCATTGTTTTTGGTGTCTGTCCCCAAAGGCTATGGTTGGTTCAGTGGGTTGTGTAGGCTTCCTGGTGGAGGGGACTAGTGCCTGTGTTCCGGTGGATGAGGCTGGATCTTGTCTTTCTGGTGGGCAAATCCACGTCTGTTGGTGTGTTTTGGGGTGTCTGTGGACTTATTATGATTTTAGGCAGCCTCTCTGCTAATGGGTGGGGTTGTGTTCCTATCTTGCTAGTTGTTTGGCATAGGGTGTCCAGCACTTTAGCTTGCTGGTCGTTGAGTGAAACTGGCTTTTGGTGTTGATATGGAGATCTCTGGGAGATTTTTGCTGTTTGATATTAGGTGGAGCTGGGAGGTCTCTTGTGGACCAGTGTCCTGAAGTTGGCTCTCCCACCTCAGAGTCACAGCGCTGACTCCTGGCTGCAGCACCAAGAGCTTTTCATCCACACCGGTCAGTATAAAAGAGAGAAAAAGTAGAAAGAAAGAGTTAGTAGAAGTAGAAAGAAAGAAAGAAAGAAAGAAAGAAAGAAAGAAAGAAAGAAAAAAGAAAAAAGAAAGAAAGAAAGAAAGAAAGGAGGGAGGGAGGGAGGGAGGAAGGAAGGAAGGAAGGAGGGAAGGAAGGAAAACAAGAAAGAAACAAAGAAGGTAAAGTAAAATTTAAAAAAGTAAGATAAAATAAAGTTATTAAAATAAAAAATAATTATTAAGAAAAAAAAAAAAGCAGACGTATGGAACCCTAGGACAAATGGTGGAAGCAAAGCTATACAGACAAAATCTTACACAGAAGCATACACGTACACACTCACAAAATGAGGAAAAGGGGAAAAAATCATAAATCTTGCTCTCAAAGTCCACCTCCTCAATTTGGGGTGATTTGTTGTCTATTCATGTATTCCACAGATGCAGGTGCATCAAGTTGATTGTGGAGCTTTAATCTGCTGCTTCTGAGGCTGCTGGGAGAGATTTCCCTTTCTCTTCTTTGTTTTCACAGCTCCCGGAGCTCAGCTTTGGATTTGGCCCCGCCTCTGTGTTTAGGTCGCCGGAGGGCCTCTGTTCTTCGCTCAGATAGGATGGGGTTAAAGGAGCCGCTGATTCTGGGACTCTGGCTCACTGAGGCTGGGGGGAGGGAGGGGTACGGTGTGTGGGGCGAGCCTCCGGCAGCAGAGGCTGGCATGACATTGCACCAGCCTGAGGTGTGCCGTGCATTCTCCCGGGGAAGTTGTCCCTGGATCCTTGGACCCTGGCGGTGGCGGGCTGCACAGGCTTCTGGGAGGGGAGGTGTAGAGAGTGACCTGTGCTCACACACAGGCTTCTTGGTGGTGGCAGCAACAGCCTTAGCGTCTCATGCCTGTCTCTGGGGTCCGTGCTTTTAGCCGCGGCTCACGCCCATCTCTGGGGCTCCTTTAAGCAGCGATCTTAATCCCCTTTCCTCCCACACCAGGAAACAAAGGGGGAAGAAAAAGTCTCTTGCCTCTTCGCCAGGTCCAGACTTTTCCCCAGACTCCTTCCCGGCTAGCCGTGGTGCACTAACCCCCAGTAGGCTGTGTTTACGACGCCAACCCCAGTCCTCTCCCGGCGCTCTGACCGAAGCTCGAGCCTCAGCTCCCAGCCCCCGCCCACCCCGGCAGGTGAGCAGACAAGCCTCTCGGGCTGGTGAGTGCTGGTTGGCACCGATTGTGTGGGAATCTCTCCACTTTGCCCCCCACACCCCTGTTGCTGTGCTCTCCTCCATGGCTCCGAAGCTTTCCCCCTCTACCCCCTGCAGTCTCCGCCGTCAAAGGGGTTTCTTAGTGTGTGTGGAAACCTTTCCTCCTTCACAGCTCCCTTCCACTGGTGCAGGTCCTGCACCTATCCTTTTGTCTCTGTTTATTCTTTTGCCCTACCCAGATACGTGGGGAGTTTCTTGCCTTTTGGGAGGTCTGAGGTCTTCTGTCAGTGTTCAGTAGGTGTTCTGTAGGAGTTGTTCCACATGTAGAAGCATTTCTGATGTATCTGTGGGGAGGAAGGTGATCTCCGCGTCTTACTCTTCCGCCATCTTCTTCATTTATTTCTGAACTGATCTTTATGATTTATTTCCTTCTGCTAACTTTGGGTTTTCTTTTTGTTCTTCTTTCTCTAATTGCTTTAGGTGTAAGGTTAGGTTGTTTATCTGAGATTTTTCTTGTTTTTTGAGGTAGGATTGTATTGTTATAAACTTCCCTCTTAAAACTGATTTTGCTGCATCCCATAGGTTTTGGGTCGTCGTGTTTTCATTGTCATTTGTTTCTAGGTAATTTTCGCTTTCCTCTCTGACTTCTTCAGTGATCTCTTGGTTATTTAGTAGTGTATTGTTTAGCCTCTACGTGTTTGTATTTTTTACAGTTTTTTTCCCCTATAATTGATATCTAGTCTCATAGCATTGTATTTAGAAAAGATACTTGATACAATTTCAATTTTCTTATATTTACCAAGGCTTTGTGACCCAAGATATGTTCTATCCTGGAGAATGTTCCGTGAGCACTTGAGAAGAAAGCATATTCTTTTGTTTCTTGATGGAATGTTCTATAAATATCAGTTAAGTCCATCTTATTTAATGTGTCATTTAAAGCTTGTGTTTCCTTATTTATTTTCATTTTGGTTGATCTATCCATTTGTGAAAGTGGGGTGTTAAAGTCCCTTACTACAATTGTGTTACTGTCAATTTCCCCTTTTATGGCTGTTAGCATTTGCCTTATGTATTGAGGTGCTCCTATGTTGGGTGCATAAATATTTACGATTTTATATCTTCTTTTTGGATTGATCTCTTGATCATTATGTAGTGTCTTTCTTTGTCTCTTGTAGTAATCTTTATTTTAAAGTTATTTTATCTGATATGAGAATTGCTACTCTATCTTTCTTTCGATTTCCATTTGCATGGAATGTCTTACTGCATCCCATCACTTTGCTCCCAGTATCTGATAAAGAGCAAAACCTGGGTATTCTAACTTGGTACCAAGACCTGAGGGTCTGTGCTTGCATGCCAACTTATGAGCAGGAGAAAGGGACCAAAGCATTTTCTTTTCACACCTTGAATCATATTTCTTTCAGGGATGCAAGAAGACCCAACATGTATGAAGTTTACTTCAACATCTGGAACTGCAAAACTATATTTCTTCACTTAACCAATGAATCCTCATTGACAAGAGCCAATGTAAAATGATTCTACAATATGGTAAACAAAGTAGACATGGTTTCTGACTTGTAGTTTTCAGTCCAGGCTGGGAGACATCTAATAAGCAGATGAATGAACACCAAAATACCTAGTGACAACTTAGGAAAACTGGGAAGAAAGCTAGGAGAGAATGAATGGGCTGGGGACATACTTTAGCTTGGATGGTCATAAAGAAAATCTGAGAGAGAGACATTGAAGTTCATACCTAGGATGGGAAGAGGAAACAGTGGTCACAATGTCAGGGAAGATGCTCCATAAAAGGGGCTAGTCTTCACAAGGTCCTGGAGAAGAAGGAGCTTGGCCTAGTGAAGAATCTGTGTGACTGCAGCAAGTGAGGGAGAGTGAAGGTGATGTGAGAAAAGATCAGAGAGTAGGTAAGGTAAACTCCTGAGGGGGTTTTGGAGGAAATGCAAATCAATGGAGATTTATTCTAAATTTAATGGAAAGTAATGGACAGTTTTTAAGCACAACCTTCATTAAAAAGACACGAGGTTCTAATTAAATTGTGAGTAGTCAGTGTGGAACTTGAGGAGTGATGATAGAAGTGGAAGAGACTTTAGGAAGTATATTTTGATCTCAAGACTTAGTGAAGTATCTTTTAGTATGTATTAAATGAATATGTGATGAATGAGGTAAAGGAAGGAAGGAAGGAAGGAAAAGGAAGGGAAAGGAAGGGAAGGGAAGGGAGAAGGGAGGGAGGGAGGGAGGGAAGGAATAAAAAGAGTTATTTCTAACCACAGATAGGAAAGAAAAGCTTTAACATAAAAGTTAAATTCACACAGAGGTAAAGCAATAAGGCAATATATCCTGAGCTATTCACTATTGCAGGAGAGGAATGCAAAAGAGAGAATAAATGTAAATGTAGGCAAAGAAAATCCTGTGTTTGTAAAAGAGATTGAACAGCAGATAGAATATTCATGTCTTGGCTTCAATATGTAATATACACTTGATATTAATGGGAAGTTATTTAACATCATTGAATATTAGTTTCATCATTTATTAAATAGGATTGATAATAGTACCTACTTCACTGGGTTTATCTGAATAATAATGGATAATAGTATTTGTAAAGTGGTTAATGTAGTGGTAAACACAAAGATTATCATAAAAATAATGAGGATAATAATAGATGTGATAGAAAGTGAAACTATCCCTTATTTTTCTATTTAAAGAGATATTCTTTTCACACAAATAATGTTTAGATTGTGTCCTTATGGCATAAAAATTCTAGTCATAATACTAATGCACCTCCTTTTATAGCCTTCTGCTTTGGTTCCTGCACTCATTCAACAAATATTTACCAGACATTTAATAAATGCCAGATACTATGTTGGAAGTATTCTGTCTTTAAGATGCTTGCAACTTGGAAAAGAACCTTATACATGAATAGCTGTTGCAACACTTTTCTACAAAGGACAAATCAATGGCATTATGACTATCATGAAGGAACTGAATGGAGAGGGGAGAATTAGCAAAAAGTTAAGGTCTATGTAGTGAAATGTCAGAGGTCTTAAAGCAACATTCATGTTTTTCTTTTAGTCTAAGAGAGAGGATTTAAGAAGTGAAGTGATACCATCACATTTGTTATAACTTTGGCTCTGGGGGGTTGCAGGTGGTATTAAAATTCTAGGTGAGAGAGTGAGATACTGATGCTTGGAACTGGAGTGGTGGCCACGGGAACAGACAAAAGTTAGAGCATCCAGGTGAGGGAGAGGGAGGGTCACAGTTTTTTCCTGAGCAACCAAGAGGATAAAACGTGCAGAGAAAACAGGTTAAATGCGTGCATACTTAAATGTGTTGGTTAAGGTGCCTGAGAGTAATCCAGGTGGATGTATCAAGTTTAACACATCAGGAGGATGTCCAAGTAGCAAATATAATTTAGTGAGATCTCAGCAGAAAAAAATAAAAAGGAAGTTGAAGCCATACCTTGGATTAGACTTACCATAAAGGAAATGTAGAATTAAATGAAATTAGGGTTTAGATCTGGCTCCTGAGAGCCATCGGTATTTCATATTTTCATAGATAAAGTATTTGAATAGTTGAAACCATAAAAGGACACCCAGAAGAGCTGTAACTGGAATATGAGAAAATGCCAGGGAGCATAAATTCTTGGAAATCCAAATGAAGAAATATTTGTAAGCAGAGATATGTGGTCCAAAGCGTTAACTGCCACTGAGTAAAAGATAAAGATGTTAATTGGATAGAAATTAGAGAAAAGGAGGGAAAGACATATTGGAATTTTAGATGGATGAAATAACATGTACAACAGCTTAATGATGTACAAGTTACAACATACTTGGCAGTAAAATAGGACCAGAGGAAAGAAGAGCTGGAAAATGAACTGGGGGTGTGGCCAGGAGCCCATGTGCTAGCACAGTGGCTTTTCTAAACATCAAATATGATGACACTGTTAAAGTTGGGTTGTGTCACAATCATACTTGTATTTTAGAAAGATTACCCTGATTATTCAGACAGCATTTTGGAAAATTATGTGCAGTGAGAAAGGGTGAATGCTAAGCCCATTTCAGTGAATCAGGTGAGTAGTTAAAACAGCAAAAATAAGTCAAACATGAAAGAAATGGTGAGGAGGGGTCAGAGTGGAACGTTGACACTTCTGGACTTGGTGAATGACTGGTTGAGAGAATAAGGCAAAGGAGGCAGGGCTGTCAAGGTTGAGTCTTGCATCTTTCAGTTGGTTCAGGTGAGGATGGAGCATCACCAAGTCAGCAAGTCAGGAAAGCAGAGAAGAATATTGTCCATTCACTTATTGAGCTGCCACAGTGTTCAAGGTACTGACAATACAACAGTGAATAAAACAGACAAGATTACTAGCCTCATGTTTACATGCCATAGGCAAGAAGAGAAGTGCCATTTTAATTGCCTCATATCAGTAAAATAACATCTCTGCTTTGACTAAATCTCAAAATGAAAGGCTCTTTGGGAGAGATTTTTGAGATTGAGGATTTCTCTTACACAGATGAAAATTTTAATATGCAAATCATGTGGAATAATTGCAAGGAAATCAACTTTAAATAAGTTAATAACTGAAAAATGGCAGTTATTATATAATGGAATCACTTTGCTGTACACCTGAAACTAACAAAACATTGTAAATCAACTGTATTTCAATAAAATTATAAACAAATAATGATGAACCAGAAATACTTTAACTTCACCATGACATTCATGAGGCCCTCTCCCCTTGCATTTCACTTTCCTCCTGGTTCTTGATACTTAACTTAGTCTCTCATTTTACTTCTGAATCTGCCCATAGGGCATCACATTGGTTTTTGCTTTCTATATTTTATTCTCAGTGTTTTGCTTCCTGCACAGTTTGAATCTGTTTCACCATTCCAGCTCTTACTATAGTTACAATACCCTAATTCTGCCATTTTAAGGCCAAACCTAAAGAATTCCAAGTTCCACTCTCCTTAATCCTTCACTAAGGATACTTCAGGGAAGTAGTGTCTGTGTAAATCGCAGAAGACATTTTCTTCTTAACTCCAGCACTGGTCAAATATTTCTTATCATAGTGGGTTTCATTTGACATTTCTAACTGAATCATGATAAAGAGAATTTGGAAAGAGACCAAAGAGGAGTAGTAAAAATGATTAACAACCAGAGAAATGGGCCCTAGGAGAAAAGGCCAAAGAAACCAGGTTGGTGAGGCCTGAGGACAAGAATGTTGGCACTCAGGGCAGAGAGAGAAGCGCCTTCAACAGTGGTGGAAAATAAGTGTTCTTTCCAGGAAGTACAGTGGGGACAGAATTCATGGCAAGGTGTCTGACCTGAGAAACGATGCCTTGATTTAATGGATTGTGAGGGTTAGATCTCTTCTTTGCAGTTCCTTAGTGAGACTTTGATCTTTTCCTCATTAAGGGCATATATCTCAACAGACAATTCTCAATTCTCTCCTGCAATGTGTAAGGAAAGGCAAAGAGAGTTATGGCAAATATTTGGAACCTCTGAGAACACATTAAAAAGGACTTTCACAGCTTAAGTATCCAAAAGTATCCATAATATTTCACTGAATAGATATGTTTTGGCAACTGGTATGAGCAGAAATATTCTCTCAGTAAAAGAAAAATAATGTTTGACCGCTCTTATTTAAGTATCTTGGGCTTCAAATCATCTTGAAGTTATTACTCTGTGACAAAGGCCATAAGCTTCATGACTTTAAAATGTCTCTCATGTGTTCTTAACCTTAGGGGAAAATTCAGTTGGGATCAAATGGCAAAATGTTTGAAAAAGGCAACGAAGGACACCTTAAACCTAAAAATCATCATTTTTCCTACATAACAATATAAAAAATATTCAACCTAGTATTTTTCTTGTCTTGACCCTTGGTTTTAAATATGGGAGTTTCATTTATTCAGTGTCTACTTAAAGAAAACATATCAATATACTTGAAATCCCAATCTTAGTGCCACATAGTAAAATACCTGAGCAGCAATTTGTGCACAGAGAAGCATAGAATAATATTAAACATTTTACTTATTGATTTTTGAAATTACATTAGTTCCATACTCTGCATATTCATGATGCATTAGACTTACCACTTAACGTTGATGTCATTTATGAACACATAATTACAGCTATTTGCAAGTTTTTCTAACGGACCAATTAGTATCTATATTTTCTTTACAAAGTATTCCTATGAGGGTATTTTATGAATTTTGTCCTAGGTTATAGAATCAGAGATCACATGAGTATTGAGTGTTCATGTAATTCACTCCATGCTCAAATCCACTTTATGACATTTAAGGTAACAGAACAATACTGAAGGAAACACTGTGCCAAATCAGTTAGTTACAGAAATTCTGCTTGATGTTAGCAGCATCTTCTTCTAGTACCTCTACCCTTATTACCACCATGTAGCAACACTAGCATTAATCCATTAAGAATGTTAGTCTAGTTGTACAAGAGTCCTGCCACTAAAGAGTTAGAAACAAGTAAGAATCTGTCTCCTTTTAAAGATCTAATACAAATTCTTATAAAATGTAATTTCATAAAACTCTCCAATGCTTAACAATATCAGATTCAAGAAAAGTTCTCCTCAATATTACAAAGTTCATTTTCTCTTGCATTACTTTAAATGGAAGATGACAACACCTATTGATATTGGTAGATGTATGCTTGGTAGTCATACATATTTTATCCAAGCCACAAAATCCCTGATGTTGTAGTTTCATTTAGTTATGTTTAGTCGGTTTAGTTATGTTTAGTTAAGGTATGAGTTTTCAGCTGGTAAGTGAATGCTCTTGTAAACTCTCAGGTTCTCTGTGTCCTTTGTGAACAGACTTTGAATAAGAGGATAACAAGAAGAAACATAAACGGACACAAATCTACTGAATAATTATGTATTAAGTGCTTAATATGTAATGATTGGGTTAGTTGATGAGAGTAATACAGTGAAAAAAGTAAAAATACTACTAAGAGCTTAGAAGAGCGTACACATGTTAGGAAAACAAAACATGTGCAAATTAAGCCATCATTTAGTTTCTAACACCAACTGTGTACAAGGCAGTGTGATAGAGAAATCACCTCCGTTATCTCATTGAATCTTTGCAATAACATTTTGGAGTATTTTTAATCGTTGCCATTTTAAAGATTAACAAGATTAAGACTAACTTTGTAAGATCACAAAACTGATAATTAGCGGATTAGGTTTTTAAGCCCATTTGTGTCAAGTGCTGGGCTCTCTTTAGAAGACTACACAGTTTTCCCTTGCCAATTAAACAATAAACGTCACGGAAATTACAGAAAAGGAAAGGACCACCCTTCCACTAGTAGATGATTCAACTCATCTTACACATGAGTTTTAGTTCCATATCTGCCTAAGGACAGGATTGTTGCTGGGTGTTCATGAAGTTTCCTTTCATGTCTATAGAATTTAGTAATTCTACAGTCTTGTCCTCACATAGACCAGATTGAGTGACATTTTATTTCTTAAAGAAGCAAGAGCCAAGATGATTCTTGAAGGATGGGGAGTACTAGGACTGAGTGAGGAAAGGCCATGGCATTCTTTTGTGATTTGGGGGAGAGAAAGGATCCAAGTTCAGTCACTGAAGGCATGGGACAGAGGCACATATAGCTTGATCGGCATGTACGTGTCAGAGCAGAAGTTAATGCAGTCGGCTAGGTAATGTTCAGTCACACTTAAGAAAGGTTTGTAAGTAAGAATGAGGGGTCCTAAGGCAAACAAAAAATGTGAGTAAAGTGTTTGGCATTCATGTGATCAATAGATATTACAGTCCTCATAGTGAAATGGAGAAGATTTGAGACAATTATTCCTCAGTCAAGTAGAAGGAAGAAGAGGAATCAATATAAGGCCCTTAGATTTCATGTACATAAATTAGTAGTGCCTCAAAGTTATACCTCAGAACTCTGTGCTCTGCATTCTGTTGTACTTGTGTTTTTATGTTTTGCTCAATTTAATAATCGTATATATATATATATATACCATAAAATATAACTAGCCTTCCTCCAAAATTCTGTTTCTGATAGTTTTTTTGTCTAAGTTGGGTGCAATCTCTAACCTGTATTTATTGTTCATTTCCCCCCATTGTTGCAGATAACTGTTTAAGTTTTCAACAGTGACTTTCCCTGTGGAGGCTGCCTTTTCCTCAGCCTTCTTCACACATTTTCAGGTGATTTGTAAACTTAACCCATCCTCACTACTAATGAAAATTCTAACCACTGGTGTATTCACAACTGCCTTCTCTGAATCATGTTTTGTTCTATGTCCCCATTGACAGAGATCCTTGAATAAACAGTTGTGATTGTAACTCTGCTTAATTATGTACCATCTTAACAGCTGTGTCATTTCAAACTGATATATGCTGATGTCATCATAAGAGGCAACTGAGCATTTTCCTATGCCAAGATAAATGGATGCCATGTATTAACCATAACTTATATACAATGACCTCACATCTAAATACAGTTGTTTGAGAACTGCTTCGTATTTTAAATTTGACAATTTACAACTTGTATTTCGGAAAAATAGTTGTTGAATGAAATTTTGTATTTTATGTGCACTTAAGAAAAATATTTTAGTAACTACTAAAATATTTGACATGGTATCTCACTTTGCACAAATGAATTTCATTTAGACTATGTTTTTCATTATTTTCCTAGATTTTTCAATTAGGCTTTTAGGGTTCTCAGATAATGACAATAGCATGTTACTCTCAATAAACTACTCTTAAAGCAGATGAGTTCTCTCTTTTCTCTTGAGATACTCAGAGCATAATGCAGAAGGTGTCAGAAATAATTAAAATTAATGACTTTCTATCCAATCAAATAAAATTTATCTTTTGGAATTTTGACAATTTTTCTTATGCTGTTCAAGATTCTAATAAGAGCAAATCAATTGTACATCTTCTCAACAGGAGTGGAAAGAACCTTAGATATGGCAGTTTAGAGTAATTAGTTGCTAAAATAATGTAGGGGTTTCAAATCCTTAACAGACCCTGTGTACCAGCTGTTACACAAACAAGGTTAAAGCTTATGGCCCTAGATATTGGCAGTTGGATAATTTTACTAAATGGAAAAAAAATTCTGTCACTTTTATGAGCACAACACTAAATTCCTCTGAAAAATAATGTTGTTGAGAAGCAAAAAAAAAAAGTTTTATAAGTTAAATTATGTGCTACAGCTATCTACCTGTTGAGGAAATCATACATATGTGTAGCACCTTCAGTCAAAATGATCTATGTACTTCCAGAGAATGTCACTTCATTGACTAGAATAAGTTTATTATCAATATTTTATTGATTGATATGTTTTCTGAAAATGGTTCTCCGTAACTACAGTTTCCAAATATTTAATTTAGCCATATCATTTACTCATTCATTCAATTCTCAAAAAAATCAGTTGGTATACATAGCAACATTACTTCAAAGCCTATGTGTTGATATGTATTTAATACAGGATAACCATTTCAAGGTTATCAAGATGGTGATTTATTTACCCATTCTCAAGATGTATCACTAATGCCTTACTGTACTGAGAATTTAAAAATTCTTTTAAAATTGAAAAGCTTGCATGTTCATGTAAGTATTCTAAAGCTGTGCCATCACTATAATTTGATGTTATCCAGCCCTCTACAAGGTCTAAAAATATGCCCTCAGGGAAAAATCTGAATCCTGAGAAGGGGCTACTTTCCAGCAAAAAGTGAAGGCAGCCAAATTGTTCTCTGGTTTTCTGAATTTCATTTCAAATGATCTCTGGTGTCATGTATAGAAATTACTTTTCCAGTTTCAAGGAAAAAAATATTGAGTTTTTTATCAGCATAGAAAATTGCACCCTGAGTACCCACCACATTTAGACAGAATTTAACATGGAGCCCCTGATTCATTTCCCCCAGATTGGTGGCACTTCTCTAATTAGATACATGTGCTCATCAAACACCGTTAAACTATGTAATCTATGTATATAATTAGTAGAGCCTAGTCAGAGGAATTACCTAGAGAAGGACTTGACAGGATGGAGAATACACTCTTGCAGCTGCTTTCTGAAATCACACCAAGTCTTCATTTTTAAAAATGTTACAATAGTGCGGGTTTGAGCCACTATTACAATACACAGAATTTAAATGATGTCAGTAGCATGACTGGTGGTGCTGAGTAACTGAATTTCACTTTCTGGATTTCAGTGTGAAATGATGTAACGTATCATAGCGTTGTGTAAAAAACACTCTCATAAAAATACATTGGTTCGGGCTTCCCTGGTGGCGCAGTGGTTGAGAGTCCGCCTGCCAACGCAGGGGATGCAGGTTTGTGCCCCGGTCCGAGAAGATCCCACATCCCACGGAGCGGCTGAGCCTGTGGCCATGGCCGCTGAGCATGCGCGTTCGGAGCCTGTGGTCTGCAACGGGAGAGGTCACAACAGTTAGAGGCCCGCGTACCAAAAAACAAAAACAACAGCAGCAAAAAAAAAAAAAAAAACCCTTGGTTCTTCATCACAGCAAGTATTTTAACAATTAGCAATAGGTACACTGCAGAGTTTGGTATCAGACTTGAATTCAATGCCAGCTACTAACTAGTTATGTAACCATAGGAAACATATTCTCTTTTCTTGTTTCATTGGTTACATAGCAACTATGTCAAAGTGATATAAGGATTACATGACTTAATGCTTTACAGAGATCTAGCACAATGCTGGCCACTTCTGAACCACTCAGCAAATCTTAGCTAGGATTATACATATTTGGTCTTGTTCCTCAAAATTCATTTGCAAGTCTCCTGTTTTCTGGCCTATAATTTTCTATTCCTGATACATACGACTTCAAATTTCTGTTACTTTTAGGGCAGCAGGATCTTGTTATCAAATTTGCCACAAGAGTGTTACAATGAAGATAATCAACTCATCTTTTATACTGGACAGGGATGTACAACATATTAACAACCACAAAAATTGGTCTAGAATAGTGGTCTGAATACTTTTTCTTTAAAGATCCTTCCTTATAGTGAATATATTCGGTTTGGGGGGTGGGATCATGCAGTCTGTGTCACAACTACGCACATCTGACATTGCAATTCAAGTGTAGCTATAGACAATGTTGCCCGTGAAGGAGCGTGGCCATAGTGAGCTTACAGGCAGTCGTCTGCATACCCCTGGGATAGAAATAATCTGAGAAATGGAAAATATATATATATTAAAATTGAGTAAAGAATCCACATACATTATAAATTAGATGTTTCCAACAACAGCTACAATAACAAAACAAGATAAAATAGCCCAAATCTTCAATTTTTTTAAAATGACTTTACAACCAATCAGACATTTTTTCAGGAAAATAAAATACATTCTCAGTATTTCAAACAGAAAGGGATTTAATACAGGGAGAAAGAGATTTTGAAAGGGTTTGGGAAGTGAAAGTCAAAGTAAAAGGCCCCTGACTTTCCAATAATCTGGGAAAGACAGAATCATAAAAAATAATCGTTCCTAATCTCAGCTGCCTGCAACATCTAAGTAGCCTGATTTATAGGGGGATACCTGGGCCAGTGTGCAACCTGTTGTCTGCCCTCTGCTGAAACGCTTGTATTTGCTTAATTCCTTTCTGTTGCCACCTTCCACATTTTAAGAAAAAGCCTTTTATTAGTAGAATCCAAGCCAGATATCTGCTGCTGAGAGAATATGGAAAATGCAGTTTCCATGATTCTTACTCCTGATGTACAGAGATGATCTTAGAAGGATAAAAATGTTACGAAGTAGGGACAGGTAATAGCTAGCCCAATATTAATCACAGGGAAAAGGAAGACAACAGGTTTTGAAGGTAATGGATGCTTTGACACTGATAAGATAATGGCTTGAGTATTTGAGGCTGGAACGTGTAAACATTAAAAGTCATTTCAAGTTAAATAATCGTAAAATGAAATTATAGCTGAGAACAATACACTTATTTATTTTTCTGAAAACAAGGAATATGTTTGTCATCACCAAGTGGAACCAAAATACTTTGTTTTGGTATTTAAAATGGCCATGGTTATGAGAAAAAAAAATATATATATATATATTTTTTTTCGGTACGTGGGCCTCTTACTGTTGTGGCCTCTCTCGTTGCGGAGCACAGGCTCCAGACGCGCAGGCTCAGGGGCCGTGGCTCACGGGCCCAGCCGCTCTGCGGCTTGTGGGATCTTCCTGGACCAGGGCAGGAACCCGTGTCCCCTGCATCGGCAGGTGGACTCTCAACCACTGCACCACCAGGGAAGCCCAGATAAAAATATTTAAAGGAATTGTTTCATCTTATAGACAAAAAGAGTTTTCCAAAGTTAAAAAAAAAAAATGGTAGATGAAGAGTCCAATAAATTAAAGAGTGTTCAGGGTGGGGGAAGATATGAGGTTAATACTTTATTTGGAGATGATCCCAGAAAGCTAATGTGAAAAAGCTGGAAAAGTGTGTCAGAGGAGAACAAGTTAGCAATACAAGAGTGCATTTTAAATTTCCCTGCTGTGGGCAACAGGGCAGGACTCAGTCAAAGTGTTCTGAAAAGTACAGTGTGCTTTGCAGAACTGTCTGCTTGAAAGACTACATAATCCATCAGTTCCCACCTCCTGCTGGTCTAAGACACTCCCAAGGGCAGTAACTCCAGAATCCCCAGGCTCAAGTGCATTTGGGCCAAGTAGGAGAAGGGCCAGAGGCAGAAAGACCCATGCCTGAGGTGTCATGCTGTGAATTCTGGATAAGCCTGCCTTATCTGACTTGCACAGAGCCGTCCACCCTGGCTACTGTTGAAATCAGAGGTCCACTAAGGAGATTTGTCCCAGAGACATAGAGAGGATAGTACCATTTACCCCTCACACTGCTCAAATTCACTCATGGCGGAATGTTTACTACACATACTAGAGGCAGCCAGTTTCTGGATCTGAAAACTGGTGCAGATCTGAAAATTGACTAAAGAATCACAATTTTGCACTATGGTATCTAACATCAGTTAATTTTTATCAATATAATACATGAGAAGTAATATCTCACTGTCATTTATATTTTATTTATCTTACTATGAATATAATCTAGAATAAGGGCTAATTTTATATCTGTTCCTATGAATTTTTGTTTGTGGCTTTTACCTGTATTTTAAAACAGACTTTTTTGGGCTTCCCTGGTGGCGCAGTGGTTGAGAGTCCGCCTGCCGATGCAGGGGACACGGGTTCGTGCCCCGGTCCGGGAAGATCCCACATGCCGCGGAGCGGCTGGGCCCGTGAGCCATGGCCGCTGAGCCTGCGCGTCCGGAGCCTGTGCTGCGCAACGGGAGAGGCCACGACAGTGAGAGGCCCGCGTACCGCAAAAAAAAAAAAAAAAAAAAAAAAAAAACAGACTTTTGACAGCAGATCATGAGGATTTTGTTGTTTTTTTCTTTTTATGTTGTACAGATTGCCACTTTGTCTATGACCTACATAGCAAATATATTCTCCTAATTTGTCACCTTTCTTTTGACTGTTTATGGTGTTTTTTGACACAATGCAAACACCTAAAAAATATAAGTAAATTTCTCAGCCTCTTTTTTCATTGCATTTGGACTTTGAGGCACAGTTTTCCGAGCTTTCCCAATACATTTAATAGTATTTGTGCACTCGACCCGTCTTGAACTAAGAGTAGTTAAAATCTTTTGTTAATGTATTCTGTCAGTTTCTCACTGTGTTTCCTATATCATCTGTTTATAGGGAGCATTCTTCTTCGTTTGGCCCACAGATCTTCAAAATCATTATATCCACAGTAAAATGGGGCTTTCCACATTCTAAAGTTTCTTTCTTTCTCTTTTATTCATTTTGGCCTCAGCTTTATCCTACATGACAATAGGATCACCACCTGTACTTTTGTTTACTGTATCTAGTTGCCTGGATGCCTTTACCCACAGAGCAAAATCTCTGGCCTGGATCCCTGTAACAGTATCCTAACTGGTCTTTCATGTGCCACCCTTGGCTCCTACAGTTTGCTTCCAGCACAGCATCAGAAGCATCCTTGTAAAAGGTAAATACAGTGTGTCATTTCTCTGTTCAAAGGTTTGCAATGGCTCCCCCTGTCACTCGGAGTAAAACTCAAATTCCTAACAATGGCTTACAATGTCCTAAGCGCTTTTGACTCCAGTACATGTCGGGCATCTTCTCTTCTCTCCCTCCTCCATCCACACCAGCCATGCTGTCACCTCAGAGTCTTTACACCAGCTATTCCTCCCAGCTGAGATGTCGCTCAAGTATCTAAATGGCTAACGTCCTTGATAACTCAAGTTCTTTGCTGCAGTATGAAATTGGAATCCTTCCCTGGGGACACCAGTTTAGATTACAACATAACCCCCAAGCTCTCTTACCATGCTCTACACTCGCTCATTTATTATGTTTATTGTTAGTGTGCCTTTCCCTACCAGAATGGTAGCACCATGAGAACAGGGATCTGGTGTGTCCTAAGAACCTAGGATGATGCCAGCACACAGTATGGCCTTCATATATTGTTGAACAAAGGTCTTTGTCTTTCTCTCTCTAATCTTACATCATACAGATACATTCTCTTCAATAGCGCCAGAGAGATCTTTCAAAATATAATCAAACCACCCTATACGCTTTGCTTAAAGCCTTTTTAGTGACTTCTCATCACCTTCAAAATGAAACTTAAACTCCCCTCCCCCCAGGAGCAAGGCTTTTCATGCTTTCTTCCCAGATACTCTAATTTTTCACAATTCCCCTCTCACATCCTGAATTTCAGCAGAGATAAATCACTTACATTTCCCCAGATATGCTATGGTCACATTTCTGTGTCCCTGCCTTTAGGTAGGGTGGCTATATAATTTATCGTCCAAACCAGAGCACTTCTGAGAGTTAAAGGGGATATTATTAATAAGTGTAAAATGAGACCGCCCCTGACAAAGAGGAATGAATGGTCAGTCACTTTATCCTTAGGCTTTCTGCATGAAATACCCTTCCTAATTTCCTTGCCTGATTCTTTCAAAACATCTTTCATGTTTCAGTCACTAATGAAATCCCCAAGTAGGCCTTGTTTTATCCCTGGTCCAGACCATTTCTCCTTCCTTCATACCTGATGATACCAATCACACATTTATCCTCATCACCGTACTTCTCTGGGTGCCCGAGACTGTGAGGGTGCTCACTGAAGCAAGAACCATACTAGTTATGCCTCTATCCCTGGCACTAGGTACACTGTGTCCAAATAGTAGTTAACAATCGTATAATATTGCAAGATGGTAAACCTAGGAGTTGAGTTTTGGGCTGTGGAGCCATATTAGTGGGTTTAGATTGTGGCTTTATCAAATACCAGTTGTGTAATCTTAGGCGATTGTGGAGATCAAATGAGGTAGTCCTGAAATGAGAAGTCAAAATAATGTAAGGACTCAGTAAACCTTAAATAGTCCAGCAGTAATTCAATAAAAAAGTCACTGTATGAGGGACTTCCCTGGTGGCTCAATGGTTAAGAATCCGCTTGCTGGGCTTCCCTGGTGGCACGGTGGTTAAGAGTCTGCCTGCCAATGCAGGGGACATGGGTTTGCGCCCTCGTCTGGGAAGATCCCACATGCTGCAGAGCAACGAAGAGTAGCCCCCGGCTCGCCGCAACTATAGAAAGCCTGCGCGCAGCAATGAAGACACAAAGCAGGCAAAAATAAATGAATAAACAAATAAATAAATTTAAAAAAAAAAAGAATCTGCTTGCCAATGCAGGGGGCACGGGTTCAAGCCCTGGTCCTGGAAGATCCCACATGCCGTGGGCAACTAAGCCCATGCGCTGCAACTACTGAGCCTGGGATCTAGAGCCTGCAAGCCACAACAACTGAGCCTGCTCTCCACAACTACTGAAGCCTGCATGCCTAGAGCCCATGCTCCGTAACAAGAGAAGCCACTGTAATGAGAAGCCCCGCACCACAATGAAGAGTAGCCTCCGCTCACCGCACCAAGAGAAGACCTGCGCACAGCAACGCAGACCCAAAACAGTCAACGATAAATAAATTTATAAAAAAAAAATCACTGTATGAATAACTGGCTTACCAAAATAAACATAAATCACACTAATATTACAACTAATATTCTCCCTGGATTCTAAGGTATAAAAATACACATAGCATTTTACTTGATTCCTCCCTCCAAGAAACTCATCAGGAAGAAATAGCATATATGTCTCATTGTTCTCAACTTAGAATGAGGAAACTTATTCACAGGGTTGAATGAGCTGTCCAGAAATGGGAGCTTCTATGTGACTTAGATGCATCTCACTCATATGTCTCCACACTTGACCACGTGCTCTCTCTGCTGAAAATCTTTTCCCCGTCTTCCTGCCAATCTCCACAATGCTTCATATGAGACACCACCTCCTCCAGACCTTCTTTGCCAGTTTGCCCCCTGCCTTGTCTAAAGCCCAGTCAGGTGACCCTCTCCTGGGCAACACAGTCAGGGGATTGATTACTTTGCATCACACTCTGCTGGTCTACCTGCTCACCTCTTTACCTGTCAGGACTACGAACCTCTCCAGGCCAGGAATTCTGTCTTCACAGGATGTGACTTTAGGAACTAAAGTAGGAGCGAACCACCATGCTTGAAATATATCAGCTGCTCAAAAGTATTCCTCAATCCAAACACAACCCTAAATCTAGTGACTTTCCAATATTCTCAGTGGCTTTTGAAAATCAGCCTTAGAAATTTTTGCTACAAAAAAAAAGAGCATGTTGAAACCAAAGTAAACTAGGTTTTAATGAAGAAACATTAATTTGAAAGCTCATACTGGCATTTATTACATACTTGTTCTGTACCAAGCACTGTGCTAAGGACACCACATCAGATGATTTTCCATTTCTGACTAACAGTAACCCTATGGGCTAAGTTCTGTTACAACTCCCATTTTACACAGGAAGAAAATGTATTTAGACCATTCTTCATATTTTGTGTGTTGTGTACCTACAAAACTTTAGATCTAGATAATAGAAAATTTTTTAAAAATGCAGTCCTTATATATATATATATATCTTATAATTATATCTTATATATTTATCTCAGTAAAGTCAACTGACGATACATTTGGGAGAATATCAGAATGAAATACAAATCCGTGTTACTCCTAGTTTCTTATTTACATAATGAAAAGGTTTATTTTCTACATAGCACATTACAAAATAAATTCCTCTTCAAATTATTTTATATAGATGGTTCACTCATATAGTTTTGTTCTCCAAACTTATCTTGTAATATATATTTCCATAATAGCTAATATTGAATACACAATTTTTCTTTTCAAAGACATTGCTTTGATCTTTCCATGATTCTTAGTCTACTCTTATAAATAGCTTTATTCTTCTAAGATTTCAAAAACCAAATTTAAGTTTTCCTCTATTTTTACAATATAAAATATCTGAGTTCCTGAAAATAGAAACAGTATTAATAATATATTAATTGGCATTTATTTTCATAGACATTTCAGCGTGGTCCACCTAATACTCTTGGCATGCACAACTTCATGTCTATTTGTAAGATTTTATGAAATGTGGACATGCCTCAGAACACCCTTAACTTGTTTGCCCTCAGCTCATGTGAAATTTGAATCTGCTTACATAAAGCCATATGGGTTGCTGCCAGCAGATACAGAAGGCTGTAGTAATCATCTTTGCTGAGTACCATGACTATTACTATTACAAGAACCAACTTTTCTTACATTGCAGTGAGTTAAAAAATGCTTCTGGAATTTAATTTGAACGTGACATCTGACTGTTCTTTCTTATATGGATTCAAATTACTTGGAGAGTCTTCCTAGGGCAACAAGTCAGCCTCATAATTTCTTCCTTGGTTTGCTGTGGTTCTCTCTAGGCTTTCCCCGACCCCCCTTCAATACTGTGAATAAGTTTGGGGCTTCCAGGAAAAGGGAAAATTAAATACTAGCATTTCCTATGGCCTCTGTCTCTGTGTCTTTGGTCTCTTAGTTCTTATATTCCAGCAGTTTAATTGTTTAATGATATTTAGAAAACATAAATTAATTTTGAAAATCCAAAGCATTGTCATGGCTTTATAAATCCTTCAGAAATCCAGGATTAATGTGGTTGCCACTGCTGCTGCAAGAACTTCTGACAATTAGAAAATGAGAAAAACAAAGAGGAAAACAAACCATTTGTTCCAAAACATAAGAGTGAAGACAGGAAATTCGGTTTTGGTGGCTCTTGAATTTTATGTACTGTTGTTTAGGTTCAAATTTATTAAATATATATATATACATATATATATATATATGTTTTAAAACCTACAAGTATCAATTAACTAACATGCTATATGAAATCTCACAAAAGCATAAATACAAATTATGTGAACATTAATTAAGTAGATTAAAAACGTGTCATTTTTAATCATTTGAGCACATGTGCATGCCCTTACTTTAGGAAAGACTTAAACCTGTGAAGCTATGTGTGTCTGTGTATGTGTGTGTATAATTAATCTTGATTTGTTATTCTAAAGGTCCATCTCTGGTCATTGTTTAGTAATGAGAAAGTTATGTTGATTATTATTTCTTACTTGGGAGAGGGATCTATTTAAAGGTCCCACCTTCTTATATTTCAGGGAAGAATACTTATAAGAGGATATTTAAATATTTACAAAATGCCAAAGCCCTATAAAATAAAAGTTATTGCATTTCTATTTGACAATAATATTTAAGTCATACTAAAACTGACTTTCTAACTGTGTGTGTGTATGCTGCCAGTTTAACTGCCTTATTTTCACTCTTCTATTAAAGCAACCAATTGTTCAATTCTGTTAACTGGCTTTTAAAATGTCTTTATAAAATTCGACCAGTGGGATTATTGAAATGTTCAATGGCTGAGAAAACTTGTTAAAACAATTTTTGCGGCATCATTATACAGTATGATCTCATATTGCATAATAAATTCAGTAGATGAAACTTTCAATACATATTTCTAAAACAATTTTAAGAAACAAAAGAAAGATGGATTTATCTAGCCAGAAAATGGCAACCATAGAGAAAAACATAATGAGGTTTTTTTTTTTTTTTTTGTGAGATGGAACCTGCACTTAAAGTGGAGGTTTTGAGTATTTCACTCATTCCACAAATGTTAATTAATTATAATCATATTGTTATCATAGTAACATATTTATTAATGACCCATAGAATAATTTATTTAATACAAACTGTCTTAGGTAAAAGACCAATCTATAATTCAGATAAAAGCTGGGACACTATGAGTGAAATGTGGACTGAAGGAGCCCTGCATTCTAGGGGGTTTCCTCATTCCCAGACATAACTGCACAAAACTCTAAAAAGTCAAAATTTTATAATCACATGTGAGTCAATGTTATTGACCTTTGATAAGATCACAGATATTTTCAGTTTTAAATATCAAAAAACGTGTAGTCCAAATATGATACAAAGTAGACTCCCTTTGACTTGATGTGCAATTTTATACACCTCCTTTCCCTCCAGTAAAATATATTAAAATAGTGCATCATTTAAAATATATTATAAGCATTATTTATTTATCCATCTATCAGGAACTAATCATTTTTAATTAAAGTTAAAACATTTTAAGTGTAAACCTGAATAAATTTGTATTATCAAACACACTCAAATTATATAAAAGCTTTTATAGAAACTCCCTGTAAAATATTTACTTTTCTGTCACTTATAAGTGAAAACAATGTAGATAATGGACGTATAGAAAGATATCACCTTTCTGAGACACAATATTGAGATCACCTGGCATAAATTTAAAAATATTACAAGTCAATAACTGATTGGCATATATGAAAAAAATATTTCATAGTGCAATATTTCCTTGACCACACCTAGATGGATTTGTTCCATAAATATAAAATATTTATTTTTGATATTGCTATTATTTTTGATGTTGCTTTTTTCATGAGGAAATCTATAATACTATCACATTTAATTTTGCAGGCCTATGAATTTCAAGTTTGTGATGTTGGAAATGGCAAAAGGAAGAGATATCTGGCTAATTTTGATTTGAATTTATATTAAAAAATATTTCTAATTGCATATTTACTGTCATTTTCTGTGAGATAGAACCTCTCGAGTGTCACTGGAGAAAGTAAGCTATATTCTTGGGGGTTTTCAATAGTTCTAAGAAAGAAAAGAAAGGATAAGAGAAGAGAAGCGCTTCCATTCTAGGAAAGAGACAACAGAGGAAAGAAAGGAAAAGCACAGAAAAAGAAAGAATGAGATAACATTCAGGATGTTTCTTCCTTGCCTCAGATCCCAGGTATATTCAATCTCCTGGGATGCACAGGATTAGAACCTTCTTGAAGAATAAAGTGAATGCTTGAACATGATCATCAACTTTATGTGAAAAAAGGAAACATTTTTATAAATAAAAAAATGTAAAGTAAATCCCATTGGAAAAAAAAAAGTTCTGACTAATAACCCACATATGAAGTACACAGGAAAAAGTTAAAATGTAGAGAACTCTTCATGGACTAAGATATAGAGAAAGGAACATTAAAAACTCAGTGTGAAATTCTTAATTTCCTTTAAAGATGAATGAAAATGTACACTAGTAGGTGTTGGTGGATTATTAAGTATTAATTCAATGATTTATTTTAATCTTAATGAAATATTATTTTAAGCCTCTTGGATTGGCAATGCTTTTTAAAAGTCAGATAATATTAACATTGGTGAGTAAATATAGCCATTGAGAATCTCATACATTGCTAGAGGGAGACTAAATTGATACAACTACTTTGGACAATTTTATGTTATTCTGTAAAGCTCAAAATGAACATACTCAAGATATAACACTAGTCGGTATACATTCAAAAAATACGATGGTACAAGTGTACCAAAAGCCCTTTAAAAGATATATATTCACAGGTTTTGAAAATAAAAGTTGTTTGTAATGAACCCAAAGATTTAAAAAAGAGATAATTAAGCAATCTACAAATAGTAGAATGAAAAAATCACTTAATGTCAGTGTTCATACAAGGGGATTTTATACCATAGTGAATATGAACTATGGCTTTATGCCTTACTATGGATGAAGTTCAAAGTGAAAAATCTAATGTACACCATGTACACAGAGCTCAAAAATAGAAAAGAACCTACTTTTAAAGTGTTTTATTTATATACACTTTTATGTCCTAATACTCTATTTAAAATTAAGGAAAGGGTAAACACAAAATACAGAATAGTATTTACACTTGTTGGAGGAGGGAAAGGATGATATTAGAGAAGGGTCTACAGGTGCCTTTAACACTCTGTATCTGAAGCTGGATGTTAAGTACAAAGAAGTTCACTTTATATTTTTACCACAAAACATGTTATGTATTTGAATTTGTTCAGTACTTCACAATAAGAACAGGCTTTTTAAGAGGAATATATTTATTTTTTTTGATTGGAGTATAATAGCTTTACAATGTTACGTTAGTTTTTTTTTTTTTTTTTTTTTTTTTTTTTTTTTTTTTAAGTGCAGGCATTGAGGAAGCCCAGCTCAATATCTTTCAGTATTTGTATGTTTTGAGGAATGAAAGGTGTGGTTGGACCAGGCTGAGTTAGCAGTCAGCCGCTCTGGTGGCTGAAGTTCCTCATCCTAATGGCTCATCCCAATGGTTCAAGGAGCTTTGGGAGGTGCAGACTCCAGGCTCCACTCCAGCCTACTACATCCTGCACTTCAGAGATAGCCCCAGGGCCTGTGTTTCTCAGAAGCTCCCCAAATGATGCATGTCAGCAGTCAGATCTGTAAATTGCTTATTTTTACTACCAAGGTACTGCTTTTACATCTTTAAGTTTTACTTGTATGAATCTGAAATGTGTATAACAGTGTGTTAAATACTACAAAGGATAGTAGGATTAATTTAGAGTAATGCCTTTGTTTGGAAACAAAGGACCCAAAGACAAGTATGAATGTATTCAGGAGTGTTAATGAGTAAGAATAGGATTATTCTTTTTTTTTTTAAGCTTAAACTGTATTATTAACATTTGCCACAGCAATTTCTATTTGTTTTTAGGTCAAGTTGGTATATAACACTACATTAGTTTCAGGTGTACAACGTAATAACCACAATAAGTCTAGTTGCTGTCTGTCAACCACACAACTGACCTCCTTCACCCATTTAGCCCACTCTCCAAGCCCATTAATCTCTGATAACCACCAATTTGTTCTCTGTATCTAGGAGTATTGTTTTGTTTTGTTTATTGACTTGTTTGGCTTTTTAGATTCCACCTTTAAATGAAATCATGTGATATTTATCTTTCTCTGACTTACTTCACTTAGCATTATACCCTCAAGTTCCATCTATGTTGTCCCAAATGGCAATATTTCTTTCCTTTTTATGACTGAGTAGTATTCCATTGTGATATATATATATATATATATGTATATATATATATATATATATGTCACATCTTCTTTACCTATTCATCAATCAGTGTGTACTTAGGTTGTTTCCATATCTTGGCTATTGTAAATAATGCTGCAATTAACATAGCTGTGCATATATCTTTGCAAGTTAGTATTTTTATTTTCTTTGGAAAAATACCAAGAAGTGGAATTGTTGGATAATTTGGTAGCTCTCTTTCAAATATTTAAGGAATCTCCATACTGTTTTCCATAGTTGATGCAGGAATTTACATTCCCACCAACAGTATATGAGGGTTTCCTATTCTCTGCACCTTTGCCAACACTTGTCATTTCTTGTCTTTTGATAATAACCATTCTAACAAGCGTGAGGTGATATTTCATTGTGATTTTGATTTGTTTTTCCCTGATTAGTGATGTTGGACATCTTTTCACGTGACTGTCGGCCATCTGTATGTCTTCTTTGAAAAATGTCTATTTCAAACTTCTGCTCAGTTTTTAATAAGATTTTTTTTGCTATTGATTTATTTGTATATTTACATAATTTGGATATCATCCCCTTATCAGATATGTAATTCACAAATATTTTCCCCCATTAAACAGGATGGCTTTTCATTTGTTGGTGGTTTGGTTTGTTATGCAGAAGCTTTTTATTTTTATGTAGTCCAACTGGTTTATTTTTGCTTTAGTTGTGTTTGCTTTGGGGGTCAGATCCAAAAGTTCCACATAAACACCAATGTCAAGGAAGTTACTCCCTATATTTCTTCTAAAAGTTTTATGGTTTCAGGTCTTACATCTAAGTCTTTAATTCATTTTGAGTTAATTTATGCATATGGTGTAAGACAGGGATCCAGTTTCATTCTTTTGCACATGTCTATACAGTTTTTCCAATACCCTTTATTGCAGTATCTATTATCTATCCTTTCCCCATTGTATACTCTTGTTTCTTTGTCATAAATTAATTGACCATATATGTGTGGGTTTATTTCTGGACTCTCTATTCTGTTTTATTGATCTATGTGTCTGTTTTTATGCCAGTATCATACTGCTTTGACTACTGTAGTTTTGTAGTATAGTTTGAAATCAGGGAGCATGATTCCTCCAGCTTTGTTCTTCTTTCTCAAGATTGCTTTGGCTATTCAGGGTCTTTTGTGGTTCCATACAAATTTTACAATTATTTGTCCTAGTTCTTTGAAATATGCCATTGATATTTTGGTATGGATTGCATGAAATCTGTAGATTTCTTTGGCTAGTATGAACATTTTAACAATAGTAATTGTAATCTATGAGTACAGAATATCCTTTCATATATCTGTGTCATTCAATTTCCTTTACGAGTGTTTTATAGTTTTCAGTATACAGGTCTTCTACCTCCTTGGTTAAAATTATTTCTAGGTATTTTATTCTTTTTGATGAAATTGTAAATGAGATTTTTGTCTTCATTTCTCTTTTGATATTTCATTATTACTACATAGAAATTAAACAGATTTCTGGATGTTTATTTTGTATTCTGCAACTTCATTAAATTCATTTATTAGTTTTAACAGATTTTTGGTGACATCTTTAAGGTTTTCTACATATTGTATGATGCTATCTGCAAATAGTGACAGTTTTTTTTTTTCCTTTCCAATTTGGATGGCCTATCTTTCTTTCTTTTTCTTTCTTTCTTTCTTTCTTTCTTTCTTTCTTTCTTTCTTTCTTTCTTTCTTTCTCTTTCTTTCTTTCTTTCTTTCTTTCTTTCTTTCTTTCTTTCTTTCTTTCTTTCTTTCTTTCTTTCTTTCTTTCTTTCCTTTCTTTCTTTCTTGTCTAATTTTTGTGGTTAGGATTTCCAATACTATGTTGATTAAAACTGGTGACAGCAGACATTCTTGTTCTGTTTTGTTTTGTTTTTCCTGATATTAGAGGAAAAACTGTCAGCTTTGCATTGTTAAATATGATATTAGCTATAGTTTTGTCATATGTGGCTTTTATTATGTTGAGGTACATTCCTTCTATGCTCACTTTGTTGAGAGTTTTTATCATAAAGGAGATGATCATATGATTTTAATCTTTCATTTTTTTAATGTGGTATATCACATTGATTGATTTATTGATGTTGAACCATTCTTGTATCCCAGGGTTATATATCTTACTTGATCATGGTATTTTATCCTTTTAGTATATTGTTGGATTCAATCTGCTAATATTTTGTTGAGGATTTCTGCATCTATTTTCATCAGGTATATTGACCTGTAGTTTCCTTTTTTGTTGTGTTCTTGTCTGGTTTTGATAACAGGTTAACGCTGGCCTTATAAAATGAATTTGGAAGTGTTCCCTCCTCTTCAATTTTTTGGTAGAGTTTGAGAAGTATAGCTATTAAATCTTCTTTGAATATTAGTAAACTTCACCAGGGAAGCCATCTGTTCCTGGACTTTCATTTGTTGGGAAGTTTTTGGTTCAATATCCTTACCAGTAATTGGTCTATTTAGATTTTCTACTCTATCATGATTCAGCCTTGGAAGATCATATGTCACTAGGAATCCCTTTCTTTTAAGTTGTCCTATTTGTTGGTGTATGATTGTTCATAGTAGTCTCTTATGATCCTTTGTTTTCCTGTCATGTTTGGTGTAATTTTTTTTTCTTTCAATTTTGATTTCATTTGAGCCCTTTTTTTTTCCTTGGTGAGTCTCACTAAAGGTTTTTCCAATTTTGTTTGTCTTTCCAATGAACAAATTCTTAGACTCACTGATCTTTTCTATTGTTTTTCTTCAGTCCCTATCTCATTTATTTCTATTTTGATCTTTATTATTTCCTTCCTTCTACTAACTTTGGGCTTTATTTTTTGTTTGTTTGTTTTTTCTAGTTCCTTTAGGTATAATGTTAGATTGCTTATTTGAGATTTGTCTTATTTCTTGAGGTAGGGCTGTATTACTATAAACTTTCCTCTTAGAACTGCTTTTATTACATGCCATAGATTTTGGAATGTTTTGTTTCTATTTTCATTTGTCTCAAGGTATTTTACAACAGCAGGTTCTCTTTCTCTTCTTGATGGAAGGTGGGCACCAGACTGCTGGAAAAGCTTTATCTCACACTCTCTTGAGGACTCATTGTGTGAGGGCAGAGCACCCCAGATTTTACAACAATGATCACCTGGCTATGGCTAAACCTGGGGGTCATCAAGGAAATCAGCTTCTTCTCCTTAGTTTCTCCATTGCATCTTTATCATCCCTAAGATCAAGCCCTGGATGATAGGAGTGTTGGTATCCTGGGGTTGCATTTCAGGATACCACTTTGCACAAATATCTGTAAATGATGCCAAACTCATAAGACAAAATCAACTAAGAATACATTTGTTTACAGATAGGATAGGGGACATAATCTGTCATCATATTCTTGTCCAGCTAAATCCATAAACCCAGATTCACCAGTTTTCCATCTGCTATAACTTTTCCAGAATCATTGTCAAAAAGAGTGGGGATGTATTCTCCAGGAAATGCACTGGTTGTGTAACTAATCAGTAGGCAAGTCTTACCTGCAGCTCCAGCCTCCAACCTCCACACACTTCACGGCCTCTCTCAGGGCTGTGGTGGCTGCTGCAGTGCTTGAATGCTGAGATGAGAAGCGGCAAGCCCTGATGCCAGGACCACTGTCCATGCCACCTCCTTCTCCAGCTAACATCAGAAAGCCTAATCTCAGTAGCCACCACCAGTCAAATATGGGTAGAACTGTTCTTTAACTGTGAACAGATAGGTTTCTTATTCAACTAAATAATGAGACTAGCTGTGATCATGGGAGTCACTTAACCTCCCTGACCCTATCTTTCTTCTTATTTAAATTCATGTATTTTGCTCTATCATTTTTATATTCTAAGATAAAAGCCATATGGTTAAGCAACAGAAGTAAATATAAAGTTCATAGGTTATTGTTCATTTAAATTCCTTATCTTTATGTAGTTTATGGATCTAATTATGACTTTCTAATCTACACTGTCAGAATATTTAGTCTTATTTTTGAAGCAAGGTTGTCTAGGAACTGTGTCTTTTTATTTTCTTAAAAATGGCAAATCTTGACTAGGTTATATATTATTCTGAATAACCACAGTAGACTAAAACACATCATTTCACAATTCACCCAAACACCATATTCTTTGTACTGAGGATTGCTGGAGTGGCTTTTCCAAAGGTTTTAGAATTTTCCAGTCATTTCCATGACAGTATATTCAGTGAAGACAAACCACAGCCCAAAGATCAAATCCATTCAGCCATTATTTTTTGTGAATTAAGTTTTATTGGAACTTACCCATGCCCATTAATTTGGGTAATGCCTATGGTTGCCCTACAATGGCAGAGTTGACTAGTTAAGATGGAACCTATCTGATATGCCAAGACCAAAATATATGTAGCCTTCTACAGAAAAATTTTGCTAATACTGGAATTATCAATGTTCTCATAAACTGATCTGTCAAAAGGTAGTCAGGATTCTCAATCAAATTCTATTACAGTTAATAGTGCATTAAACTAAATAAAAATCAGGTACTTAAGAAAGGAGTCTGCAAAATGCAATATTTATGATACAATGTGTGAATACTCAGCATCATGTGATCTTCTTGGAACCTACTTAAAAAAGTAAATGAAATTTTATATGTTGAAATACCTAAATGATTAAAAAATGTAATTATCTTTGCTTATTCTTAAATGTTTTTGATTTTTTAATTAGGATCCTTATTAAAAGATGTTGACTGATAATTTCAATGACAAAGTAAGTAAGTTGAAAATTTTTAATTATTTGAAAAGTTAAGTGATTTTTATTGGTAGTAGAGACATAAAAAGATCAAAATAGTTTCTCCTTTACAATAGTATTTAAATTTTTGAACATTTTATTAAATTTAACATGTATATAGAAAAGTGGATGAATCAATAAGGTGAATGAATTTTTACAAACTGAACACACCAATGTAACTAACATCCAGATTAAAAACAATTTTTTTTGTTTCCCAGTGTATATAAAGTTATGTTTACTTTATACTATAGTGTATTAAGTGTGCAATAACATTGTGTCTAAGAAAATCCAATGTACATACCTTAACAAATTCTTTATTGCTAAGAAATAACCATCATCTGAGCATTCAGCAAGTTGTAATGATTTTGCTGGTGTAGCGTCTTGCCTCCATACCGAGGGCTGTTGATTGATTAGGGTGGTGATTGCTTCAGGTTGAGGTGGCTGTAGCAATTTCTTAAAATAAGACAACAAAGAAGTTTCCTGCATCAATTGACTCTTCACTTGAACACTTAGAGGCCATTGCAGAGTTATTAATTGGCCTGATTTCAATATTGCTCTGTCTCAAGGAATAGGAAGGCCTGAGGATAGAGAGAGAGATGGGGAACCACCAGTTGGTGGAGTAGTCAGAACACACAACATTTATCAATTTAAGTTCACCATTTTATATACGTGTGATTCATGACATTCCCAAACAATTACAATAGTCACATCAAGATCACTGAATCGCAGATCATCATAACAAATATAATAATAATGAAAAGTTTGTAATATTATGAGAATCACCAAAAGGTGACAGGGAGACAAGAAGTGAGCGAATCCTTTTGGATAAATGACCCTGATAGACTTGTTCAATGCAGAACTGCCATAAATCTTTAATTTTAGAAAAACACAATTCTGCAAAGAGTGACAAGGCACAAATTGCAAGATTTCACATTTATGTGAATGTTCACCCCAACCATTAGTCTACCATATAATCAATGTTTCCATCATGCATATGCAGTGATCTTTATTTTTCCACATAAGACAGAAATAAAAACTAAATTCCCACCAACACTGTAGGAGGGTTGCCTTTTCTCCACATCTTCTCCAGCATTTATTATTTATAGACTTTTTGATGATGAGCATTCTGACTGGTTGAGGTGATACCTCACTGTAGTTTTGATTTTCATTTCTCTAATAATTAGCAATGGGGAGCATCTTTTTTATGTGTCTGTTGGTCATCTGTATGTCTTATTTGGAGAAATGTCTATTTATGTCCTCTGCCCCTTTTTTTTGATTCGGTTGTTTGTTTTTTTTTTTGATATTGAGCTGTATGAGCTGTTTGTATACTTTGGAGATTAATCTCTTGTTGCTCACATTGTTTGCAGGTATTTTCTCCCATTCTGTAAGTTGTCTTTTCATTTTGTTTATGGTTCTTTGCTGTGCAAAAGCTCTTAAGTTTAATTAGGTTGCATCAAATGGGAAGTTTTTTAAGAGTACCATTTCAGCATTTCTGAAATGATTGTAGGGAAGTAAACTAGATCTTTATAGTTACTAAAAGAAAGTTTAAATTTTTAAATGTTGCAGAATATTGACCTCCCCATTGCCATCTAATTTCTGGATAATTTGTAAACATTTCAAAACACTCAATCAATAGCATTCCAACTATTCACAGATTAAACATTTGAAAAATCAATATCCTCTGTTATGGTTTTTCAGTGACCATAATTAAATTGCTAATTATGTACAAAAGGATGACAAAAGATTAGAAAAAACAAGAAATAAATATGACAATAGATTTTATGAAACATATAATGTAAAGCATATTTAAACTCAAACATGTAAACTATAATCTCTTCATTTTTTGAAATTTTAGGTCATATTGATTCCCTAAAATCAGGGAAAGCACAACAATTGTGTTAAGTGAGATGGAGGAATAAACCCTTCTGGAGGCAACAATTCCCAATACTGGTTGAGTTTTTGTCTTGAGCTGAAGTCATCTTTCTACCTGCCATTCTCTTCAGAGTTCCATGAATTTCTGCTCATAGAAAGACCTGAAATGGTCACTTTAAACAAGAAATAAAGTCAGACCCAGGGTGAATTTTCAAACTATATAAGAGCTTAATGTTTTTCCTGATAAAGATATTTTGAAACAATCAAAATCTTATTTAAGTATTTTTGAGGTTAAATATTAATTTCCATGGGTTTAATCAGCTATGGTAATTGAAAATATCAAAGCTTTTTAAATTAAGAGGTCCATGACCAAGAAAACTATACCTAGAAATTGTTTAAACAAGATAATATGAGATAACTAATAGATCTTGCAATCACTTTTATGAACTCAACTTGCAAAAATTGAACTAAAGAAGCACAAATTTAAAGAAACTGGAGAGGGGAGAAGACAAGAGTATTGCTTTATAAGAACTAAGGAGAAAACAAAGAAGCTGGCTGTTCACTACTCATTCAGGTTCTCAAAGGATATTGCTGTCATCTGAGACAAAAGAGATAATTCACATCACACATACTTTTAGAGAACTTTCAACAAAATTCTGCATTGGAGTTACTATCTGGGTCACAGAAACAGGAAATAAATTGAAAGTTCAGAATATTAAGCTGAATGGAATAAAAAGGTTATCACAAATACATGCTGAAAGCAATGATGTCTCAATCTAGAAACTTTATTAAGAAAAAAATTACTACAGAAAATGTCTCCAGATAACTCTTTCCCTGTTTGTTAGCTTGGATCTCTGTGGTGTTACCCTGCCAGGAACTCTGTATGTGTGTGTGTGTGTGTGTGTGTGTGTGTGTGTGTGTGTGTGTGTGTGTACATACACATGCGTGCATACACGTGTACCTGGGCACAGTACTAACTTATTACATTCATGTGCTAATGCAATTTCATATTATAGAAAATAATGTCTGCCTAAACAAGATCTTTCACACATTTCACTTTATATTTATTATTCTGATTTTTTTTCTTAAATATCTCAGGCCACCCCTTCCCACCCTCTGTGTGGTGAGTTCTTTACATTTTTCAGTATAACTGCTCTTCTGTAAGAGCACTTACAGAAGTGCTCTTCTATAACAGCACTTTAGTAAGTGCTGACACTTACTAAAGTACCTTAAAGAGACTAGTGAAAGAGACTAAAGTGACCCATAAAATGGGAATCTTTGATAGATTTAGCTCAAATCAACTTTGGCCTTTGAAATGTACCTTAGGATATGTCTGCTTATATGAATCTTATCTACAGCCAGCAGCTGAATGTCACCTCACTTGATCACACCAGACCAGAATAATCAGAGAGGGTCACATGGTTGCCATGTAAGGGTTCCTGACTTATCAAAATTTCTTTAGGCAGAAGTTCTCTCTTTTACCCCTCAATTTGTTGCAGGTTATATATGACAATATACCAAGCTCTCAAACAGCACTTACAAACATCTGAAGTTGTATCAAGCCCTGAGTATACTAACACAATTTAAATCAACAAATTGTTTTGTTTTGGGAAAGAAAAAGTTTAATCTAATAATATATGAACCTCACTGGCTAGATGCAAATAAAAATCTCAACGCGTTTTTATGCACTGCTTCCTGCACATAACAAAAGCTAACATTAAAAAATATTCTAAGATGAAAATGCTTGGAAATATGTAAAACAATTAATTAGTTGACAAGTAAAAACTATTTTTGAAGCTAAAAATGGTAACATAAACATCAGGTTAATTTGCTTAATTTTTCTATTTTAGGCATAATTTATTGTAATAGGGTATCTGGTGTGTGGTGCTGTTATATTATAATATTTGGTTCTGTATCATATTTTAGATTTTTTAATTAGTAGTCTTTATTTTTTAGAGAAGTTTTACATTTATGAAAAATTGAGAAGAGTACAGAAAGTTCCAATATAATTCCTGACCCTCACACACACATAGTTTCTCCTATTATTAACATTTTGTATTAGTGTAATATATCTGTTATAATTGGTGAGCTGATATTGATACAGTATTATTAACAAAAGTCCATAATTTGCATTAGCATTCACTCTTTGTGTTGTACATTCTACTAGTTATAACCAAAGTACAATCATATGTATTTATCATTACCGTATCATACAGAATAGTTTCACTGTCCTAAAAATACCCTGTATTCTGCCAATTCATCCCCACTTCCTTTTCCCCAAGCCCCTGGAAACTGCTGCCCTTTTTATTGTCTCTCTAGTTTTGCCTTTTCCAACATTCCATACAGTTGAATCAGACAGTATGTATCCTTTGCAGATTGGCTTTTTTCCATTTAGCAATATGCATTTAAGTGTCCTTTGTGACTTTGTGTGGCTTGATACATGGTTCATTTCTTTCTGGTTGAATAATATTCCATTGTATGGATGTACATCAATTTGTCCACTCAACAATAAAGGACATCTCGGTTGCTTCCAAATTTTGGCAATTATAAATAAAACTGCTATAAACACTTGCGTACAGGTCTTTGTGTGGGCAGTTGCTTTCAATTCATTAAATACCTGAAGCACAGCTTCTGGATCATATAGGTTTAGTTTTTTAAGACTATGTAAGACTATTTTTAGTTTTGCAAGAAACTGCCAAAGTGCCTTACAAAGTGACCATCTCATTTTGCATTCCCAGCAGCAAAGAATGAGAGTTCCTATTGCTCCATATCCTTGTCAACATTTGGTATTGCTTATGTTTTGGATTTTAGCAACTGTAAAAAGTGTTATGGTATCTCCCTGTTTTAATTTACATTTCCTTAATGACATGTGATGTTGACCATCTTTTCATATGTGTCTCAACCATGTGTATATGTTCTTCGGTGAGATGTCTGTTGAGGTCTTTGGCCCACTTTTTTTTTTTCTTTTTTGTGGTACGCAGGACTCTCACAGCTGTGGCCTCTCCCGTTGCAGAGCACAGGCTCCGGACGCACAGGCTCGGTGGCTATGGCTCACAGGCCTAGCCGCTCCGTGCCATGTGGGATCTTCCCGGACTGGGGCACGAACCCGTGTCCCCTGCAGGCGGACTCTCAACAACTGCACCACCAGGGAAGCCCTCTTTGGCCCACTTTTAAATTCAGATGTTTGCTTTCTAATTGTTGAGTTTTAGGAGTTCTTTGTATATTTGGTTTCAGTCCTTTATCAGCTATGTATTTAGCAAATATTGTCTCAGTCTGTGGTCTCACCGTTTTGCATTCTTCTAACAGTGTTTTTACAGAGCAAAAGTTTTTAATTTTATTTAAGTCCAACTTACATTTTTTTTTTTCTTTCATGGGATGTACTTTTGGTGTTGTATCTAAGAAGACATTGCCAAACCCAAGGTCACCTAAATTTTCCACTATGTTATCTTCTAGGAGTTTTATAGTTTTGTGTTTTACATTTAGGTCTATGACACATTTTGAGTTGATTTTTGTGAAGGATGTAAGGTCTATGTTTAGATTCATTTTTACATGTGAATATCCACTTGTTCCAACACTGTTTGTTGAAAAGACTCTCCTTTCTTCATTGTGTTGCCTTTGTTCCTTGTCAAAGATAAGTTGACTATATTTATGTGGTTTGGTTTCTGGACTGCCTATTCTGTTCCATTGACTTGTAGCATATTTTAGTTGTTATTATTATTTTTTTAAATTTCTGGTTCATTGTATAACACTGTACTATGACAAGAAAAATTTTTATTTTAAAATTATTTAAAGAATATTATATGCATTCTTATATAATTAGTCAGAAATCAAGAACTTCATTTTATTCTTTTTTAATTAAAAACTAATGGGTTTCTTGGGAAAGTAATATTTGCTAAACACAAATTGGCTTTATACAAAATCTTGGAATTGTCTAATCCAAGGACATGTCTATAGATTAAGATATTTATTTGCAGGTACATAGACAGTACTATAAAATAATTCAGAATAATGAAAAAAGATTTTAATTAATAGTAGTAATAACAGTAAAGTTTTCAAAATATTATTAGGTAAACAAAATTTTTCTAAGATATTTCTTTTTTAATCCCTTAAGAATGATTTTTAGTCAATGGGTTTTCAACATTTAGAGTCACAGACATTTGATAATAAATAAAAAATCTCTCTTTATATGAAAACATTGAAATTCATTCAAATTCTCTATGAAATTTGAGGAGTTGATGTTTCTTTTGAAACACATCCATGGATCCTAGGATCAGAAAAAATCAGACCAAGCACTCATAAAATATATTCTCAGAATCCAACAAAATATTTGTAAGCATTAAGTGATTTTTCTGGTTTCTGTAGTCAAATTTTGAAAATTTCAAAATTAATAAAATTCAGCAAAGTTGAGGCTTTTCTAAGGTAGTACCTCTCAGATCCTTAAATATACTAAGGTACATCATGGCTATTCAAAGGGGACATAAAGTACATAGCACTTAAAATTAAATTGAAAATGGAATCATTTTTCTCCCTTTCTTTCTTTCCTCAGAGCATCTTGCAGGAATAGTGTCGCCGGGAATATTCTAGAAAGACTGAACTATTCTAATGTTCTGTAACGTCTCTGACGAAGGCTTTGTGTAAAATTGCATGATGTGCAACCATCCTATTTGTATTTCTTCTTCCTATAGTCCTTTAGCATTTCTAGAACTACTTTAAGTTCTAATGTATATTAGGGCAATGTGGCATTTGAATTTGATAACCAGTGTTCCAGGGTACAATGGAGCTGGTGATCCTGAGAGAGAAGATTCCAGTCCTAATGCAATACCACTGAGGTAGCCTAGAGTATGCCCAATACCTCAAAACAATGACTTTTAGTATCCTTTCCTTACATTCTCAATTCTTACATATGAAAGATAAGCTATCTTATATATGAAATATTTTCCTGATTCCCAAACATGTACCTCTTCCAACAATCCTTGAATAATTGAGGGTGAATTCATTTTTTTCCTGTGCTCTATGGACTTCTGTCATTTCTCTCAAGTTGTCCCTTATGGCATATTTTTTCTGTTCTTCTCCATAATATCAATTTAGAGACAAAATTAAATTTTTATTCATTCAATTGTCCCTTGACCTTATTTCATTCAGCATCAGTGTTTCAGCTCTGAGATTTTGAGCTCCTAGTCAGAAAGTGTCATAACAATTTAGCTTGATTTTTAGAGCAGTCAATATTTCAACACACATATTTAAATAATTTATTATGCAAATTATTTTAAAAATCGATGATGCATGTCATGACATCCCCAAATATTACATGAGCTATTAAACTTATTTAGATATCTTTCAATCACTGTGGCTAGAAATTATGCTAAGATGATTTTTAAGTTCACAGCGTAGGCACTTGAGAAGTCTTATTTTAAGACCACTTTTTTGGGGGGGTTACTTTTATATAGGAAATTATTTGGGAAGCTAAGAGGTGGGTCCAGCCTTTTACCTGGTGGTAAAATAAAGAGGTGGGAAGAAAAGTTTGTGAAAACAGTTTGAGAATATTAGGAGAAATAAAAACCCATTTATCCTTCCTACTCTGTATTACATCATCAGGAATACATCAGTGTAGCTTAACATGTTTATCTTTTAAAATACACGTAATGCCTGAGAGAGAGAGATTTGTTTTTCATGTGTTTAATGTCTGTTCCTGTTGGTTTACCTGCTTATCTCATCCAATAATTGAACCTTCCTTGATGTGTCTTTTGAATCTTTGACTATAAATAACTCAATGCATGCACTGAACACATGTTTCAGTGAATGAATGAATCCCTGCCAGCTAGTTGAAAGGAAAGTTATTTGAGGATATAAATATTGAGGAGTAGGATAATTTTGACTTGGTTGATATGTAGCAATGTGAAGTATGAAGGCACTGAAACCCTCCCCTACCCCACAAAAAAAGCAAGCTATCGCCCTGTCACAGTGGCTTGGACTATTAGCCACTTTGTAAAGCTCAATAAATGTCTTTTTGACTCTGAGTAGACATGGAAATCTCAAGTTGCTCATATTAAGTTAATAAAGATAATTGCGGATAGAATAAAATGTAATAGATATGAGGGTCCAAAGGAAACAATGGAAAATTTGTGGGGAGAAGAATTTTAAAAACATAAATTGGTTTTGTTTTAAGAGCTTTTGGAGACTTCTGACAGACTATCATTATGTGAGGGGAGCAGGTGTTTTCGTTGTTTCTCTAGCTCTTGCCTTTAGTCATCTTTCAAACTTTAAAAGTGAATTACTTCACTTAAGGTGTGTAATAAAAACTCCCATTTGAATGATTAAATAATTAGAAAGAAATATATAATTGGGCAGATCTTGAAAGATACATTCTGAAATAGCTCTTAAATTGTACAAAATAATGTCTATAAATGATAAATGCTTTAAAAATGTCTTCAGTATATAAGCAAGTTTTTGGTGATTCCACTAAGGCATCTTGTCAGTCCTCTCAATTTGAACATATTCCAAAAAACAGTTGGGAAATTAAATCAGGTAGATGCAAAATCAGTATATGAACACAGATGTAAAGGAGTAAAGTGGTGTCTGTCCAAGAAGTTCATCACTCTAAAATTATTCCTTTGTTGAAATTACTCAGAACACTAAACCATGAGCTATTAAGTATATTCTGTGGGGTGCTATATAAAAGGCATTCTTATGGTAGGGATAATGCTACCCACAACATACCAGTCTATAAATTCCAGCCAAGTTAGCAAACTATTATGTGGCTCGGGAAACATGAAGTCATGCTGCAATGAATGAGTTATCTCCTTTTTACACCCTTGCCTCGGAAAGAGCAAGTGTAATATTTGACCATAAGTAAGCAAGTTCAGGATGACGTCATTGAATGAGATGTGCCAGATTTTCTGAGGAATAGAAAGTGTAATGTAACAAGCCAATAAATTCCCTGTAGAGCTTTGTTACATTTTTGTTTTTATAATTTAAGGACAGTTATTTTAATTATTTAGACGTTTGTTGAACCTAGAGCTTTCATTGTGGTAATAATTTTTAAAGCATATAAAATAAGTTTATCGTACCTACATTCAAATGTACCTGGATATTTCTTATAAGCCCTTTTTCTCCTTGTAACATAAATTATAATGTTTTTCTGGTTTGACCACTGGTATTAAACTTAATTACATGGTAAAGATGTATAAAATGGATTCCAGAATTAGCTGAGTAGACATGGAAAACATATCCTTGTCCCAGTGTTTAATTATTTCACAAATAATCGCTAGTATTTAGCCTTTTTTTGTACCTTTTTGAATAGACATTTTGTAAAGATTTTTTTCTTTTTAATAATTCACTGAGCTACATTTTTGTTTTAATTCCTGATTTGGAAAAAAAAAATGTATTCTTGAAAAGCCTTAAGGCATGAGTTTCCAAAAAGAAAAGTCAATCAAAATCTTTGACCATAAGAATCATTAGTAAAAATGGTATAGTTTTATATTTAACCCATTTGTAACCTGTTTTAAGCTTTAAAAAAGTAAAAAATAAAGACCCCCCCCCGTTTTTTTCTTTTCTTGTTTGTATCTTCTGGCACACCATCTGCTCTTTCCAATGTCCTAGCCACCGAAAATAGTCCGAGATTTTTTGTGTCACATATTCCACATCTATAACATCAGGCATATAGAAGAAATTTTTTTAACTGTAGTTGAAGGTCAAGAGAAGATTCATGTTCAGTACACCTATAATATAGTATCACTATACATATAAATGATGGCATCCAAAGGACAAAAGTTTGTCCTTCTCATTGTCACAAACCTGGGACAATGTCCACTAATGTCAAGTATGCTGTGATGTCTCAAAATATCTAGAGACCTTCACCTATGGATTGGCTTCCACATCACATTAAAAACACAAGAAACAGAATCTTATCATTTTAAATATAATTTGTCTATAATATTATTATGTACTTTGACATCACCTCAATACAAGAATTACTTTTGAAAAATGTTTGCTTCGTGGCAAAAATTAAATCCAGTCCCAAAGAATGAAGTGTTTCTATCTAAAAGCAATTCAGATATATCTTAAACAAAAGCAGTATCAGTGTTTTAAGTAGCTACTTTGACTAATACCTTTTCTAATAAATAAATTCTAATTTGTTTAAAATAAACCACCTTAAAAATCACTCTTAGAGATTATATTTTGGAATGTAAAATAAAACCAAAGAGAAAAAGACATAGGTTTGGGAAATAAAAAAGGAAGTCTCATAAATATGTGATCAAATAATTTACATAATTCTTTCGAAAAGTGATCTTTTATAAATATCTGAGAAGCAACAGAGTCCAGTGGCTGGGAGAGCAGAGTGAGGCCAGGCTACCTGTGTTTAAATGTGGGCTCTGATAGTAACTCTATGACCTTGGACAAGTTACCCAAACTATGTGCCTCAGTTTCCTGATCTGTTGTACAATGGATGTACTGATAGAACTTATTTTGTTGTCAGAAAGATTAAATAAGTTAATAATTAAAGCATTTATATATACTCATATAAGAGCAATTTCTAGCATAAGAGTAGTTCTTCCTTTTTCTTTTCCATTATAGTTTATTATAAGATATTGAATATAGTTCCCTGTGCTATACAGCAAATTTTTGCTCTTTATATATTTTATATATAGTAGTGTGCATCTGTTAATCCCATACTCCCAATTTATCTCTCCCACCCACTTCTCCTTTGGTTACCATAAGTTTGTTTCCTATGTCTATGAGTCTGTTTCTGTTTTGTAAATAAGTTATTTTGTACTATTTTTTAGATTCCATATATAACTTATATCATAATATTTGTCCTTCTCTGACTTACTTCACTTAGTATTATAATCTCTAGGTCCATCATAAGGGCAACTTCTAGCATGTATTAAGTACTTAATAAATAAACAAAATAGACTTGAACTCTTGCTCAGATGGTGATTCTCATAGCCAGATACATAATTTCTCCATCAGTTTGCATGCCTGTTATATGAGGAGATATAATTTGTTGAATCCTATTCCAATTAACCATCTTAAGATTCTTAAAATGTTCATTGAAATGAGATTAGAAAGCAAGGAGTCAGGACACAGAAAATAAGGACTGCTTTTTATATGCAAGAACTTCAGAAAGAGAATGAAGCCCATTATTCAAGGAAAAGATATTTCTTACTACACCTGAGTAAATACAGGAGAACAACCCCTAAAAAGAGAAAATAGATTAGAGCTTTATTTTTAAATTACCAAATGAGAACTATAGCAAGCTCATAGGAAGAAAACTGTATGAATTACCATGAGTCAATGTACACTACTATCCTTTCTGCTAAGCTACACATGTTGAATTTCTAGGTATAACTACATTCAGGAAAATGATCCTTAATATAAATACCTAAGTTACAGCACTGTGTATTTTTTTTTCCTATTAAGACCATTAGGAATTGAGGTAATAATGTCATTTATATTTCTTATTATAACTCTTTTATTTATTATTGACAATAAACACTAGACACCTGATTTATTATCTCATATTAATCCACATATTTGGTTGCAAAATATAAAAGCTAACCCTGGTTAACATAAGCAGAAGAGAAATTCAAAGAATGTATGCTGAGTAACCCATCAAAATGATGAGGAAGTGAGTAGAGAACAGCTTAGACAACCAGACACTGAAAAATCAGAGTAACAAAGGGTGGTGGAGAAGCAGAATCCTGGATACTCGCTACCCCTGCTACTCAGGGGTCACCATAGACCTTCAGACTCTGGATGGCAGTGCTTGCCACTGCCACAGAGGTAAACTCTGCCTTGCTTCTTGGGATATTTAGAGAAGGTTAGAAGCTGATGGGCCAAATCTAGGTCATGGACCCTGATCTTGTTGTCAAAGGTTATGGAGAGCAAGTATCTGAACTTTCCAGCATCCACTGTGCAAGGCAGAACAATACTGTTATTGTATTCCAGAAACATATGTTTAAATGCAGGGTGACTAAAACCAGTAAATATCCACTACACCAGTCATGTTGAGTTGGACAAAAGAGCATGTATTCTGAAATAGACAGGCTGGGTTTGCATTCCAAATGGGAAATTACTACCTGTGAGGTAGTCCACAGAGTACTAACATCTTAGGGCTGTTATTTTTGCCACATATAGACTCCCATGTAAACAATATCGCACACCATATGAAAGTTTGTTGTGAGAATTAAATGAGATAATTTATCTAAAGGTGAAAGACTCAAAGAAATTACGTAATGTGTACTATTTAACACCCCCAATCCACTTCCTTTTGTTTTTACCAGAAAAAAAAAAAAAAGGTCTTGATATTGAGAACTCTACACCTACAACTGTTGTGGAAACTTTCTGTTTTACATAAAGCACATCAAGCTTGTGTGGGTGGATATTCCTTCCTGTTGGATAGAGAACAAAACCTTCAACAGGAAGCAGCTGCAAACACTGGAGAGAGGAAAAGCAGAAAGTGTGGCAAGGCTTAATCATTTAAATCACAGATTAAGTCAACATAATAGCAGAGAAAATGCAGAGTTTTAAAATGTGTGACTACAGTGGCAAAAGCTCATGGGGTCTTTTCATTGGCATCAACAGAGGAAATGAACTAAATGAACACAATTTCATATCTCCTGAGAAAAAATAAAGAAAAGGATTCATAAGTAAGTGGTTTATTTTACACATAAATTTATTAAAATTTTCTTTACATGCAAATCTTTATACAACAGGATACAAGCATTAACTGCATGAAAAACCAATAATAAGTAATAAAAGCTATTAACTACTAAACTTTCTTGAGATCTCACCATGTACACATCCAAATTAATCCAATTTATAAAAGACAGTTTTCCCCCCATCATTGAAAAACTAAAGTAGAAAACAAAAGCTAAAAGCTTTAAGGAAGGTGATATTTTCCTCAAAGAATACAATAGTGGGCAAGAAAGCAAGGACCATCATACATCACTTTATATAACCGGGAAGTGGATTGAAGACAATCTTTTGAAACTGAGTTTTTCAAATGCCACCGATTCTGATGTACCAAAAATATAGTAAGTTTACTTCTCAGATGGTGCTACCACAGGCTAATACTACTTTAAAGTTTTCAAGTTAATGGTTCAAAGGATCACAAGCTCTCCATCTGTCAACATGAAGTCAAGCTGCATATGGTGATGAATATCTGATACCTTGCTGATATAAAAGTTTCATCTGAGACTCTTTCTCTCTGGTTAATTAATGTGGTAGGGAATGAAGAGGGCTCTGGAGAGAAACCTTCGCTGTGCATTACAGGAGGGGGTCATCTCTACTTCAAATGAATCAATCCCTCAGTATTTTTTAAATTTTATTTATGAATGTATGAATTTATGTATGCATTAATTCTTTATTTCCTCCTTTTTTCTAGGAATGATATACTACCCTTGCTTACAGGCAATGTAATTGAGGGTTTCAGGGAAGACAGTCCATTCTGCCACCGTGAAGATATTTTTAAGAGCGAATAGTTATCATTTTCATGCCTGCTATAAGCCAAGAGTAATGGAAGTTCCAAGTGATAGATCATTTTATTTTTCAACTTAAGACAAGGATAGAATGGAGGTTGTTTTTGTTTATGTTGTTTCACAGCTTCAACTTAGGCAAAACTTCAAAATGCTTAGGCTCCTAGAAGATCTGAATTTGTGGCATATTTGGAACACCAGGAGTAATCTTCCTGACAGCATCATCAACCCCACTATTTGGTTTGAATGGAAACATACAGTACATGTTAAAGGAGAAGTTAAGTGTGCAGTTTTGTCTGTGCCTCTTGGACTCCAAAGTTCTGAGCAGAATGCTCAATAAATAGTGCCCAGGACAGGTCTGTAGATTACTTTGTCCTTGAACTAAAACCTCAAAACCAGAGACCTAATGACTCTCAATTTACATTCCAGACTTCATTTTCCTGTATCTGGAAGTCAATGACATGGTTCACCTGACTTTCTACTTCTTTTCTCGACTGCAGCCTCAGGCTGTCCAAATAGATTGGAAGAAGACAAACACATGCATCTTGGGCACAGTGTTGGATGTATTTATCACTTCTTAGATACTTAACATATTGAGCAGATATTAACTGAAAATTTATCAGCTAAAATCTTATGTATCTGGAGTGGATAAATCATGGAGTAATTTAAAAAAGGTAACATTTATTAACAACATTTTCTATAAACTTTCTATAAACTCTCGCCTTTATTGAAGTTAAACTTCAGAAGGAACAATACTTTCAGTATCATTTTATGAAGCACTATTAACATCAAAGACAAACATCGTAATAGCTGTACTCCAAAAATAATGCAAACAAATCTCACGTATGAAAATAACACATCATGATCCAGATTTATTCTATGAAGCCACATGCAGTTGAATATTAAAAAAATCAATTATTGTAATGTATCATATTAATGGACCTGATGAAAAAATTACACAATCATATCCAAAATTACTCAGAAACTTTTTGAAAAAACATTATCAAAACCTTGATTCAAAAATTAAATATACATTTATGGTTATTAAAATAACATGCAAAATATGTATATGTGCTTGTGTACTTAGTCCTAATTTCAGCATATTATATAAGAGAACTTTTTCCTTTTTTTTTTTTAATTTGCAGTACGTGGTCCTCTCACTGCTGTGGCCTCTCCCGTTGCGGAGCACAGGCTCCGGACACACAGACTCAGCGGCCATGGCTCACGGGCCTAGCCGCTCCGCGGCATGTGAGATCTTCCCGGACTGGGACACGAACCCATGTCCCCTGCATCGGCAGGTGGATTCTCAACCATTGCGCCACCAGGGAAGCCCTAAGAGAACTTTTAAACTCATTTCCACCAATGCCAGGAAAAAGACAAGCTTGACCACTATAGCTAGCATTGTATTGGACATATCTGCAAATGTAATTAAATAAAGCAAATAGAATCATAAAAATTAGAAAAGAAGTAAGATTATTTCTAGGAAAAAAATGTAAGACAGACTTTAAAAATAACAATAAGATAATTTAAAAATAATAGGATATAAAATATTAATAGTTGTCATAAGAACAAATAATAACCAGCTAGATCATATCGTGGATAAAAAGATACCATCTAAATAACACAAAATATTAAAAAAATTCTAACACATAAACCTAAAAAGAAATGTAATTACTGAAAAACAACAACAAAAGGTAGATTTGAACAAATTGAAAGACATACCAACCTCATGGATAAAGCATAATTAAGCATCCAAAAGCTGCCAATGCTTTCTAAGTTAATTAGAAATTCAATACAATTGCTGTACAAACAAAAGTAAAGTCCTTTACTCAGTAAGTATAAAATGTTATTTAAAAGTTTCTATGGAATAAAAGAATAAAAAAACAAAAATATTCTCAATAAACATTGATCTAAGAAAAACAAAATGTGTGTGTGTGTTTGAGTGGGTGATAAGGAGGTGACAGTGGAGCTAGTGTGCCAGATATTTAAGCATATTAAGTCTCCATAATTAAATGAACATCGTATTGATACATGAATGTGTGCACTGAGCAATAAAACTGAATAGAAATTACAGAGATAAATCCATGTATATAATGAAATTCAGTATATGATGAAAATGACGTCTCAAAACT
Source organism: Phocoena sinus (assembly GCF_008692025.1). NCBI lineage: Eukaryota > Metazoa > Chordata > Mammalia > Artiodactyla > Phocoenidae > Phocoena > Phocoena sinus. Next base: position 85,784,487 of record NC_045774.1, on the reverse strand, counting down.
ATAGAGGAAAGATACACTTGCTAACAAATTAGATACTTGAAGAAAAAAGATAAAATTAGATTTGTACTTATGGAATATATTCTATATATCCCAATGTAAAAATATTAGTACTCTAAATAGTAAAGAAAAATAAGAAAATAAATAATCTATAAGAGCATTATAGGGCTTCCCTGGTGGTGCAGTTGTTGAGAGTCCGCCTGCCCATGCAGGGAACACGGGTTCATGCCCCAGTCCGGGAAGATCCCACATGCCGTGGAGTGGCTGGGCCCGTGAGCCATGGTCACTGACCCTGAGCGTCCAGAGCCTGTGCTGTGCAACGGGAGAGGCCACAACAGTGACAGGCCCATGTACCACAAAAAAAAAAAAAAAAAAAAAGAATTACTCTAAATAGTAAAGAAAAGTAAGAAAATAAATAATCTATAGGAACATTATAGTGTTAATAAATAATAGAGGAACGTTTGTTTAGAACCTGAGAGTAGGGAGAACATTCCTTTAATAGTTTTCAGTTTTGTAGGATTGCTGGAACAACCTTATCACAAACTGGGTAGCTTAAAAAATGGAAGTGTATTATCTTTCATTTCTTTCATTTCTGGAGGCTAGAAGTCCAAAATCAAGGTGTTGGAAAGACTGGTTCCTTCTCAGGGCTGCGAGGAACCACCGGCTCTAGGCATCTCTCCTTTGATGGCCATCTTCTCCCTGTGTCTCTTCCTATCACCTTCTCTCTAGGTGTGTGTCTGTGCTGAAATATCCTCTTTTGATACAGGCACCTATCATACTGGAGTAGGGCCCATCCTAATGACCTCATTTCAACTTGATTACTTCCATAAAGCCTGTCTCCAAACAGGGTCACATTCTGGGGTCCTGTGGCTTCCTACTCTAACATATCTTATTTGGGGGAGTCAATTAAATCTAAAACAATTCCTAAGAGTAACTCAGAAATCCAAAACCATAAAAGAAATACACAATAAAGACTACATAAAACTATAAAAATTCCATGTTTAAATGGTTGTAAAACAGAGAAGAAATTCCATAGCAAATGACACATGGCAATCAGGAAAATAATCACTAATAAAGAAAATGGTCCTTAAGAAATGAAAAGAAAAAAAGCCAAGAATATGGTGAGACAGATTACAGAAAAAAAAAAAAAAGCTCTTAAGAATATGAGAAGTTAATAATAACTTTTAAAATGTTCTATCATTTCTCACTTATTAAATTTGTCAAAAGTTTGACAGCGTTCTTCATGGATGAGGTTGTGGAGGGAAAGTTAACTTTTTACCTTGAATGAGCAAAATGAAACAGTCAAAGGGATATGGCAAAATAGATAACCACTCTGTATATCCATTTATCCATTGAGCCAGCAACCCCACTTCTAGAAATCTACCATTGAGCCAGCAATCCCACTTCTAGAAATCTAGCCCCAAAACACAGGGAAAAATATGAAAATCTTTATGCACAAGATTGTTAATTGTCACATTATTTGTTAGCAAAAGAATGGAAAGAACCCTAATATCCATCAGAAATATATTATAAAAACAAATTTAATTAGAAGAAAATTGTGAATTCTACTGAGTAGACTTATTGGTGAAAATATGGCAAGAAGCTTCACCCCAGCTGCCAGCCTCCTGCCTCAAGTGTAAGTCCACACCTTAGGTCTTCTCCTAAGCAGAATGACTGCAAAACCAGCACATCACACTGTCTGGAAACAATCGTGTGAGTGTTAAAATCACCAGAAGCAAGCCTCAACTGGAACCCATATCAGGAACCCATGGATAAATGCCTCAGTGACTCCATATTTTAATATCATATTGAGTGAATTCTGTGTACTTTTCAGGTGTCCTGCAGAATCCAGCTCCTTTCACCACTGCAGCAACGCTGATGATGACCCTTATTTTGGCTTTTCTTCCTTGCTTATCTCATATTCCCTTTTCCCTCACTCCTGTTCCCTTAGATCACCTCCCAAATAAACTACCAGAACCCAAGTCATTGTCTCAGATTCTGAACTGGAGCTAACCCAAACTAAGGTAATAGGAAAATTTACAATGGAGGGATCAGGCTACGACCAGCTGAATATACTTACCGTATTTACCGTCACTAAATATGAGATGGTCAAATACCAAATATGTGTGATACAATATTCATTTCACAGCAATATCGGTAAGGATTCCTGTCCAATCCACCCCTCCCAAACAATTACACTTAAGCCTGTAGAACCACAGTCTGCAACCTTTTTTGCACCAGGGACTGGTTTCATGGAAGACAGTTTTTCCACAGATGGTGGGGGGGGGATGTGAGAGATGGGAAGCAGAGCAATGGGGAGTGGCAGATGAAGCTTCTCTCGCTTGCGTGCTGCTCACCTCCTGCTGAGTGGTCCTGCTCCTAACATGGACAGGTACCAGTCTGTGGCCTGGGGGTTGGGGACTCCTGTGTTAGAGCTTATTTGCATATTAGAATAATACAAACAAGACCACAGTGCAAGAAGCCAACAGCTTAATAAGGTGAGACATTCTATAAGACAGCTGGCCTGACTTCTTCAATGTCATGAAAAAAAGTGAAGACAGATTGCCCTAGATCGAAACAAATTTTAGAGATAACAAAATTCAATGAGTGAATCATTTCAATTCTCATTCAAACAGCCTACAATAAAAAGACATTTTTGAAATAAGGGATGTTTTAGTCTGTTCGAAATGCTATAACAAAATACCACGGACTGGCTAGTTTATAAACAACAGAAACTTATTTCTCACAGTTCTAACAATACAAACAATGGTTCTCTCTTCAAAGAACTTGTATGTGACCAAAATAATAAGAATTTCAAGGAACTATAAGGGTCAATAAATAAATTAAATAAGAAACATTATAAAGAGTAAATAGGTGGAGCGGGCAGCTGGTAGATTTCATCCAGGCCGACCAAGCAAAGGTACTTGGAGGAGTTATAATTTTTATGAGATATGAGAGGTGATAAAACATTCAGGAGAAAATTTGGTGAGAGAGTATTCAGAAGAGACAACAACTAAAAAGAAAAAGAAAAGTTTCTGAAATGGAAGTAAGTTTAGTCTGTTCTAGAAATATGTTGTCCACTAGAAATAATAGAATATGCAAAATAATAGAAATAATGTGACACATAATTTTAAATTTCCTAGAAGCCACATTTAAAAAGTAAAACTAAAGTGTTAAGTACATTATTTAATTTTGCTTTAGTTTATCTACTATATCCAAAATAATAGCATCATGAATATTAGCGATGACAAAATTAATGAGATATTTTACATTAATTTTTATGCTGCCTTTGAAATATGGTATGTATTTTACACTTACAGAACAAATGCATTTAGATTAGAATATGGTAAATATGGTATCATATTTTAAGTGATCAGTAATCATGTGTCACTGGTAGCTACCATACTGGACAATGCAGCTCTAGAGACTGAAGGTTGACCACCATCTCTGAAGGTGCCTAAGGAAGAGAATGGATCAAGGTGAATTTGCAGAGAGAGATAATATACAGATCAAATAGTGCTTTCTAGACAGTGGCAGGAAATTTGGACCATATCCCAACTACAGTAGGAGTCACTGGGGGGTTTTCAGCAGATTGAGATGATGTGATCACTGCTTGTTCTAGTCCAGCTGGGCTGTTATATCAAAACATCATAGAGTGGGTGGCTTATAAACAACAGTAATTTATCCCCACAGTCTGAAGCTGAAGCCCATGATCATGGTGCCAGCGTGGTCAGGTGAGGGCTCTCTTCCCAGTCACAGGTCTCTCATTGTATCCTCACGTGAGGGAAGAGGGTAGAGAGTTCTGTGGGATCACTTGTTAGGAAAGCACTAATCCCATCTGGAGGGCTCCACCCTCATGACCTAGTGACTTCCCAAAGACCCCACCTACTACAATCAATTTTGAAGGTTAGCATTTTAACATGAATTTTGGAAGGACACAAACATTCAGACCACAGCAGAGAGAAAATTTGAATAATATCTAGACCAGCATTGTGGTTATATAAGAAAACGTTCATGGGCTTTGAAGACACTGAAATGTCCATATGTCTCAAAGATGTATACTGAAGTGCATAGGGTATAGTTCTGTGTCTTGGATTTGTTTCAAAATACCTCAACAAGGTTTAAAACAAACAAGCTAGTAATGAAAGGGTGAGATAGATAAATCAAATATGGCAAAATATTGATCTATCCTGGAACTTGGGTTATGAGGATAAGGAGTTATATTGTTCTCCTTAATTTTACATTCATTTGAAATTTTTTCATAATAAGGTAAATAAATAAATGACACGCTTGCTTCTGAGAAAGAATAGCCAAGCAGAGATGGGCAGACAACACGAATGGAAAGAAGTCCTACACACCAAGAAGGAAGACCTGCCTTTTCACGTGTACAAGACATGCCAAGAGTGAAGAATAAAAGGAAACTACAGGACTGGTCCAGCAGGAGGGCACCAATACACTGTGAGTCCTCCTAATGGAGGGCCAGAGGTGAAAGCTGTGCTGCAGGGGATGGAAGCTGACTATGTAGAGGAAAAGCAATTTAGAAAATAATAATTCTAATAATTCTAGTAAATTAGAATGAGAATGCAGTAGGCTGGTTGGTAGCCGGAGTGACAGGAAAGAACCAAAGAAACGTCTTTTAAAAAATGATAATAATACCCATTTCATAGTACTTGAAACATTAAGGACTATATTTACCTTTTAAAAATTCCATAGAGGGACCTTGAAGATGGCGGAAGAGTAAGACGCGGAGATCGCCTTCCTCCCCACGGATACACCAGAAATACATCCACACGTGGAACAACTCCTATAGAACTCCTACTGAAGGCTGGCAGAAGACCTCAGACCTCCCAAAAGGCAAGAAACTCCCCACGTAACTGGGTAGGGCAAAAGAAAAAAACAGAGACAAAAGAATAAGGACGGCACCTGCACCAGTGGGAGGGAGCTGTGAAGGAGGAAAAGTTTCCACACACTAGGAAGCCCCTCCGCGGGCGGAGACTGCGGGAGGCAGAGGGGGGAGTTTCGGGACCGCGGAGTAGTGCACAGCGACGGGTGCGGAGGGCAAAGCGGGGAGATTCCTGCACAGAAGATCGGTGCCGACCAGCACTCACCAACCCGAGAGGCTTGCTGCTCACCCACCGGGGCGGGCGGGGCTGCGAGCTGAGGCTAGGGTTTTGGTTTTGGACGGAGCTCAGGGAGAGGACTGGGGTTGGCGGCTTGAACATAGCCTGAAGGGGTTAGTGCACCACGACTAGCCGGGAGGGAGTTCGGGGAAAAGCCTGCACCGGCCGAAGAGGCAAGAGACTTTTTCTTCCCTCTTTGTCTCCTGGTGCGCGAGGAGAGGGGTCTAAGAGCGCTGCTTAAAGGAACTCCAGAGACGGGCGCGAGCCGCGGCTAAAAGCGCGAACCCCAGAGACGGGCGCGAGCCGCGGCTGAGGGCGCGAGCCCCCGAGACGGGCGCGAGCCGCGGCTGAAAGCACAAACCCGAGACGGGCGCGAGCCGCGGCTGAGGGCGCAAGCCCCCGAGACGGGCGCAAGCCGCGGCTGAAAGCGCAAACCCCAGAGACGGGCGCGAGCCGCGGCTAAAACCGCGGACCCCAGAGACGGGCGGGAGACGCTAAGGCTGCTGCTGCCGCCACAAAGGGGCCTGTGTGCGAGCACAGGTCACTCTCCACACCCCTCTTCCGCGGAGCCTGTGCAGCCCGCCACTGCCAGGTTCCCGGGATCCAGGGACAACTTCCCCGGGACAGCGCACGGCGGGCCTCAGGCTGGTGCAACGTCACGCCGGCCTCTGCCGCAACGTCACGCTGCCTCTGCCGCCGCAGGCCGGCCCCGCACGCAGTGCCCCTCCTTCCCCCATCCCCCAACCCCCGGCCTGAGTGAGCCGGAGGCCCCGAATCAGCGGCTCCTTTAACCCCGTCCTGTCTGAGCGAAAAAACAGACGCCCTCCAGCGACCTACACGCAGAGGCAGGGCCAAATCCAAAGCTGAGCTCCTGTGAGCTGTGAAAACAAAGAAGAGAAAGGGAAATCTCTCCCAGCAGCCACAGAAGCAGCGGATTAAAGCTCCACAATCAACTTGATATACCCTGCATCTGTGGAATACCTGAATAGACAAGGAATGATCCCAAATTGAAGAGGTGGAATTTAGGAGCGAAATCTATGATTTTTTTCCCTTTTCCTCTTTTTGTGAAGGTGTACGTGTATGCTCCTGTGTGACATCTAGTCTGTATACTCTAGCTTCCACCATTTGTCCTAGGGCTCTATCCGTCCATGACTTTTTTTTAAAAATTCTTTTTCTTAATAATTAAGTTTAATTGTAATAACTTTATTATACTTTACCTTCGTTCTTTCTTTCTTTCCTTCCTTCCCTCCCTCCTTTAGACAACGAATCACCCCAAATTGAGGAGGTGGTCTCAGGGAGCAGGATTTATGATTTTTCCCCCTTTACCTCTTTTTGTGAAGGTGTATGTGTATGCTTCTGTGTAAGATTTTCTCTGTATAGCTTTGCTTCCAACATTTGTCCTAAGGTTCTATCCGTCCCTTTTTTTTTTTTTTTTCTAAATATTTTTTAATTCAATAACTATATTATACTTTATTTTATTTTTACTGTATCATCTTTCTTTCTGTCTTTTTTCCTTCTTTCCCTCCTTCCTTCCTTCCTCCCTCCCTCCCTCCCTCCCTCCTTTCTTTCCTTCTTTGCTTCTTTCTTCCTTCCTTCCTTTCCTCCTTTCCTTCTTTCTTTACTCATACTTCTACTAATTCTCCCTACTTTTTCTCCCTTTTATTCTGAGCTGTGTGGATGAAAGGCTCTTGGTGCTCCAGCCAGGAGTCAGGGCTCTGCCTCTGAGGTAGGAGAGCCAACTTCAGGACACTGGTCAACAAGAGACCTCCCAGCTCCACATAATATTAAACGGTGGAAATATCCCAGAGACCTCCATCTTAACACCAGCACCCAGCTTCACTCAACGACCAGCAAGCCACAGTGCTGGACAACCTATGCCAAACAACTAGCAAAACAGGAACACAACCCCACCCATTAGCAGAGAGGCTGCCTAAAATCATAATAAGGCCACAGACACCCCAAAACACACCACCAGACGTGAACCTGCCCACTAGAGAGACAAGATCCAGCCTCATCCAGCACAACACAGGCACTAGTCCCCTCCACCAGGAAGCCTACACAACCCACTGAAACAACCTTAGCCACTGGAGACAGACATCAAAAACAACGGGAACTACGAAAGTGCAGCCTGCAAAAAGGAGACCCCAAACACAGTAAGATAAGCAAAATGAGAAGACAGAAAAACACACAGCAGATGAAGGAGCAAGATAAAAACCCACCAGACCTAACAAATGAAGAGGAAATAGGCAATCTACCTGAAAAAGAATTCAGAATAATGATAGTAAGGATGATCCGAAATCTTGGAAGTAGAATGGACAAAATGCAAGAAACAGTTAACAAGGACCTACAAGAACTAAAGATGAAACAAGCAACGATGAACAATGCAATAAATGAAATTAAAATCACTCTAGATAGGATCAATAGCAGAATAACTGAGGCAGAAGAACGGATAAGTGACCTGGAAGATAAAGTAGTGGAAATAACTACTGCAGAGCAGAATAAAGAAAAAAGAATGAAAAGAACTGAGGACAGTCTCAGAGACCTCTGGGACAACATGAAACGCACCAACATTCGAATTATAGGGGTTCCAGAAGAAGAAGAAAGAAAGAAAGGGACTGAGAAAATATTTGAAGAGATCATAGTTGAAAACTTCCCTAATATGGGAAAGGAAATAGTTAATCAAGTCCAGGAAGCACAGAGGGTCCCATACAGGATAAATACAAGGAGAAACACGCCAAGACACATATTAATCAAACTGTCAAAAATTAAATACAAAGAAAGCATATTAAAAGCAGCAAGGGAAAAACAACAAATAACACACAAGGGAATCCCCATAAGGTTAACAGCTGATCTCTCAGCAGAAACCCTACAAGCCAGAAGGGAGTGGCAGGACATACTGAAAGTGATGAAGGAGAATAGCCTGAAACCAAGACTACTCTACCCAGCAAGGATCTCATTCACATTTGATGGAGAAATTAAAACCTTTACAGACAAGCAAAAGCTGAGAGAGTTCAGCACCACCAAACCAGCTTTACAACAAATGCTAAAGGAACTTCTCTAGACACGAAACACAAGAGAAGGAAATGACCTATAGTAGCGAACCCAAAACAATATATAAAATGGAAATAGGAACATACATATCGATAATTACCTTAAATGTAAATGGACTAAATGCTCCCACCAAAAGACACAGATTGGCTGAATGGATACAAAAACAAGACCCTTATATATGCTGTCTACAAGAGACCCACTTCAGAACTAGAGACACATACAGACTGAAAGTAAGGGGATGGAAAAAGATATTCCATGCAAATGGAAACCAAAAGAAAGCTGGAGTAGCAATTCTCATATCAGACAAAATAGACTTTAAAATAAGGACTATTAAAAGGGACAAAGAAGGACACTACATAATGATCAAGGGATCGATCCAAGAAGAAGATATAACAATTGTAAATATTTATGCACCCAACATAGGAGCACCTCAATACATAAGGCAAATACTAACAACCATAAAAGGGGAGATCAACAGTAACACATTCATAGTAGGGGACTTTAACACCCCACTTTCACCCATGGACAGATCATCCAAAATGAAAATAAATAAGGAAACACAAGCTTTAAATGATACATTAAACAAGATGGACTTAATTGATATTTATAGGACACTCCATCCAAAAACAACAGAATACACATTTTTCTCAAGTGCTCATGGAACATTCTCCAGGATAGATCATATCTTGGGTCACAAATCAAGCCTTGGTAAATTTAAGAAAACTGAAATTGTATCAAGTATCTTTTCCGACCACAACGCCATGAGACTAGATATCAATTACAGGAAAAGATCTGTAAAAAATACAAACACATGGAGGCTAAACAATACACTACTTAATAACGAAGTGATCACTGAAGAAATCAAAGAGGAAATAAAAAAATACCTAGAAACAAATGACAATGGAGACACAACGACCCAAAACCTATGGGATGCAGCAAAAGCAGTTCTAAGGGGGAAGTTTATAGCAATACAAGCCCACCTTAAGAAGCAGGAAACATCTCGAATAAACAACCTAACCTTGCACCTCAAGCAATTAGAGAAAGAAGAACAAAAAAACCCCAAAGCTAGCAGAAGGAAAGAAATCATAAAAATCAGATCAGAAATAAATGAAAAAGAAATGAAGGAAACAATAGCAAAGATCAATAAAACTAAAAGCTGGTTCTTTGAGAAGATAAACAAAATAGATAAACCACTAGCCAGACTCATCAAGAAAAAAAGGGAGAAGACTCAAATCAATAGAATTAGAAATGAAAAAGGAGAAGTAACAACTGACACTGCAGAAATAAAAAAAAATCATGAGAGATTACTACAAGCAACTCTATGCCAATAAAATGGACAATCTGGAAGAAATGGACAAATTCTTAGAAATGCACAACCTGCCAAGACTGAATCAGGAAGAAATAGAAAATATGAACAGACCAATCACAAGCACTGAAATTGAAACTGTGATTAAAAACCTTCCAACAAACAAAAGCCCAGGACCAGATGGCTTCACAGGTGAATTCTATCAAACGTTTAGAGAAGAGCTAACACCTATCCTTCTCAAACTCTTCCAAAATATAGCAGAGGGAGGAACACTCCCAAATTCCTTCTACGAAGCCACCATCACCTTGATACCAAAACCAGACAAGGATGTCACAAAGAAAGAAAACTACAGGCCAATATCACTGATGAACATAGATGCAAAAATCCTCAACAAAATACTAGCAAACAGAATCCAACAGCACATTAAAAGGATCATACACCATGATCAAGTGGGGTTTATTCCAGGAATGCAGGGATTCTTCAATATACGCAAATCTATCAATGTGATAAACCATATTAACAAATTGAAGGAGAAAAACCATATGATCATCTCAATAGATGCAGAGAAAGCTTTCGACAAAATTCAACACCCATTTATGATAAAAACCCTCCAGAAAGTAGGCATAGAGGGAACTTTCCTAAACATAATAAAAGCCATATATGACAAGCCCACAGCAAACATCATCCTCAATGGTGAAAAACTGAAAGCATTTCCACTAAGATCAGGAACAAGACAAGGTTGCCCACTCTCACCACTCTTATTCAACATAGTTTTGGAAGTTTTAGCCACAGCAATCAGAGAAGAAAAGGAAATAAAAGGAATCCAAATTGGACAAGAAGAAGTAAAGCTGTCACTGTTTGCAGATGACATGATACTATACATAGAGAATCCTAAAGATGCTACCAGAAAACTACTAGAGCTAATCAATGAATTTGGTAAAGTAGCAGGATACAAAATTAATGCACAGAAATCTCTGGCATTCCTATATACTAATGATGAAAAATCTGAAAGTGAAATCAAGAAAACACTCCCATTTACCATTGCAACAAAAAGAATAAAATATCTAGGAATAAACCTACCTAAGGATACGAAAGACCTGTATGCAGAAAATTATAAGACACTGATGAAAGAAATTAAAGATGATACAAATAGATGGAGAGATATACCATGTTCTTGGATGGGAAGAATCAACATTGTGAAAATGACTCTACTACCCAAAGCAATCTACAGATTCAATGCAATCCCTATCAAACTACCACTGGCATTTTTCACAGAACTAGAACAAAAAATTTCGCAATTTGTATGGAAACACAAAAGACCCCGAATAGCCAAAGCAATCTTTAGAACGAAAAAAGGAGCTGGAGGAATAAGGCTCCCTGACTTCAGACTATATTACAAAGCAACAGTAATCAAGACAGTATGGTACTGGCACAAAAACAGAAAGACAGATCAGTGGAACAGGATAGAAAGCCCAGAGATAAACCCACGCACATATGGACACCTTATCTTTGATAAAGGAGGCAGGAATGTACAGTGGAGAAAGGACAGCCTCTTCAATAAATGGTGCTGGGAAAACTGGACAGGTACATGTAAAAGTATGAGATTAGATCACTCCCTAACACCATACACAAAAATAAGCTCAAAATGGATTAAAGACCTAAATGTAAGGCCAGAAACTATCAAACTCTTAGAAGAAAACATAGGAAGAACACTGTATGACATAAATCACAGCAAGATCCTTTCTGACCCACCTCCTAGAGTAATGGAAATAAAAACAAAAATAAACAAATGGGACCTAATGAAACTTCAAAGCTTTTGCACAGCAAAGGAAACCATAACCAAGACCAAAAGACAACCCTCAGAATGGGAGAAAACATTTGCAAATGAAGCAACTGACAAAGGATTAATCTCCAAAATTTACAAGCAGCTCATGCAGCTCAATAACAAAAAAACAAACAACCCCATCCAAAAATGGGCAGAAGACCTAAATAGACATTTCTCCAAAGAAGATATACAGAATGCCAACAAACACATGAAAGAATGCTCAACATCATTAATCATTAGAGAAATGCAAATCAAAACTACAATGAGATATCATCTCACACCAGTCAGAATGGCCATCATCAAAAAATCAAGAAACAATAAATGCTGGAGAGGGTGTGGAGAAAAGGGGACACTCTTGCACTGCTGGTGGGAATGTGAATTGGTTCAGCCACTGTGGAGAACAGTATGGAGGTTCCTTAAAAAACTACAAATAGAATTACCATATGACCCAGCAATCCCACTACTTGGCATATACCCTGAGAAAACCAAAATTCAAAGAGAGTCATGTACCAAAATGTTCATTGCAGCTCTATTTACAATAGCCAGGACATGGAAACAACCTAAGCGCCCATCATCGGATGAATGGATAAAGAAGATGTGGCACATATACACAATGGAATATTACTCAGCCTTAAAAAGAAATGAAATTGAGCTATTTGTAATGAGATGGATAGACCTAGAATCTGTCATACAGAGTGAAGTAAGTCAGAAAGACAAAGACAAATACCGTATGCTAACACATATATATGGAATTTAAGGGAAAAAAATGTCATGAAGAACCTAGGGGTAAGATAGGAATAAAGACGCAGACCTACTGGAGAACGGACTTAAGGATATGGGGAGGGGGAAGGGTGAGTTTTGACAGGGCGAGAGAGAGTCATGGACATATACACACTAACAAACGTAGTAAGGTAGATAGCTGGGGGGAAGCAGCCGCAAGGCACAGGGATATTAGCTCGGTGCTTTGTGACAGCCTGGAAGGGTGGGATGGGGAGAGTGGGAGGGAGGGAGACGCAAGAGGGAAGACATATGGGAACATATGTATATGTATAGCTGATTCACTTTGTTGTAAAGCAGAAACTAACACACCATTGTAAAGCAATTATACCCCAATAAAGATGTTTAAAAAAAAAAAAAAAAAAAAAAAAATTCCATAAAATATACTAAAATATCTCTATTTTATATATCTGAATATCTACACTCTATATATTTATATCTATATACTAGCATGTATTTATATACATATATGTATGATTCTATATATCGTATATGTCTAGGCTATAAATACTCTGAGACAAATTTATTTATCTTACCCCTAAATCATTTAACATGTTTTCCATAAAGCAGAGACACATATATGCCTTAGTGAGAAGCACCAGGCTGTGAGCTATGAACACCGGAGGTTTAAATCAACCAAGAGACCTTAGGCAAATTAATCTTTTTGAGCAGTTATCTTTTTCACTTATAAAATGGACTGGTAGGTATAGGCAAGATATAGATGTAAAGATGTTTTGTCAATTGTACAGAAATTTCCTTGAAATACAGAAAGTATACAAACAACACATAGCATCTAAACTTCATCATTACATTATGGATCAGGTAAGGGTAATAAGAATAATAATAAAAGTAGTGGTAACAGGTACAATATTCTGAGTTACTTTACATAGATATTTTAATTTGCTATCTAATATACTTTATAACAGCTTGATAAGATGGTACTAAGCTACCGATGGACATTAGTACATTATCATGCTCATAGCATAGCTACTTATGAAATAACTTACCAAATAACCTTGGTACAGCACCTTGCACAGATGAGTTTTGGCCATCACTTTATTGGTGAACGTAGAGAACTTAAGCTGCATTCACTGAAAGCTGTGCTGAAGATGGTCAGGGTATTGTTCAGGGAAAGCATGTAAATATGTAGGTCTGTATACCTTCAAGGAAACTAGGTCAGACTATTGAGTAATTCTTCCTTTTGAATTTATGATCACCCTATTGAGTTTGAGAATTGTAGATAAGCACTTTAGGAGATATTGTTATCACTTATTTATTTTACAAAAACGCAGAACAAAATGTTAATTTCTGAAATGTCACAGTGATGAAATTAACTTAAAATTCTGCTTCTAAGAATTTATTATAGGCAAATAATCATTCTTATACAAACACATAGATGCAAGACAGTGAATGGCTGCATTCTTTACATTGGGGGAAATGTGCAAACATATAAATATCTATTATTAATAAATAATAAGGAACACAAGTTTAAAGATTAGTCCACTTGGGTTCAACTATTGGCTCTGACAATTGCTAGCTAAATGACTTTTGACAATATATGTGATATTTCTGTGCCTCAGAATCCTCATTATAAAATGGGAAATGTGTTCTTTATATCATAGGGTTGTTTTGAGTATTTGAAAAGTGTTTGGATAATAGAAAGTATTCAGTAAAGGCAGTCTCTCATTATTGTTCCTTACCACAGAGAGCCGCGACATGGAAATAATGAAGACATTAAAAATAAGCTTGTACATGACAACCAAATGCAAGGTGGAACTTCAGATTTGACTTTGGAATGGAAAAAGAGTGTTAGTGAGAAAAACTAATAAAATCTAGAAAAAGCCTGTTGTTTAGTTAATGGTATTGGTCAACATTAATTCATTAGTATCAATAATTTTACTGTAGCTATACATGATGTTAACATTGAGGAAGTATATGTGGGAATTTTCTGTACTACTTTTGCAAATTTTCAGTAAGACAAATATTAGTTAAAAATAAAAATTTCTTAAAATCTTATAGAAAAATATATAATGGTATGGAAATATGCTCATGATATAGATTTTTAAATTAATTGTGCAGGTTATAGAATATATGTATGATTATGCTGTATTTGTTTAAAAAATAAATCTATGTTTTAAAAAGCCAGAAATAAACAGAACAATAGGTTCACAATAGTTCTCTTGATAGCATGGGAGTGTGAGTGATTTTTTTTTTTTTTTTTTTTGTGCTGTACGCGGGCCTCTCACTGTGTGGCCTCTCCCGTTGCAGAGCACAGGCTCCGGACGCGGAGGCCCAGCGGCCATGGCTCATGGGCCCAGCCGCTCCGCGGCACGTGGGATCCTCCCGGACCGGGGCACGAACCCGCGTCCCCTGCATCGGCAGGCGGACTCTCAACCACTGCGCCACCAGGGAAGCCCTGATTTTTTTTTTTAATGCCTCATTTTGTCTGTATTTTCTAAGTATTCTACAATATTTTTTCTTTATAATAAGTAAAAAGTGGTGACTAAAAGTAATTATTTTAACTGATGTGATATCCCTTTCATGAATTTAGTAGAATTATTTGGTTTCAAGTTTGTTCCATTCAGATTGCATTTGTTTATATACATAATATTTATTTTTAATATTTTTACTGGAGTAAAATTGCTTTACAGTGGTGAGTTAGTTTCTGCTTTATAACAAAGTGAATCAGCTATACATATACATATGTCCCAATACCTTTTCCCTCTTGCATCTCCATCCCTCCTACTCTCTCTATCCAACCCCTCTAGGTGGTCACAAAGCACTGAGCTGATCTCCCTGTGCTGTGCGGCTGCTTCCCACTAACTATCGATTTTACGTTTGGTAGTGTATACATCATGCCACTCTCTCACTTTGTGTATGCTGACCCTTCCTTCTCCACATATACTCAACTCCATTCTCTAATAGGTCTGCATCTTTATTCCGATCTTACCCCTAGGATCTTCATGACCCTTTTTTTGTTTTTTTTAGATTCCATATACATGTGTTAGTATACGGTATATGTTTTTCTCTTTCTGACTTACTTCACTCTGTATGAAAGTCTCTAGTTCCATCCACCTCACTACAAAAAACTCAGTTTTGTTCCTTTTTATGGCTGAGAAATATTCCATTGTATATATGTGCCACATCTTCTTTATCCATTCATCTGTTGATGGACACTTCAGTTGCTTCCATGACCTGGATATTGTAAATAGAGCTGCAATGAACATTTTGGTACACGACTCTTTTTGAATTATGGTTTTCTCAGGGTATATGCCCAGTAGTGGGATTGTTAGGTCGTATGATAGTTCTATTTGTTGTTTTTTAAGGAAGTCACTACTGTTCTCCATAGTGGATGTGTCAATCTTCATTCCCACCAACAATGCAAGAGGGTTCCCTTTTCTCCACACCCTCTCAAGCATTTATTGTTTGTAGATTTTTGGATGATGGCCATTATGACTGATATGAGATGATATTTCATTGCAGTTTTGATTTGATTTCTCTAATGATTAATGATGTTGAGCATTCTTTCATGTGTTTGTTGGCAATCTTCTTTGGAGAAATGTCTATTTAGGTCTTCTGCTCATTTTTTGATTGGGTTGTTTGTTTGTTTAATATTGAGCTGCATGAGCTGCTTGTAATCTTTGGAGATTAATCCTTTGTCAGTTGCTTCATTTTCAAATATTTTCTCCCATTCTGAGGGTTGTCTTTTTGTGTTAATTATGCTTTCCTTTGCTGTGCAAAAGCTTTTACGTTTTGTTAGGTCTCATTTGTTTATTTTTGCTTTTATTTCCATTTCTCTAGCAGGTGGGTCAAAAAGGATCTTGCTGTGATTTGTGTCAAAGTGTTCTGTCTATATTTTCCGCTAAGAGTTTGAGGGTGTCTGACCTTACATTTAGGTCTTAAATACATTTTGAGTTTATTTTTGTATATGGTGCTAGGGAGTGTTCTAATTTCATTTTTTTTAACCTGTAGCTGTCCAGTTTTCCCAGCATCACTTATTGCAAAGGCTGTCATTTCTCCACTGTATATTCTTGCCATCTTTATCAAAGACAAGGTGACCAAATGTGCGTGGGTTTATCTCTGGGTTCTCTATCCTGTTCCATTGATCTATATTTCTGTTTCTGTGCCAGTATCATGCTGTCTTGATTACTGTAGCTTGGTAGTATAGTCTGAAGTCAGGGAACCTGATTCCTCCAGCTCCGTTTTTCTTCCTCAAGACTGCTTTAGCTACTCAGGGTCTTTTGTGTTTCCATACAAATTGTGAAATCTTTTCTTCTAGTTCTATGAAAAATGCCAGTTTTAGTTTCATAGGGATTGCATTGATCTGTAGATTGCTTTGAGTAATAGAGGCATTTTCACAATGTTGATTCTTCCAATCCAATAACATGGTATATCTCTCCATCTGTTTGTACCATCTTTAATTTCTTTCATCAGTGTCTTATAATTTTCTGCATATAGGTCTTTTGTCTTCTTAGGTAGATTTATTCCAAGACATTTTATTCATTTTGCTACAGTAGTAAATGGCAGTGTTTTCTTAATTTCACTTTCAGATTTTCCATCATTAGAGTATAGGAATGCAAGAGATTTCTGTGCATTAATTTTGTATCCTGCTACTTTGCCAAATTCATTTTTTAGCTCTAGTAGTTTTCTGGTAGCATCTTAGGATTCTCTACGTTTAATATCATGTCATCTGCAAACAGTGACAGCTTTACTTCTTCTTATCTGATTTGGATTCCTTTTATTTCTTTTTCTTCTCTGATTGCTGTGGCTAAAACTTCCAAACTATGTTGAATAATAGTGGTGAGAGTGGACAACCTTGTCTTGTTCCTGATCTTAGTGGAAATGCTTTCAGTTTTTCACCATTGAGAATGGTGTTGTCTGTGGGTTTGTCATATATGGCCTTTATTATGTTGATGAAAGTTCCCTCTATGCCTACATTCTGGAGTGTTTTTATCATAAATGGGTGTTGAATTTTGTCGAAAGCTTTCTCTGCATCTATTGAGATGATCACATGTTTTTTCTCCTTCAATTTGTTAATATGGTGTATCATGGTGATTGTTTTGCATATAATGAAGAAGTCTTGCATTCCTGGGATAAACCCCGCTTGATCATAATGTATGATCCTTTTAATGTGCTGGTGGATTCTGTTTGTTAGTATTTTGTTGAGGATTTTTGCATCTATGTTCATCAGAGATATTGGCCTGTAGTTTTCTTTCTTTGTGACATCTTTGTCTGCTTTTGGTATCAGAGTGGTGATGGCCTCATACAATGAGTTTGGGAGTGTTCCTCCCTCTGCTATATCTTGTAAGATTTTGAGCAGGATAGGTGATAGCTCTTCTCTAAATGTTTGAGAGAATTCGCCTGTGAAGCCATCTGGTCCTGGGCTTTTGTTTGTTGGAAGATTTTAAATCGCAGTTTCAGTTTCAGTGCTTGTGACTGGTCTGTTCATATTTTCTATTTCTTCCTTGTTCAGTCTCAGAAGATTGTGCATTTCTAAGAATTTGTAAATTTCTTCCAGGTTGTCCATTTAATTGACATAGAGTTGCTTGTAGTAATCTCTCATGACCTTTTGTATTTCTGCAGTGTCAGTTGTTACTTTTCCTTTTTCATTTCTAATTCTATTGATTTGAGTCTTCTCCCTTTTTTTCTTGATGAGTCTGGCTAATGGTTTATCAATTTTGTTTATCATCTCAAAGAACCAGCTTTTAGTTTTATTGATCTTTGCTATCATTTCCTTCATTTCTTTTTCATTTATTTCTCTTCTGATCTTTATGATTTTTTTCCTTCTGCTAACTTTGGGGTTTTTTATTCTTCTTTTTCTAATTACTTTAGGTATAAGGTTAGGTTGTTTATTTGAGATGCTTCTTGTTTCTTAAGGTAGGATTGTATTGCTAAAATCTTCCCTCTTAGAACTGCTTTTGCTGCATCCCATAGGTTTTGGGTCGTCGTGTCTCCATTGTCATTTGTTTCTAGGTATTTTTTAATTTCCTCTTTGATTTTTTCAGTGATCACTTCGTTATTAAGTAGTGTATTGTTTAGCCTCCATGTGCTTGTATTTTTTACAGATCTTTTCCTGTAATTGATATCTAGTCTCATAGCGTTGTGGTCAGAAAAGATACTTGATACAATTTCAATTCTCTTAAATTTACCAAGGCTTGATTTGTGACCCAAGATATGATGTATCCTGAAGAATGTTCCATGAGCACGTGAGAAGAATATGTATTCTGTTGTTTTTGGATGGAACGTCCTATAAATATCAATTAAGCCCATCTTCTATATTGTATCATTTAAAGCTTGTTTTTCCTTATTTATTTTCATTTTGGATGATCTGTCTATCCAAAATGAGACAGATGAGTGAGTGAGGCGTTAAAGTCCCCTACTATGATTGTGTTACTCTTGATTTCCCCTTTTATGGCTGTTAGTATTTGCCTTATGTATTGAGGGGCTCCAATGTTGCGTGCATAAATATTTACAATTATTATATCTTCTTATTGGATTGATCACCTGTCATTATGTAGTATCTTTCTTTGTTACTTATAATAGTCTTTGTTTTAAAGTCTATTTTGTCTGATATGAGAATTGCTACTCCAGCTTTCTTTTGATTTCCCTTTGCATGGAATATCTTTTTCCATCACCTCACTTTCATTGTGTATGTGTCCCTATGTCTGAAGTGAGTCTCTTGTAGACAGCATATATACAGGTCTTGTGTTTGTATCCATTCAGCCAATCTATATCTTTTGGTTGGAGCATTTAATACATTTACATTTAAGGTAATTATCGATATGTATGTTCCTATTCCCATTTTCTTGATTGTTTTGGGTTTATTTTGTAGGTCATTTCCTTCTCTTGTGTTTCCTGACTAGAGAAGTTCCTTTAGCATTTGAGGTAAAGCTGGTTTTGTGGTGCTGAATTCTCTTAGCGTTTGCTTCTCTGTAAAGGTTTTAATTTCTGTATCAAATCTGAATGAGATCCCTGCTGGCTAGAGTAATCTTGGTGGTAGATTTTTCTCCTTCATCACTTTAAATATGTCCTGCCATTCCTTTCTGGCTTGCAGAGTTTCTGCTGAAAGATCAGTTGTTACCCTTATGGGGATTCCCTTATGTGTTATTTTTCCCTTGCTGCTTTTAATATTTCTTCTTTGTATTTAATTTTTGATAGTTTGATCAATATGTGTCTTGGCATGTTTCTCCTTGGATTTATCCTGTATGGGACTCTCTGTGCTTCCTGGACTTGATTAACTATTTCCTTTCCCATATTAGGGAAGTTTTCAGCTATAATCTCTTCAAATATTTTCTCAGTCCCTTTCTTTTTCTCTTCTTCTTCTGGGACCCCTGTAATTCGAATGTTGGTGCATTTAATGTTGTCCCAGAGGTCTCTGAGACAGTCCTCAATTCTTTTCATTCTTTTTTCTTTATTCTGCTTTGCAGTATCTATTTCCACTATTTTATCTTCCAGGTCACTTATCCGTTCTTCTGCCTCAGTTATTCTGCTATTGATCCCTTCTACAGAATTTTTAATTTCATTCATTCTGTTGTTCATCACTGTTTCTTTGCTCTTCAGTTCATCTAGGTCCTTGTTAAATGTTTCTTTTATTTTCTCCATTCTATTTCCAAGATTTTGGATCATCTTTACTCCCACTATTCTGAATTCTTTTTCAAGTAGACTATTTCCTCTTCATTTGCTAGTTCTGGTGGGTTTTTACCTTGCTCCTTCATCTGCTGTGCATTTCTCTGTCTTCTTATTTTGGTTAACTTACTGTGCTTGGGTCACTTTTTTTCAGGCTGCAGGTTCGTAGTTCCCATATTTTTTGGTGTCTGCCTCCAGTGGCTAAGGTTGGTTCAGTGGGTTGTGTAGGCTTCCTGGTGGAGGGGACTAGTGCCTGTGTTCTGGTGGGTGAGGCTGGTTCTTGTCTTTCTGGTGGGCAGGTCCACGTCTGGTGGTGTGTTTTTGGGTGTCTGTGGTCTTATCATATTTTAGGTAGCCTCTCTGCTAATGGGTGAGGTTTTGCTCCTGTCTTGCTAGTTGTTTCGCATAGAGTGTCCAGCACTGTAGCTTTCTGGTTGTTGAGTGGAGCTGGGTCTTGGTGTTGAGATGGAGATCTCTGGGAGATTTTTGCCATTTGATATTACATGGAGCTGGGAGATCTCTTGTAGACCAGTGTCCTTAACTTGGCTATCCCATTTCAGTGGTACAGCACTGATGCCTGGCTGGAAGACCAAGATCCTGTTCTCCACACAGCCCAGAATAAAAGGGAGGAAAAAGAGAAAGAAAGAAAGAAGAAGATAAAATAAAATAAGGTAAAATAAAGTTATTAAAATAAAAATAATTATTAAGAAAAAAATTTAAGTAATGAAAAACAAAAATGGACAGAGAGAACCCTAGGACAAATGGTAAAAGCAAAGTTATACAGACAAAATCATACACAGAAGCATACACATACACACTTCCAAAAAGAGAAAAAAGGAAATATATATATATATATATATATATATATATATATATATATATATATAGTTGCACCCAAAGTCCACCTCCTCAATTTGATATGATTCATTGTCTATTCAGGTATTCCACAGATGCAGGGTACATCAAGTTGATTGTAGAGATTTAAACGGCTGCTCCTGAGGCTGCTGGGAGAGATTTCCCTTTCTCTTCTTTGTTCTCACGGCTCCCAGGGGCTCATCTTTGGATTTGGCCCTGCCTCTGTGTGTAGATCGCCTGAGGGCATCTGTTCTTTGCTCAGACAGGACGGGGTTAAAGGAGCCGCTGATGTGGGGGCTCTGACTCACTCAGGCCTGGGGGAGGGAGAGGTACGGATGCAGGGCGAGCCTGCAGTGGCAGAGGCTGGCGTGACGTTGCACCAGCCTGAGGCACGCAGTGTGTTCTCCCCGTGATGTTGTCCCTGGAACACGGGACCCTGGCAGTGGCAGGCTGCACAGGCTCCCTGGAAGGGGGGTGTGGATAGTGACCTGTGCTCGCACACAGGCTTCTCAGTGGCAGCAGCAGCAGCCTTAGCGTCTCATGGCCGTCTCTGTGGTCCGCGCTAATAGCCGCAGCTCGCTCCCATCTCTGGAGCTCCTTTACGCAGTGCTCTTAATCCTGTCTCCTCATGCACCAGGAAGCAAAGAGGGAAGAAAAAGTTTCTTCCCTCTTCGACAGGTCCAGACTTTTTCCAGGACTCCCTCCCGGCTAGCTGTGGCTCACTAGCCCCTTCAGGCTGTGTTCACGCTGCCAACCCCAGTCCTCTCCCTGCACTCTGACCGAATCCCAAACCTTAGCTCCCAGCCCCGCCCACCCTGGCAGGTGAGCAGACAAGCCTCTCGGGCTGGTGAGTGCCGGTCGGCACCAATCCTCTGTGCGGGAATCTCTCCGCTTTGCCCTCTGCACCCCTGTGGCTGTGCTCTCCTCCGTGGCTCTGAAGCTTCCCCCTCCGCCACCAGCAGTCTCTGCCCATGAACGGGCTACTAGTGTGTGGAAACCTTTCTTCCTTCATGGCTTCCTCCCACTGGTTCAGCTCCCATCCCTATTGTTTTGTCTCTGTTTTTTTCTTTTGCCCTACCCAGTTACTTTTCTTTTGTCCTACCTAGAAGTCTGAGGTCTTCTGCCAGCATTCAGGAGGTGTTCTGTAGGAGTTATTCCACATGTAGATGTATTTATGATTTATTTATGGGGAGGAAGGTGATCTCTCCGTGTCTTACTCTTCCACCGTCTTGAAGTTCCTCTCTATGCATAATATTTTGAACTAAAACTAAAAATTACTGACTATAGTTTTGTCATTTTATTTCAACTCGCATGTTTTATTTTTTTTAAATTGAGTTATTGCTTAAAATGCTTAAAAATTTAAAAACATATGAATGTCTAAACTACATACAAGTTTCAGTGTTCGTTAATGTCTAAGAAATAGAGATCAAGATTCAAGTTATTATTTTAAAATATTGAATATAATTATATAGTTGATTTTGCTCTAAAGTTGAAAGTCTAAATAAGTCCCTTAGTAAAAACAATATACTTTGAAACAGTGATAAGCAATAACATTTTTGTTTTTTTAATATTTTATGATTATTTATTTTGTCTGTGCTGGGTCTTTGTTGCTGCCCACGGGCTTTCTCTCTTTGCAGTAAGCGGGGGCTACTCTTTGTTGCGTACGGGCTTCTCGTTGTGGGTTATCTTGTTATGGAGCATGGGCTCTAGGCTTCAGGAGTTTCAGAAAGTGGGCTCAGTTATTGCAGCCTGCGGGCTGTAGCGTGCGGGTTATTTGTTGTGTTCACGGGCTTAGTTGCCCGTTGCATGTGGGATCTTCCCGGACCAGGGATTGAACCCGTGTCCCCTGCATTGGCAGGTGGATTCTTAACCACTGGACCACCAGGGATGTCCAGCAATAACATTTTTATATTACATTTTCTCCTAGAAGAAATTATTCAAAAATTAATAAAATTGATTCCTACTCACAAAGAACTCTAATAAAATATATTTCCATGTAAATGAAGAATTAGAAAAGAGGCAAGTGGTGGTAGGAAATGATTCATTTTCGCAGTGTTGTAGGGTGATCAGAAAGAATTTCACAAGGCTCTTGACAACGAGTTGAATTTTAAAGTATAGATGAAATTTCTTAAGGAAGACAAATAGAATTGCGTTCTAGGCAGAGAGCATTACACCCATAAATTCACAGACACAATGGTGCATGAATAAGTTAGGAGTCCTTTCAGCTACAAATAACAGAAAGTCTGACTAACAGAAATTTAAATCATGTCGTAGTTCATTGTTTGCATAAAGAAATATAAGCAGTTATACAGTTGGTTCAGCAACTCCACAAATTTATGGTGTTGGATTAGTATATTTATTGTTGTTTTTGTGTTCCTCTCTTCGTTGTAAGATGGCTACCATAGCCCCAGACACCATATCCAATTCTTCCCATGAACCTTTGCCTCTTACTAGGAAATATACATCTTTCACATAAGTCTCAGTAAAGTTTCAATTAAGAGTGTAAGATGCATCAGGAGGATATTGTTATTTTTAGGTTCAAAGGAATTTAGGAATAAAAATAACTTTTTTTCAGCCTCTAACTAATGATAGGGGGAAAGAGAAAGATGTTTGTATTATTTCAGAGAGTCTCCCAACAGTGCATTAAGGAAAATTAAATAAATCAGTACTGCTGGACAATAAACTATGAAGTACAGAGTATCAGAGGGTGATGTTGGAGGGCTCAATGAATTTCAGTGTTTGAACTTTTCCCAAATGGGGATATCCAAGAAGGAGAACTTAAAATTATATCATCATATATAAATTTTCAGAGGCACACTGAGATATTAGTGTGAAGAATTAAAACAGAGAAATCAAAGATATTTTAAATAAATGGAGAGCTATTCCATGTTCATGGATAGGAAGACTTAACAATATCATTAACACATCATTCTTCCTAACTTGATCTATAGATTCAATGCAACCTCAATCAAAATCTCAGCAAATTAGTCAATACAGTTTATATGGAAAGGCAAAAGATCCAAAATAGCCAACATTATACTAAAGAAGAACAGTCAGAGGACTGACACTACCTGATTCCAAGGCTTACTATAAAGCTACAGTAATTCAGACAGTCAGTGTAGTTACTGGTGAAAGAATAGATCTATGGAACAGAATAGAGAACACAAAAATAGACCTACACAAATATCTCCAACTGATTTTTGACAAGGAAAGGCAATAAAATGGAAAATGATACTGTTCAAAAAATGTTGCTGGAAAAATTGGGCATCCACATGCAAAAATATCTAGACACTGACCATAAGCCTTTCATGATAATTAACTACAAATGGATCATAAAATTTGCTGTAAAATGCAAAACTATGAAACATCTAGAATATACCGGTTTGGCAACATTGTGTTTGACAATTTTTTTTTTAAACACACCAATAGCAAGATCCATATAAGAAACAATTGATAAATGGAACTTCGCTAAGCTGAAAAACTCTGTTCTATAAAAGACACAGTTGGGCTTCCCTGGTGGCACAGTGGTTGGGAGTCCGCCTGCCAATGCAGGGGACGCGGGTTCGTGCCCCGGTCCGGGAGGATCCCACATGCTGCGGAGCGGCTGGGCCTGTGGGCCATGGCTGCTGTGCCTGCGCGTTCGGAGCCTGTGTTCCACAATAGGGAGAGGCCACAGCAGTGAGAGGCCCGCGTACTGCCAAAAAAAAGACACTGTTAAGGGAATGAAAAGACCAGTCACAAACTTTGAATAAATATTTGGAATATTTGGTATATGTGATAGAGGGCTTGTATCCAAAATATATAAAGAACACTTAAAACTCAAAATAAGGAAGCAAACAAAAAGTGGATAGAAGTCTTAACAAATCTCACCAAAGAAGGTATACAGATAGTCGGTGAACATATGAAATGATACTCAATGTCATATCTCATTAGGGAATCGAAAATTAAAACAACAAGGAGATGCTAATACACTGTAATGGCTAATATCCAAAACACTGACAACGTGAATGCTGATGAGGATGTAGTATATTCATTGTTGGTGGGAGTGCAAAATTGGACAGCCAATTTGGAAGACAGCTTGGCAGTTTCTTAACAAACTCAACTTACTATTACCACAGGATCTAACAATCACACTCTAGGTATTTACACTAACTAGCTGAAAACTTACATTCAGGTAAAGCCTGCACTCAAGCATTTATAGCAGCTTCAATCATAATACCCAAAACTTGGAAGCAACCAACATGTTCTTCATTGATGGATGGACAAATAAATAATGGTACATCTGTACAATGGAATATTATTCAGTGTTATAAAGAAAGAAGCTACCAAGTCACAAAAATACATGGAGGAACCTTAAAATGCACATTGATGAGTCAAAGAAGCCAATCTGAAAAAGCTACATACTGTATGATTTCAACTATATAACATTGTAGAAAAAGAAAAACTATAAAGATAGTAAAAACATCAGTGGTTGCCAGGGGCTGGGAAGGGAGAGAGGGAGGGATGAATAAATAGAGCACAGAGGATTTTTAGGGCAGTGAAAATACTCATTAGGATACTGTAATGGAGGATACATGACATTATGCATTTGTCAAAACCCAAAAAACTTTTCAACACAAGGAGTGAGCACTAATGTAAACTATGGGGTTTAGTTAATAATAATATGTCAGTATTGGTGCATCAATTGTATCAAATATGACACAGTAATGCAAGATGTAACCAACAGAGGAAACAGGCCTGGGAGGAGTATATGAGAACTCTGTACTTATTGCTCAATTTTTTTTGTGTGTGTGTGAATCTAAACCTCAAAAAACAAAGTTTATTAGTTGAAAAAAACTTGAATGTTGGCAAGATTGAAGGAAACGATAGCAGTTGGAAGTACTAATGTAAATCAATAATAAAATGCAAACTAGGACAAAGGTAATGAAAATGGAAAAAGGGGAATGACTTGAAAGATACTTAAAGGTAGAGTCAATGTCACTTAGGGTTAGATTGGATCATAGGGTTTGGGGACAATGAGGGAAAGAGAAGAAACTAGACTAACTTTCACAGGTTTGAGTTGGGTGCCTAGGTGATGTCAATCATGGTCTGGAATAGCAGATTATTGTGGAGATCAAGTCCTGATTTTATCTTTGACTTCTAGAGTTTTACATGATAGTGGCAAATGATAAAGGGGTTGTCCTATAAAAAATAATACGACTGAAAATTTAAAACTTAAAGATGCTGTCTTGTCAAAGATTTGTAGGTGCTGTGTTTTTAGAATAGACTTTCTCTATTTACTAATGTCTATACTCTGTAAGCCAGTTTTAGAATGGAATGAGAAAAGAAGAATTTAACACCTGCTTAGACCATGATAATGAGCACAAAAGTTAACGGCGGCTGAATAGAAAGAGTCAGATACTGTGAAAGAGCAAGTACTAAGAATTATTTCCAAATTATTAGGCAATCCATTTTTGCATGACATCTACTGTGGAGGGAAGCTGACTTAGATATGAAAACACTACAAACCCCTTAGCATGAGAGGCTTCAACTGTGTCTCTTAAAATGTTTTGATTTCTTTGTGTAAGTGCTTCTGCATATCATTGCCTCTAACTACACCCTTACTTTGAAAACTGAGCTGGTAATTTAGATAGCATATCACAAGTGTGGCAAAGCAGGAGAATATTAAATGGATATGCAAATTGACTCATGAATATGAATAGCATCTGAAGTGATAAAGACTGTCATAGAATCATAAAATTAAAAATAGGATTTGATTATAAAGACTCAGGTTCTGTAGAATAAATTACAAGTGCCTCACTTTCCTTAGGATTCTTAGTTTCTTGAATGGCAGACAGCATTCTCCTACGCCATTTTTTTTTTTTTTTTGTAAATAAGAAAATGAAGAGTATGCTAAATGCTGATAGAGCTGTCTGAGGTAGAATATAGAGTACTTACTTGGTTTGTAATATCTAATATTAGTGTTAATATCTTTATTAGCAATAATATCAAATATTTTTGATAATCTATGTTTTTTCTCCAAGAACTTTCATAGAAATGTGTCATGGGCTACTTGCATTGTAAGTAGAGCAACTAGTAATCTGTTTATAGAGAAGTAAACTGTGGCTCTGAGAATTTAAGAAAGTTGTTCCAGTCAAAAGCTACATTGAATTCCAAGTCTGGGGACCAAAATCCAGGACATTTTATATCAGATGAGTTTCTTAGAGTCTGCCAGAGTTGAAACACTTGGTTGTTATTTTGGTTTTGTCTTTTTTTGTTTCACTGTATGTGAGGAAATCTCTCTCGTGATCTGGAAGAGGGCAAACCACTTTAGTGTCTTTGCAGTCCCTTCTTTCTGAAGGGGAAGTGTAGGCATCCTTGCGGTATTGAGGAGAGCTGCCTAAGGAGAAGTGAGTAGATCTGAAATCATGGGTTTCAATACTTTTTGGGTGCAGAACATGTCAAAGGAGAAGCAGGTACAGTTTCTAGTACATGCTATGAGTGAACTCAGTGCCAGCCTCAGCAGAGCATGCTGGAGGTGGTCCATACCAAGCAGGATTTACACAAATAAGTGAAAAGTTTTGTTCTTATGGAAATGTTTAGTGGCATTAACCTAGGACATCCCTGTCCCTTCACAAAAACAGAATTTACAGCCAGCAAGTGATCGAAGGATCATACTATTCCCTAACTCATTTGAGTTATTTAAAATGATTCATGATTATTTTATGAAATTATGTTATTTCATTATTAAGAAAATTATTTATCCATAATCGCATGTAATTCTAATGTAAATATATGTGAGTTCACATATTCTATTTGTTTCTTTTATGCCAGAGTAAACTTAGATTTCTATCTCAATTTTTAGCCATAGAAATGGGTAAGATTTATCTCAGGTAGTTTTTGAAATTGTTTTCAATTATCTCAATAAGTTTGTTTCACCAGCCAGCTAAGAATTTGACTTCCTGGAGGCTTCTATTTGAGATGAATTGGCTTACCAATGCCTAAGCCTGAAAGATAATACATCAAACCAGACATTTTTTCAAGTTAATGTGGGAAAAAATGACTGCTTCAGCAATGGCAGACAATCAACTTGACAACTGGCAAACTCCTTTATTCCATGGTACAAATTCAATAAACGTTTACTGAATAAAAAAGGGCCAAGCCCAGGCAGGTAGGTCATAGCAATACAAGGATTCCTGATGTAGTATCTGAACACCAATGAAAATATTGACATTCTCTTCAGCAAGTACAAAATTCTTTATTCCAAGTCTCACGGAGAGGACCCATTGATTTATACGGTTGAGTTGAGATACAACTAAACATGAAGAAGATTTGAACATATCCTGTGGCTAAGAGATACTGTAATTATAACAAAAGCAATAAACTCTATTACAGTTGGCCCTAATGATGTCACTGAAACAGCTTTTGCTATTTGTGTTATTAAAGGTAATGCATAGTATTATTCTCTTATTGTGTTAGATCTCTTTGCAGTGTGTAATGTGTTTACCACCTTATCTACCTCGAAACACACTTTAGCTTTCACACACACTGCCTCCATTTACATTTCTCATTGTCTCCTCACAGCCTAACTTAGAGGCCTCCCTTCTAATAATAGAGCAGCATATAGTTGTGTGTTGTGGAGTCCAGAATTCAACAGCTTAGGCCTTACACTTCTAGAGTTGCACCCCTTACCACAAGGCAAGGAAAGGCAGGAGGGTGAGGGTGGAGTGGGAGGATGAAGAAATAAGAAAGACCACCAGGAGCCCATGGCCTCCTTCTAAAACAAATCCCCATAAAGACTCTAGGCAAAACCAATGGATTTCAGGGACTGCCCATGTATGGGTTATGCTGCTGTGGTTCTGAGAGGTGGCCAAGGAACAGCTGTTTGGGTTAAAGGGAGATGAACAGACCACATCATTGCAGTCACAGGTGACATCAACACAAAGCAGGGGTAGGAAGGATGTAGAAAGAAGTAGAGAACAGATGGGCCATGGGCTTTCTCTCCATCCATACACTTACCTCTGGAATGCACAAGAAACTGGTGAAAGTGGATGCTTCTGAGGAGCTAAATTTATTCACACACACAAGAAGTAAAACAGACAGACAAAGGTCCAGATGATTTCAATAGCAAATTGTACCAAAATTTCAAGAAAAACATAAACACTGTCTTATGACTTTCCCAGAAAATAAGAAAGAGCAGATCATTTATTACTTATTGATTGACTTATTAAACCAATTAATCTATTAGAGCTATTTTACCTTGATATTAAACCAAACAATTGAAGGTGTAGAAAAATATTATACGCCATTTTCTTTGTGACAAAAGCAACTAAAAGTAAACTTGAATCAGCCCTATTTTTTAAATTACCACAACCTGATCAAATAGGCAGGTTTCCAAAATTGTAATAATTGTTACTATTTGCAAGTCTAGTAAAAGAATAAAGAAAAAAGAGTGAGCATCCATAAATAGAAGGAAGATGAGACATGCAGGAAAAAATGACTGGAGAGGCTTTGTTTTTTTAGACTAGAGTCAATCAAGGAATGTGGAAATCCATGAAGAATTATATAATGCCAAATTTTATTACATACACTTTATTTTAACTGAGGTGTAACACATAAAATCTTTGAGAAGATTCTTACTATTACTACTACTAATGCACACACACACACACACACACAATCAACTTGTGTAATTTTACATTAAACATTTAATAAGCAAAAAGAATTGAAAAAAGAAAGGCAGAAAGGAAGAAAGGGAGGAAGAAGCAAGAGAGGGAAAAAGAGAAAAAAGTGAGGCAGATTGGAAGGAAAGACAAAGTAAAAATGATAGAGACTCAAAGGAAAACATTTTGAATGAGTTAATAAAATAGTTTAGCAAGATTGTTGATATATATTAGTATTCAACAGTCAATAGAATCCCTATACAGCAGGAACAATATTTTTGAAAATAAAATTTTAAATTATTTTATTCCCATCCCGTCAAAGTAGCAAAAGTTATATCCAATATAAGAAAGGCAAGACTGTTAAGAAAAAAAATTATATTTTGAACAAAATTAATGAGGACACCAATAAAAAACAAAGTAAACATTATAATTAACGGGGAAATGTCCCATGATTTATACAAAACTTCAATGAAATTACAACCAAAATTCCACCTAAGTCTTCAAATAATTTGATAAGTTAATTCTCAATTCATAAGAAAATATAAGAATGAAGAAGAATCCAGATAATTATGAAGAAAAACACCAGGGGGAATTTAACCTACAAAATACTAAGTCCTGCAGTCAGGCTACATTCAGTTAAACATTATTCACTAAAACAAACAATCATAGACCTGAAAAGAGGAACATGGATCCAACTCATGTGTATTTAGGAATCTTGGTGTGTAACATTTTTGGGGTTCTTCTGATTGTGTACTCATGCAGCGTTTACACGTGCTTCTCTGTCCTTTGTATATGACAGCTTGATACAGAGGCTTGAAGGAACTCAGGTTCAACCCCTTCTACAAGACTTCAGGCAGCTTTATGTTCATTTATCAGGAGACATTTATAATATCTGGTTTTATTCATTTTTGGAGAACAACAAGAGATGCTCAATGTCTGTCTATTCATTGTGGAGAGGGGAGGCAAAATGGTAATATTCTAGCTGTATCTTTTTGCTTTCATTTATTGGTTAGAATAATTTTATGGCATGTTCCTTTTCATCTATATTTCTATAAGATTTAGTTCATATAGGGAAGGTAAGATAAATGCTTAATTCTATTCTTTGACTTTCAATATGATGAATGAGTTCCCTCTCATCTCTCAAAGTAACCAATTAATAATTATGAACACATAGATTTAAATATATTTGTTACCTTTAATCTATACTAGAGAATTTTTTATCCATTTTGAAGCTTAAAAGGCCACATCATTGGCAAGCGGGAACCCCTTCAAGTTGACTCCTGTGTCCTTTACTCATGATCCTGTTGACTGTAATAGCTTTATTTTTCTATCTAGTATGTCAGGAAGTTTCTGGCTTATCTTGTACATTTCTGCAACAGACCTGAGTCAACAATTCCTCTGAAAAGACCTAATAATATATTTTGATAGGAAATGATATTGTATGACCACAATTTGTGCTCTATGAAAGTTCATTGTCCTGGTACTCATTAGTTCTAGAACTTTTCAGTAGACAAATCTGAGGAGATTATATACATATAAAATATATAGATTATAACATATAAAACTCACGTATATATATATATATTTTTTTTCTAGTGAGTTTTAGGCTGATGTTCAAATCCAGGAACATGTAGGTTTTACTTAACCTCTTCTATAATGTACCTCTATCTCCTCTCTGCCACAAAGATTTCCACAGAAAATACCACAGAATTTCCAATGATAGAAGGAATAATGAAAAAAAGAATATCTCTGACTATGCACTTGTTTAATCAGAATTTTTATTTTTTTTATTCCAAGACCATATCTTGGAACAAAAATAAAATACTAGTACCACCACCACCAGTTGCAAAAAATCTTTAAATTTTTTGCATGGGCTGCATTTATTCTATCCCCTTAATTTTTATGTATGTTTGTATACATTACAATAAAGACTATATCTATATTTTTGGATCATATATCTTTCTCACAATTTCATAACATTATCTCCTCTTTTTACAAACCATTTTACTTACATATTCCATGAGTCTTTACCATATATTTAATGTTCAACACTAGTCCTTATGTTTGTGTCTCTCTGCTCATTTTGGTCATCTGAAATTTTCTCTGTAGTAAATTTTTAGAATGATCTCATTGGAACGATATTGCCTGATAATACACAGGGAATATGTTTGACAACAGTTTGTACCATTAGTAACTGAATGTTGATTCCAGTTCATTTGCTGCGTAGAAGATAGATAGATGATAGATAGATAGATAACAGATAGATGATAGATAGATAGATAAAACAAGACAAACTTTCATTATACAATATCTTTCTGATATGTGATAGAAATTTACATTATATATTCCATATTCTATTTTGAAATTTTAAAATGCTTGTGAAATTAACTAAATTGATTTCACTATCTACTACTGGGTTAGATTCTGAAAAACACCACATCAAGAAATGAGGTAAATAGGATAACCTTTCTGGACCTGAGAAATCAGGCATACCATGGCAACAAATACTGGTACCCTATCTCTCATCCAATCTACTCCTCTCCCACTGTTCTCTTCCATTCCTACTTCCCTATTCCCATTGCCACTCCTAGGCTCCTTCTCCCACTCTGCCAGCACACACACCACTTCCTTGCATTCCCACATGTTGTTCCATGAAAAATAATGTGTTAGGAGACTTAACTTACAGTAAGTACACCCATATCTTCGCTTATGACTACAGCAGGCACTTTTCAGGGAAATACTGGAAGACAGCCAGAGAGGGCACAGAGCCTCGAATCTGCTGCTGCAGAATGACCTAAAGCTTCTGTGACTCAGCCTCACATCCTATTTTCAGGTTAAGTGAATATCATATGAACATTATATAAACTGTTACAGGATTTCTAAGGTTAAGTTCAGTATGTAGATAATTATTTAATATAATCAAAGTAATTAGAGTTTGCTTATATTCAAAACAGGTTTCAAAATGTATCCTAGGAGACAGAATTAACAATGAGAACCTAAAATTTTCATCTCTTAACTTTCAAGGATTTAAAGTATCAAGGTTAATATCGCATTTTAAAAGGTTTTGCATTTATACATGGTAGAATGCCAAAATATATAACCTGTTAACACAGCAATCAGTGTACCTCCTTAAACATGTCATTAGGCCACTGAAGCCATTAAAATGTTTAGACTAAGTACTAAAGCTAAAGCCGCTCTTGGTCCTTTTCATGATCTCACTGGATTTCTGTGTACCATTTACTTGCATTTTAGAAACATCTAACCTTGTTCTAAAAGAGTAATTTTAAACTTTTTCACCTCAGATTTTCACATGTTCTCTGCAAGTTGTCATTAATACAAATTTGCATTTTCATAGCATTTTCATTTCACATACTTCATAGTGTAACTTCTAGGAGTTAATAACCTTTATGCCCTACAACTGAAAACTTTCTGATAAAAGACATCAGCATGTTGGTGACTTCCCTGGTGGTCTGGTGGTTAGGATTCCACACTTCTACTGCAGGAGGCACAGGTTTGATCCTTGGTAGGGGAACTATGATCCCACATACTGCGAGGCAGGGCCAAAAAAAAAAAAAAAGTTGACATGAGCTTGTTCATACTGTCCCCATAAATGCATCCCAGTAATCATCCCTATGACATACAATCAGGAAAAATCAAAAGAACAGTTTTCTTCAGGCAGTGGACAGAGGGGAAAAGATCTCAAAATCACTATGAAATAGTCAAGGGTCACTTACTTGCACTGACCTAGTCTAGCTGCTTCTGTTGTTTCAATGATAAGATGATAAAGATTTTTGGTTTATAAGAAAAACATCTTATACAAAAATATACCTATTGTTTTTTAGAAAAGGGTTGAAAAACATGCATTACATAAAATATGTACATAAGAAAACATTATGTTTGTATTCATATCAGACAAATTAGGCATCAAGAAAAGAGTAATATCAAAAATAAAAAGGACATTTCATAATTATGCAATACTTTATCAAGAAGCTGTAGCTAAAGAAGTTGTAAAATGGAAATTTATCCCATTTTTTATGTTATATTAGGAAAAGTAAAAGGTGTAAAACCAACGACAATTTCCTACATGAAAGTGTAAGAAAAACAAAAAGAAAATTAAAACCAACGGAAGTAGAAGACAGGAAATGTAAAAATAAAAACTAATCTATTTGAAATAGTATTGTAACTGGGCAAACAGTAGAGAATATCAACAAAATTAAAAACTAGCTTTCAAAAGTATTGATGAAATTGATAAACACATAAGAAAATGAATCAAGAAAAAAGGGAGACTCATAAATTACCAGTATTAAGAATAGCAAAGGAGATTTTGCTACATAACCTATAGATACTAAATTAATAATAGCAGCATATAATTAATATGGTAGCCAACTTGAATGAAATAGAATATTTATGACACAAGATTTAAAAAATAACAACAAAAAATTAAAAACTTGAAAAATCCCTAAATCTATTAAATATAATAAAATTTATTAAAAATCTTAACCCCACACACACATAACACATGCCCCCCACTCACACAAACACACACTTTCACTCACTCCAGACCCAGATAACTTGCTGGTAATTATTTCAATCATTTATTGAAGAAATAATGTCAATATTTTTCAACCTGTTTCAAAAAAAAAGAATAGTAAACAATTCTAACTCATATTATGAAGTCAGCAGAACCCTGATACCAAACCAGAAAAACACATCACTCTCACTCAAAAAAAAGTTAACATGCCTATAAAGTAAGTGCAAAATATTTATGCAATATTAGCAAATTGAATTCCCCAACACTTTGAAGAAATAATGCTTCATGACCAA